>NC_133160.1:72671721-72990199 GCF_040802235.1 Manis javanica | reverse complement strand
GTGAACAAATTTACTGATCCAAGAATTACTATTTTGAGCTGACTTGTAATAACTATTTTAGGAGAGGTGTAAGCTCTGTATCAATAACCTTGGGAACAATGCTGGTAAACTCAGCCTGAGACACAGCAAAGTACGTGTGGCTCAGTCAGTGACCACTTGAGGAATCTAAATGTGATCATCTCATTTTCTTTAGGCCACTGAGAAAAATTCTGGGCACAGAGCAGATGATAAATATTTGGATTTGGATTCAGAGACATGACTGGGTTTTAGAAGATGCTCACAAATTAGAGGCTATTTAATAGTTAGGAAGTGGGACAGAGGAATTCAAGACTTGAATACTAACGACATCAATGAACACTGTATGAGATTTTCAGTTTGAAAGGTATTTAAACATAAGACCAAAGAGCCATTAACTTGAGATTTTAGAGTTAGAATTTTGAACCCCACCAACCTCATCATACATTTTCCCTGACACTTACCAATGAGTGGATGTAGGGTTTTTTCCTTCTCAGAAGTGACCCACAGCTGGTAATCATCCTCAGAGCCCTTGGGGACAAAAAGAATGTTTCACCATGAATCTTTCACAGTAGTACTTGAAGAACACATTTCCTTAGCAGTTTAGTTGTTTCCAGAAAGAAAGAATTGAGTCCAGTATAAATGCTATTTGTTCCATGGGGGGTAGCTACAGTTGTTGAGTTAACAATGCTGACTTCAGTCACCTTTTGTCCCCCAGTGACCATCCCAGATTCTTGTCCCTTTGATAAAGGCCAAGGATCTATAACACCACAAGGCAATCACTCCCTCACGTTGTGGGTGGTTTGTGGCACAAGAAAACATTCTTATGCCCCCATCACTAAGGAGTAAAAGGCTAATCTCAAGAGTCCTGCCTCGTGTTGTCTCCAGACTCCTTGGAGAATGTTGGTTTTTGCTTTCAAATGTCCCTGCCCAGACAAGCACATCCTCCAGAAAGCCACACACAGTGCCATGATTATTCCTGAGCAAAGTAAAACCTGAAAGGCATCATGAGCTCAGCAACCCTGAGCAGATGGCAGCGTGAAGTCAGCCCACTGGCTTTGGTGCGGACAAGCCCCCATTTAGGGACTGAATGGACATGGACTCTAACCTAGAGCACAGGTCAGATGCAGAAAGCAGTTAGTCCCTGCAGTAACACCAGCATTCCCACTTGAAATAAACAAGTCTAAATTAGAAAGACTGCTGAACTCTTTCAAAGAATCCTTCAGGAGACAATGAAGCAAAAAATGTTTGAAATGGAGTTGATCATAGTTATTATGCTTGCCTGTACTCCTGATTATAATCATGGCCTTACCCACATGAAAAAGGGCCCAAGCATGGAAGCAATCTCTCTCTCTCTCTCTCTCTCTCCCTCTCTTTCTCTCTCTCTCTCTCTCACACACACACACAGCTAAATCTGCTCAAAATCATTGCAAAAAGGCATTGAGAGCCAATAAAAATATTTTAAAGTAGGGATTGGAAACACGATATTGGAATCCTTTAAATCAAGCATGCATATGTAGCCAAATAACCTATTTTTCATTAAAATAGAAATTTTTTCTTGCCTAGTTGAGATTGATCACCTTAAGCAAAGGAAAATCACACACATAAAATGAAATTAGTTGTATCATTAATCAGTCTCCCCAACTTCATCCCTGAAAACAGCTGCTCTCTTCCAAGATTTTTTTATTATTCAGGGTATACATATCATATACGTTAGAAATCAATATAATATGTGTTTTACTCAATGCCTATATTCAATTTTACTTTATGCATATTATTAAGTTCCATTTGTATAGAAATCCTTAATTTCTTGTGCAAATTCTGGTTGCCTAGAGTTTTTAAGGGGCTTTATTGTACCATTGGGTCAAATAAAACTTAAATTACAATTTTGTAATTCTGTCACACAATAACAGGACATTTCCCATTTACAGAGAATTTTATATAAGAAACTGTGCATTGCAAATGCTTCCTTCAGCTCTGTCCATCTGATATCTCTTCCCTTACAAAACCTCACCCTGAAACATACCCATCTCTTTCACCAAACAAAAATTTCAGCAGCTCACTCTAGCCCCATCTAAATGAGGGACATGACATTTAAAAGAAAACAAGATGAAAGTGATGTGTATACAGATATCCCCAGACTGGGGTCTTATTCAACCCTCGCCTCCTTTACTTGTATGAACAAGGCATTAGCTTATCTCATTCTGAGGACCTGCATCAAGGGGATGTAGCTTTTAGCCAGGCGATCTCTATATGTCGATCATCTATGCCATTTGAGATGCATGTTACCTAGACTGAGTCCTCGGGTGATGACCAAGGTAAACAGGGATGGGAGAGGAGGGATCAGGAAAGAAGATTCAGAAAGAGTAGCCCCATAGAGGAAGAAATATTTAGAGTCTTATGAATTGTCTTATGTAAATTCTTTGTTTATATTATTTATAATAAATATGCAATGTGATTAGCCCTCTAAAATTATAGCCCAATTTAATGCTATGACTTTCAATTTGCACAAAATTAAGTTGGGAATACAGGAATAGTACTCATGTATAGGCTAATAACATAGCTTTGCTACCTCCAATTTCTACATTTGGGGGAGAAATAAGACTTTGGCATCTACAATAATGAGCTATTTTATGATGGGTGAACACACACACACGAGCTTGCAAAATCAAATTTGGTTTTTAACTAAAAATAACTTGCAGGTAACTTACAGTTACTCCTAGCACTTGTAGGGACATGTGGATGACATCATTCACTGTGTCTGAGGTTTTTACAGTTATAGTTACAGGCTGTAAAAAAGAAATAAGAAAATGGCCATGAATTAAAAAATTTAAACCAGGTGAGCAAATAATTATTGGCAAATTATTATCCATATTCTAAAGTCAAAACTTGTTTTCAAGCAATGAGAAAATAAAGCACATGTAAAGCAAACCCTGATTACAATTTGTTTCCATTCCTTTATATAGCATGAAGGTAGTAGGAAGCATTTCAGTAAAATATGTATTTCTCTTAGAGGATTTGTGGCGCATAAAACGTAACAGCTTCATTAAGAAAGAGAAAGACTGAGAACTCTGAGAGGGCACATGGGCTTCTCCTCAACATCCTCAGGCTGTGAACATAATGGAGGGGGGAGCAGTTGAAAAAGGAGGAACTGGATGCTTTTCTTTCTTACTGCGTTGTGTTTTTATAGTATGGCTTTGTTTCTTTGCAGTTATATACTCAGCTTCAGTAAGAACAGAATAAGAACATGAAATGTCTTTAATATATAAAGACATTAAAAAATAGTGTACTTTCTCTCCATCAGATGACATGAGTACTAAGATTTTCAGTGTTGAAATCTGTTGAGACAAACCAATGAGTCTAGCAAATGATACTGAAAATGTTAGAAATTGGAGTTCCGTTCCCAAATCTGACAGTGAACAAGTATTTATACTAGCTTTCTATCATTTTTCACACTGAGAAACTGCTCATCAAAGCAGGACAGTTTACAGAAAATTACCTAAAAGGGATTGATAGGATACTGAGATGGTATCTATCAAACTATCTGAATTTCAAAAGATATTTAAGTAACATTTACTATGCACAACATAACATTATAATATTATCAGACGATGAGGCCCGTGTCATCTGATAAAGGACTCAAAGAAAACTGTGTAAATGGACACTCATGGGCTTTAAAAATTAAAAACAAAGTTAAAAGAAACCCTTTTTAGCCTATTATTTTTCTTTTCATTGTATTCTTTTTCTTTTTGATTTCAATTCAATTGCTTGATATGCCACATGGCCCTGAAAATTGTTTGATAATGGGACTTGTGTTAAGAAAAGCATTTATGGATTTCAAATTACTTGTAGCACTAAGGATTATGAATAAATGTTTCAGAACCCAGAAGTAGAGTTAACAGCACTGTGCTAAATTTTTGATAGAAGTATTCAAACAGTGTGTTTTAGCTTTGGATTTAAGTTTTTTTTTTATTTTTAAAAAACTTTTGTAACAGTTCTATTTTTAAAGATGTCCCAAAACTCTCCAATACAATTTAAAAACTCTCCCATGACATTGCTTGTAAGGTAAAAAAAACAAAAACACTAATCTGTTTTGAAATGCTGGCAATCACTCCCTCATTTATCTGGCCTGTAAGACAGTAAATGGCTTTTCATAGCATATGGAACATACTGTGTTCAAAATAATAATTACAGGATTGTATGTATTTCTTCCTGCATGTTGTCTCTTCTCCCAAACAGATACATTCCAGTAGAGTCTTTGTATGAAAATAGGTTGAAAAAAACCCCCATTTTATCAAACAATTTGAAAAACAGAAATATGACCTGTTTTTCCCTTTTGACCTAAGTGTTAACATGGTCTATAAAGAACCAGAAAGATGTGATCAATTCTCAAGACTTCAGGCCAACCTTGAAGTGTCTAGGTGTTCAAATTATTAGCCAAAACAACTATTGTAATTATGTTTGATGATATCAATGAAAATATGCTATTAATTAAAAATATAGGAATCTCAGCATAGAAACTCAAAATGTTTAAAAATAGCACGTTTTTATGGGTAAAATATTTGAAAGAAAATTTATTCGATGGGCTAAATTACAAAATGAAGATGACAAGCGTAAAAGTCAGTGATTTAAAAATAGGTAATAGAAATGATCCAGTCTGAAAAAGAGAGAAACCAAGATTGAAAAAAATTAATAGAACCTGAGGGACCTGTGGACAATATCAAAGGCTCTAATGTACATGAAACTTTTGAGAGTGTGAGTGAAAATCAGACATTGTCAGATAAAAGAAATAAAGAAAAACTGTTGGTACAAGATGTTCTCAAGAAATGCTAAGGGAAGTTTCTCCAGGATGAAGTGAAACAGTATGAGAGGGAAACTTGGGTCTTTGGGAATGAATGAAGCACATTAAAAATGTTTATTTTGTGTAAAGTGTGTGTAAATGAAGTTCATTTTTTAAAATTTCAAGGTGATTTTCCATGAAAAATTCTGAATGTAACCCACCGGCACAATGGAAATCAAAACAGGCAGAGACAAGATTGTGCTTTGCTACAGGAGGATTGTCTAGTCTCATATCCCTCAACTAATGCATGTATGTGGCACTCAGAGCCAGCATGAGTTCTGCTACTGTATGGGAAATAACTCTCTTAAACTACCTTTTCCCCCCACCTTAAAATAGTATTGTGTATGATCTAGAGCTACTATAAAGCATAACAGAGTATTATGAAGTATAACAGTATCATAAGAAATAAACAGAATATTTTGTTCCTCATTGTAAATGTCTTTGATAGTGCACTATAATTTCAGAAATCACATTATACATGAATAATTGGGGCTAATGGTTTGATATTTTCCCCAATAGCATAAAAAGAATGAAGTAGAAATATGCTGATCCCTTAAAAGTATCATCCTCTCAGCTCAATTCAATCCAGACATTTCTCAGAATGAAAGACTTTCAAAACAACTCTGCCTTTCACATAGAAACTAAATGTAATACCTGGCCCTTGAGTGGATCCTGTAGTGGAAAGATGATATTATTGAGGTCAGCTGACAGAATGGGTCAACAAAGTAGATTAAACGTTAAATTTCCTGAGGTGATGACCGTATGGTGGTTAAATAATGGAATATCTTTATTCTTAGGACATACTTAATATTTAAGGATGAAGGGCTGTGGTGACTGTATGCCCTCAAACATAGGTATACACATACACATACGGAGAGAAAGAGAAAATAAATAATAAATCAAGTGGAATAAAATATTACTAAATAGATGAATGTAGGTAAAGGGCATATGGGGTATTGTTTATACTATGTTTTTGCAGCTTTCCTGTAAGATTACAATTACTACAAATAAAACATCATAGGGAATAAAAACTATACAAACAACCCAAACCACTCTGTAAGTAGTGACATCTGGAAAAAATGTTTAATTCTAATAGGAAAATAAAAAATCACTTAATTACAAGAAGCCACTATAATTGCTATTTGAAGGATCTTGAGACACGTTATGGGCATTAATATGTCATGCTCTTTCCATGCTTAAGCACTGTACCTATTATGGATTCCCCTTTCTTCGTATCACCTAGGACTCACTTTTTATATGCACAAAAATACATTTTCCCAACATGGCACTTTCTAAATACTCTCTCCTCCACTCTTTCTTTCTCCCTCCCATCCATCCGAGCTCGCTGTGTCTCTGATTCCGCCTACATCAGAAACTTGAAATTTAATTGTTGGTCTTAAAAACACTTACAGAGGTACACTTCTTGATGTCCTCCGTGAAGATGTCCAGGGAAATGCTTTTGGGCTGGTCCCTCTCTTTGGCCAAATTGCTGTACCTAATCAAATTCAATAATAACCCAAAATAGTAGGATGAGTTACCTATTTGCTTATTTTCAAATCAATCTATGTTGTTAATATTTTCAATATACTTTGTTATTTTTAAAGGCATATAAAAAACTCAGCAAAATCAAATTGTGTGTTGGAGGAAAACATGCAGTCATATTTCAAGAAAATAAGATTTGACCCAGGAATTTTCTGGTTTCCCTTGTCAAGTGGGATTTGGGCAGCATATCCATTCTCAAAGCTTTCCTGCCTGTTTGAGGGGACCTGGCACCTTCCTGGGTCAAAGGTAGGATGTAGCAGTTGCTTTGGGAGTCAGTAGTGTCACCTGTACTTAATGAAAATTTAATACGTTTTGAGAATAATGTTAGCTCCTGTAATTAGGTTGGACAGAAGGGGAAGATGAGGATGAGAACCAGTAGTTCCTCAAAAAGCAGCACAACCTGCATGTAAGTGACAGAACAATTTCTACTAAGGAGAGGGAGAATAATTTGGGGGTCCTGCTTTGAAGAGATTTATATTACTTTATCCTGGATTAAAGATTTAAGATATGTATATTGACAAAATACCTTTGAAGGCAAGAGTACCACATTTCCTTTTGTTCTGGAGATCTGCAATTTAAAAAAGTGGGAGAAAATATTAAATGACATAAAATGCTTAGAGTAACATATTAAGATGGCCATTCCATATAACCATAGCAGCAGCCAGTAGTTAGTGATGTGGACGTTATGTGTAAGTTGTACTCTCCTTATAATTGGGCTTTTGATGGGCCCTGCTCTTTTACAAGCAGTATTACAGTGAAGGAAACAGGTCCTAAAGTGGAAGAGAAGTTGGTTTGGAATCTAAACACTTCATTGCAACTCTGTGATGCAAGCTATACGATCATGGGCAAATCACATCCACTCTGAGCTTCAGTTTCCAGAACTGGAAATGGGTCAGTTATACCTCAGTGTTCCTGCAGCTGGTAGTGCTTTTCAAATACAAAGCTGATTACAGATGATTCAGATTAAATCGTACTTAAGAAACTTGGCGTTTGGATGGACTATCTTGACCCAGAAGCAGAATATCCTTTTAGGGAAAAGCCCTACAATCTTCTATATCTAGATATAGAAGATTGTAGTTCATTTAATTAATTTCTAGAAAGGTTATTCTTCATTCTATGATTCTCTGACCAAGATCAATCCACCTATGAAAAAATAACTAAAGATTAGTAGTTTCCGTGATAAAGTTTCTACAGAATGTAATATCCAAAAGTGAAAAAGCTGTAAGGTTCATTTATACATGGATTTATCACTTACTAGCACTTTTTTTATTGTGGTAAATTACACATGCCATAAAATTGGCCATTAGTGCTTTTTAGCACCTTTACAGTATTGTGCAGCCACCACCATTAACGAGTTCGGGGCCATTTTTATCACATAAAAGCAAGCCCTGGGTTCTTCAAGCAATCATTTCCATTCCTCTTGTCCTCAACCACTGTCACATTTTGTTTATCCCTTTATCAATTGATAAACACTTGGGTTATTTCCACTTTTTTTGCTATTATGGACAATGCTGCTGTGAACATTCATGTACAAATTTTTGAGTCAATGTATGTTTTCATTTCTCTTGGGTATATACCCAGAAGTGGCATCACTGGGTCATACGGTATTTCTATTTTAACATAATGAGGAACCATCAAACTTTCCACAGTGGCTGCCACATTTTATATTCCTACCAGCAACATACTTCCCTGGCCCCCTACCCCCATCACTACTCTGGACCTATGTCTGGCAACTGGAATGCCCATTTAGTTCCCAGCCTGAATATGTATGTGGACACAGCTTCTCATTACTCAAGCCCATCTGTAGGAGAGTACTAACTGCAAATAGCACAAGCACCAGGTGTCAGGCGTGGTTATATGTATGCACTTACACAGCTTTTCACCAAGAAAACGTGTAAACCTGGCTTCCACTCAGGTTTCTCATCCCCTCATTAGGAAAAAAAGTTCCTGAGAAACTCCCTTATCAAATACTTTATATATTCCCACCTGAAACTCTTTCCTCCCATTTGCCACGTGAAGAAGACATTAAGCAACAGAAACTGCTAATCTTTAGAGAAATCTGTCGTGGAAAAGAAAACATGCAGAGAATGATACAAATCCATGTTTCTTCCCAGTAAACTTTGAAAAATTTTCCTGAAGTCAGCAGTTGCATTATAGAATTTAGCAAATGTAGTAGTCTCATCATTATGGCGACGCCTGAGACTTTGGTGGAGTGGGGCGCAGGGGAGAAGGAAGAACACTGAGAGCGTGTGATGAGAACTTGAGGTGTAAGACAAGAATGAGACTTGGGGTGTGGCTGCTCTAAAGAGCAGATGCAAGTGTGGCAGGACCCCTGGTAGCCCAGGAGTGCCCACTCAGGATAAGAGGCCACAGTCCTCATCTTCATGCCAGTGTAGGAATATATTTTTGAAAACTAACCTCTACTCCATGGAGTTACAGATTTGTTTTAGACTGTCACCTCCCTATAGACACCAAATATGATCATAGGTACACAGATATTCAGACAACCTAGTATTTGATGCCCCGATTAGTTGTATTTATATGATACTAATTTTTAAGGGAATTAATTTGGGAGTGTAAAAGCAATTTTTCAAACTTGGATGGACTATCTAATAGTGCTAGCTCAAGACAGATACTCTAGTGATTTAAAAACACATAAACTCTAGAGGCCCAGGGGGCAGGATGTCGGAGAGAGGCCCCAGAGCCTCGCTGTCTCAATGCTGCTTCCGCACACCCTGAACATACACGTTCCCAAGCAACTTGCAGAGCCCATTTGTAAAACTTCTGAGCAACACCAGAGGAAGTTACTCCAGTAGTTCCCACTGTTTACTATGAATGTGCGTACATTTTCACATAAACATTTTTTGGGCAAAGTACAAAACAAGTGTCATCATCGGAGGTCAAAAAGTGAGTCACTGGCTTATGACAATCACATTTTAAAGTTTTCCTTTTTAACTCATGTAAATACAGGACCAGTCTGTAAGTCATACCTGAAGGTGGCCACAAAGTTCACTGTGGGCCAGCCTAAGACGAAGGACCTCTGGGCACCGATGTTGGCTTTCCCCATAGAGTCAGCAGTCCACACTGTGTTCAGTGGTACTTCATGTTTTATCTTAAACATTTTTTTTCTTCCTAGAATGATAACCAAACAAGACCTGTTAGTTTCTTAAAAGTGTTGTGTGAGCAGTTCACAACAAGGTTCCAGGTCTCATTGCTCCAGGGAAAAGCGTGCCTCCTTCATCTCTATTATCCTGTTTGATTAGCACAGCAGATTGTTAGATGGGGCTTTATAGAGTGTGTGGTGAGCAAAGCCTGACCCAGGAAAGCCGTGAAAACACTTCCTTGATGGCAGGAAATAGTCATTTTTCTGCATGCTGACTATTGACTATAGACTAGACTATATATTTTAGAACTTTTTAATAGAACCATTCTTTCATCTTGTATTGATGTATTTGTTATATAATATATATATAATCTTTATAGTATTTAATTTACACAAGTCTTGCTTACTCAAGAAGTATTTGAGGGGCTGAACAAAGATACACGATACATGATACATGCTTTACAAGAATAATTATGCACATTTTGTCATAAAATGGCAGACTGGGAAGAAAAAACTTCGATTAGATACCAGGAGGTATCTTTGCCATCTGGAGGAATTATGATACTCGGTAAATTCGATATGAGGCACAAATTCTATTTAAGGGTTGTAATTAGGAAGGAAGAAGAAAAGCTATAGAGGTAGCATATGGAAGAAAACATGGGAGGATTGATTATTTCTTTGACATATCTTCTTGTAGAGTACCTTAAGCATGTATAGGTTTTAAACTACCAACTAATTTGTGCTCACATATTAACATAATAGGAATACGGTGACATAAACAAAGCAAATCTATAATTAACATCCATCTCCAGTGAAGCCAAGAAAACCATTTAGGCACCCTAGGCATTTGTGAAAATTTGCCTTATGATATGATGGATATTGTCCAACTGTACTTGAACAGTCTGAGAGAAATCAGACAAATTAAAGCAGAAGATCAAGGCCTAGCTTGGATACCCAGAAAATGAACTAAGATACGATATGAGGAGGAGCTTCCGGCATCAGCACTCTCTGGAGGACTTGTGCCAGGGGGATGATCATCAAAAAGCCTCCACAGGGATCTGGGCGATGCTGCGGTTGTGGCTGCATTCACCCCACCATTTTGTGGACTTGCCATTGGAATGAGGAGGGAGATGTCTAGGCTGGCATGTGCATACAGTGAGACAACGAATTTGACTGGAGCTAGGCCTTTAACATTTTCCACCTTAATTTCTAAAAAGATTTTATAGCCTTTATAGCGTAAGCTATTTTAAAATCTTTTCTTCAAAGATTTTGTTCATACCATTTTCCCTTAGGTTCCTGCTAAAACTGAAAAATTCAGTCCACAGATTGAACTGAACTTAAACCCTATATGAAGATGGTGGAAATCCTTCCCATTTATCTCAGGGAAGTCAGGTGACAATTTCTTCCTTGTCTCCTTTGACCTCTGACATGGAAACCACCATATCTCTTCTGTTATACATAAATTTAATTCTCAGGTGGGCCTATTTAGTTACAAGCCTTATGAAGGATTTCTAGGAAACATGCCACACCACTGTGGAACTTCCTACTGTTCAGAACCACATGTGGGAACACTAAAGCTAAAATGAGATCAGAGACACCTCGTGCAAAAATTCCTGTGAGTCCACTGATTCATGGAACAGCTAAAGCTGGGACTCTTTGATAGCAGTTATGAAATGAAAACAATTTTGCAGGAAAACCAACTGAAGGACAATGTAGATTCAAAGGTTAGGTCACAACCAATATAAACAAGATGGAAACACGTCTTGTGACACAAGGTGGCTACTTTCTACATTTTACTTCAATATTTTTTACCCTATGTTTGAGAACTTGAAGATTTTTATGAAACAATTATTAGATATGATCATTTTTCTTGATAGTCACTCTAAAGGCGTTATCAAGTTAAAAATAGCCAGTGGGAAATATAGATACTTATTTGCCTGTTTACAAAGATTTTTAAATTTTCTAATGTGGGTATGTATGTGTATGGGTATGTATGTCTATACACTTCAGGTATTGTGTGGAAACTTCCAAATGTTAACCTGGAAAAAGTCATTTGAATAATTCCCTCCGTTCGACAAATTGCCAAGATCACGTACTCCTTTGCAACTAAACCAAGTTATCCAAAAGCCCAGAACATGGTTCCCACTCTTCTGTAACATTTACTAGGCCCTTACCATATGCCAAGCACTGTTTAAGTATTTTTTTTTTGAGAGGGCATCTCTTATATTTATTGATCAAATGGTTGTTAACAACAATAAAATTCTGTATAGGGGGGGTCAATGCTCAATGCACAATCATTAATCCATCTCAAGCCTAATTCTCGTCAGTCTCCATTCTTCTGAAGCATAACAAACAAGTTCTTACATGGTGAACAAATTCTTACTTAGTGAATAAATTCTTACATGGTGAACAGTACAAGGGCATTCATCACAGAAACTTTCGGTTTTGATCACACATTATGAACTATAAACAATCAGGTCAAATATGAATATTCGTTTGATTTTTATACTTGATTTATATGTGGATCCCACATTTCTCCCTTTATTATTATTATTATTATTTTTAATAAAATGCTGAAGTGGTAGGTAGATGCAAGATTAAGGTAGAAAACATAGTTTAGTGCTGTAAGAGGGCAAATGTAGATGATCAGGTGTGTGCCTATGGACTAAGTATTAATCCAAGCTAGACAAGGGTAGCAAAACATCCATGGATGCAGAAGATTTCTCTCAAAACAGGGGGGGTGAGGTTCTGAGCCTCACCTCTGTTGATCCCCAATTTCTCACCTGATGGCCCCCCTGCGACTCTGCCTGTCTTAGGTTGTTCCTCCCTTGAGGAATCTTACCCATCTCTGGCTAACCAGTCATCTTCCGGGGCCATACAGGGAAATGTAAAGTTGGTAAGTGAGAGAGAAGCCATATTGTTTGCAAAGGTTAGCTTTTTACTTCTTTGCAGATTTATGCCCTGTGGCTTCTATGCCCAGCACTTGTCTCGAGGTATCTTTACCACCTGGAGGAATTATGATACTCGGTAAATTCGATATGAGGCACAAATTCTATTTAAGGGTTGTAATTAGGAAGGAAGAAGAAAAGCTATAGAGGTAGCATATGGAAGAAAACATGGGAGGATTGATTATTTCTTTGACATATCTTCTTGTAGAGTACCTTAAGCATGTATAGGTTTTAAACTACTAACTAACTTGCATGCACATATTAACATAATAGGAATATGGTGACATAAACAAAGCAAATCTATAATTACCATTCATCTCCAGTGAAGCGAAGAAAACCATTTAGGCACCCTAGGCATTTGTGAAAATTTGTCTATGATATGATGGATATTGTCCAACTGTACTTGAACAGTCTGAGAGAAATCAGACAAATTAAAGCAGCCCATTTCTGGGATCTGTTCACATCCCATATGTTCTTTTAACTGTACATAGTCTACAGTTATAAGATTTTGGAGTGCTACAGCTTGCACCCCTCCCAACTCCTGGTTGAGTTCCAACAGTACAGATCCGGTCAAATTCGTTGTCTCACTGTATGCACATGCCAGCCTAGACATCTCCCTCCTCATTTCTATGGCAAGTCCAGGAAATGGTGGGGTGGAGGCAGCCACAACAACAGCATCGTCCGGATCCCTGTGGAGGCTTTTTGATGATCATCCCCCGGCACAAGTCCTCCAGAGAGTGCTGATGCCGGAAGCTTCTCCTCATATCATATCTAGGTTCATTTTCTGGGTAGCCAAGCTAGGCCTTGATCTTCTGCATAGAAACAAACAGACCCTTTGCCCACACTTTGACATGCCCTCTATACCACTGTGTAGAACTCATTCGAGGTAAGCACACAGGAACTGCTTTTTTTTTTTTTTATTAAGAGAAAGGAATATTATCAGAAAAGAGTACCTCCATAGCTGATCATCTGACACCCTTTAAGTGATTAACATTAAGGATATTTAAAGCATGTGTTGATCTTTGATTTACCAATAGTTTTATCCTATCAAGGAGTAATCCCCCTTTTCTTTCTTTCTTTCTTTTTTTTTTTTTAATCTTTAATCTACACTTACATGAAGAATACTATGTTTACTATGCTCTCCCCTATATCAGGTCCCCCCTAAAAACCACATTTTGGTTACTGACCTTCAGCTTAGCAAAACGTGGTAGAATCACTACTTGTCCTCTCTGTGTTGTACAGCCCACCCTCCCCTTTTTCCCTCCCCCCCCATGCATGCTAATCTTAATACCCCCCTTCTTCTTACCACTCTTATCCCTCCCTGCCCACCCATCCTCCCCAGTTCCTTTCCCTTTGGTACCTGTTAGTCCATTTTTGGGTTCTGTAATTCCGCTGCTGTTTTGTTCCTTCAGTTTTTCCTTTGTTCTTATACTCCTCAGATGAGTGAAATCATTTGGTATTTCTCATTCTCCGCTTGGCTTATTTCACTGAGCATAATACTCTCCAGCTCCATCCATGTTGCTGCAAATGGTTGGATTTTTCCACTTCTTATGGCTGAGTAGTATTCCATTGTGTATATGTACCACATCTTCTTTATCCATTCATCTACCGATGGACATTTAGGTTGCTTCCAATTCTTGGCTATTGTAAATAGTGCTGCGATAAACATAGGGGTGCATCTGTCTTTCTCAAACTTGATTGCTGCGTTCTTAGGATAAATTCCTAGGAGTGGAATTCCTGGGTCAAATGGTAGGTCTGTTTTGAGCATTTTGATGAACCTCCATACTGCTTTCCACAATGGTTGAACTAATTTACATTCCCACCAGCAGTGTAGGAGGGTTCCCCTTTCTCCACAGCCTCACCAACATTTGTTGTTGTTTGTCTTTTGGATGACAGCTATTGTTACTGGTGTGAGGTGATACCTCATTGTAGTTTTAATTTGCATTTCTCTGATAATTAGCGATGTGGAGCATCTTTTCATGTGTCTGTTGGCCATCTGTATTTCTTTTTTAGAGAACTGTCTGTTCAGTTCCTCTGCCCGTTTTTTAATTGGGTTATTTGTTTTTTGTTTGTTGAGGTGTGTGAGCTCTTTATATATTCTGGACGTCAAGCCTTTATCGGATCTGTCATTTTCAAATATATTCTCCTATACTGTAGGGTTCCTTTTTGTTCTATTGATGGTGTCTTTCGCTGTACAGAAGCTTTTCAGCTTAATGTATTCCCACTTGCTCATTTTTGCTGTTGTTTTCCATGCCCAGGGAGATATGTTCAAGAAGAGGTCACTCATGTTTATGTCTAAGAGGTTTTTGCCTATGTTTTTCTCCAAGAGTTTAATGGTTTCATGACTTACATTCAGGTCTTTGATCCATTTTGAGTTTACCTTTGTATATGGGGTTAGACAATGGTCCAGTTTCATTCTCCTACATGTAGCTGTCCAGTTTTGCCAGCACCATCTGTTGAAGAGACTGTCATTTTGCCATTGTATGTCCATGGCTCCTTTATCAAATATTAATTGACCATATACGTTTGGGTTAATTTCTGGAGTCTCTAATCTGTTCCACTGGTCTGTGGCTCTGTTCTTGTGCCAGTACCAGATTGTCTTGATTACTATGGCTTTGTAGTAGAGCTTGAAGTTGGGGAGTGAGATCCTCCCTACTTTATTCTTTTTTTTCAGGATTGCTTTGGCTATTCGGGGTCTTTGGTGTTTCCATATGAATTTTTGAATTATTTGTTCCAATTCATTGAAGAATGTTGCTGATAATTTGAGAGGGATTGCATCAAATCTGTATATTGCTTTGGGCAGGATGGCCATTTTGACGATATTAATTCTTCCTAGCCATGAGCATGGGATGAGTTTCCATTTATTAGTGTCCCCTATAATTTCTTTTAAGAGTTACTTGTAGTTTTCAGAGTATAAGTCTTTCACTTCTTTGGTTAGGTTATTCCTAAGTATTTTATTCTTTTGATGCAATGGTGAATGGAATTGTTTTCCTGATTTCTCTTTCTATTGGTTCATTGTTAGTGTATAGCAAAGCAACAGATTTCTGTGTGTTAATTTTGTATCCTGCAACTTTGCTGTATTCCAATATCAGTTCTAGTAGTTTTGGAGTGGAGTCTTTAGGGTTTTTATGTACAGTATCATATCATCTGCAAATAGTGACAGTTTAACTTCTTCTTTACCAATCTGGATTCCTTGTATTTCTTTGTTTTGTCTGACTGCCATGGCTAGGACCTCCAGTACTATGTTAAATAGCAGTGGGGAGACTGGGCATCCCTCTCTCCCTTGTTCCCGATCTCAGAGGAAGTGCTTTCAGCTTCTCGCTGTTAAGTATAATGCTGGCTGTGGGTTTATCATATATGGCCTTTATTATGTTGATCTACTTGCCCTCTATTCCCATTTTGCTTAGAGTTTTATCATGAATAGATGTTGAATTTTGTCAAATGCTTTTTCAGCATCTATGGTGATGATCATGTGTTTTTTGTCTTTCTTTTTGTTGATGTGGTGGATGATGTTGATGGATTTTCGAATGTTGTACCATCCTTGCATCCCTGGGATGAATCCCACTTGGTCATGGTGTATGATCCTTTTGATATACTGTTGAATTTTGTTTGCTAATATTTTATTGAGTATTTTTGCATCTACATTCATCAGGAATATTGGTCTGTAATTTTCGTTTTTGGTGGGGTCTTTGCCTGGTTTTGGTATTAGGGTGATGTTGGCTTCATAGAATGGGTTTGGGAGTATTCCCTCTTCTTCTATTTTTTGGAACACTTTAAGGGAACGGGTATTATGTCTTCTCTGTGTATCTGATAAAATTCTTAGGTAAATCAGTCCGGCCCCGGGGTTTTGTTCTTGGGTAGTTTTTGATTACCGTTTCAATTCCTTTGCTCGTAATTGGTTTGTTTAACTTTTGTATTCCTTCCTTGGTCAGTCTTGGGAGGTTGTATTTTTCTAGGAAGTTGTCCATTTTTTCTAGGTTTTCCAACTTGTTGGCAAATAGTTTTTCATAGTAGTCTTTAATAATTCTATTTCTGTGTGGTCTGTCGTGATTCTTCCATTCTCATTTTTGATTATGTTGATTTGTGTTGATTCTCTTTATCTCTTAATAAGTTTGGCTAGAGGCTTATCTATTTTGTTCATTTTCTCAAAGAACCCGCTCTTGCTTTCATTGATTTTTGCTATTGTTTTATTCTTCTCAATTTTGTTTATTTCTTCTCTGATGTTTATTATATCCCTCCTTCTGCTGACTTTAGGCCTCATTTGTTCTTCTTTTTCCAGTTTCAATAATTGTGATGTTAGAGTATTCATTTGTGATTGTTCTTCCTTCTTCAAGTGTGCCTGGATTGCTATATATTTTCCTCTGAAGACTGCTTTTGCTGCGTCCCACAGAAGTTGGGGCTTAGTGTTGTTGTTGTCATTTGTTTCTATATATTCCTTGATTTCTATTTTGATTTGTTCATTGATCCATTGATTATTTAGTAGCATGTTGTTAAGCCTCCATGTGTTTGTGAGCCTTTTTGTTTTTTTTGTAGAATTTATTTCTACTTTTATACCTTTGTGGTCTGAAAAATTGGTTGGTAGAATTTCAATATTTTGGAATTTACTGAGGCTCTTTTTGTGAGCTAGTATGTGGTCTATTCTGGAGAATGTTCCATGTGCACTTGAGAAGAATGTATATCCTGTTGCTTTTGGATGTAGAGTTCTATAGATGTCTATTAGGTCCATGTGTTCCAGTGTGTTGTTCAGTGCCTGTGTGTCCTTACTTATTTTCTACCCTGTGGATCTATCCTTTGGGGTGAGTGGTGTGTTGAAGTCTCCTATAATGAATGCATTGCAGTCTATTTCCCTCTTTAGTTCTGTTAGTATTTGCTTCACATATGCTGGTGCTCCTGTATTGGGTGCATATATATTTAGAATGGTTATATCCTCTTGTTGGACTGAGCCCTTTATCATTATGTAGTGTCCTTCTTTATCTCTTGTTACTTTCTTTGTTTTGAAGTCTATTTTGTCTGATATTAGTACTGCAACCCCTGCTTTCTTCTCACTGTTGTTTGCCTGAAATATGTTTTTCCATCCCTTGACTTTTAGTCTGTGCTTGTCTTTGGGTTTAAGGGGAGTTTCTTGTAAGCAGCCTATAGATGGGTCTTGCTTTTTTATCCATTCTCTTACTGTGTGTTTTTTGATTGGTGCATTAAGTCCATTTACATTTAGGGATATTACATTTAGGGATACTATTGAGGGATATGTACTTATTGCCATTGCAGGCTTTAGGTTCGTGGTTACCAAAGGTTCCAGGTTAGCTTCTTTAGTATCTTACTGCGTAACTTAGCTCGCTATTGAGCTGTTATATACACTGTCTGGAGATTCTTTTCTTCTCTCCCTTCTTATTCCTCCTCCTCCATTCTTCTTATTTTGTGTGTTTTGTTCTGTGCTCTTTTTAGGAGTGCTCCCATCTAGAGCAGTCCCTGTAGAATGCCCTGTAGAGGTGGTTTGTGGGAAGCAAATTCTCTCACCTTTTGCTTTTCTGTGAATTGTTTAATCCCGCCATCATATTTAAATGATACTCGTGCTGGATACAGTATCCTTGGTTCAAGGCCCTTCTGTTTCATTGCATTAAATACATCATGCCATTCTCTTTTGGCCTGTAGGGTTTCTGTCGAGAAGTCTGATGTTAGCCTGATGGGTTTTCCTTTATAGGTGACCTTTTTCTCTCTAGCTGCCTTTAAAACTGTTTCCTTGTCCTTGATCCTTGCTATTTTAATTATTATGTGTCTTGGTGTTGTCCTCCTTGGATCCTTTCTGTTGGGGGTTCTGTGTAATTCCGTAGTCCGATTATTTCCTCCCCCAGTTTGGGGAAGTTTTTAGCAATTATTTCTTCAAAGAGACTTTCTATCCCTTTTCCTCTTTCTTCTTCTTCTGGTACCCCTATAATACGAATATTATTCCTTTTGGATTGGTCACATAGTTCTCTTAGTGTTGTTTCATTCCTGGAGATCCTTTTCTCTCTCTCTATGTCAGCTTCTAAACGTTCCTGTTCTCTGGCTTCTGTTCCTTCAATGGCCTCTTGCATCTTATCCATTCTGCTTATAAATCCTTCCAGGGATTGTTTCACTTCTGTGATCTCCTTCCTGACATCTGTGATCTCCCTCTGGACTTCATCCCATTGCTCTTGCATTTTTCTCTGCATCTCATCCCATTTCTCTTACATTTTTCTCTGCATCTCTGTCAGCATGTTCATGATTTTTATTTTTTTATTCTTTTTCAGGAGGACTGGTTAGGTCTGTCTCCTTCTCAGGTGTTGTCTCTGTGATCTTTGTCTGCCTGTAGTTTAGCCTTTTCATGGTGATAGAGATAGTGTGCAGACCTGTTACGAGTGACCACTGGAAGAGCTTCCCTTCTTATTTGTTTGTGGCCTTCCTCTCCTGGGAGAATAGTGACCTCTAGTGGCTTATGCTTGTCAGCTGTGCGCAGACAGGGCTTCTGCTACCTGCTCGTTTGCTATGGAGTTTATCTCCACTGTTGCTGTGGCCTGGCTGGGGCTGCTCCTCCAAAATGGTGGAGCCCCATTGGAGGGGTAGCCGCCAGGAGGCTATGTATCTCTATAAGGGGCCTCTGTGCTCCTTGTTGCCCAGGGGTTTAGAGTGCCCAGAGATCACCAGATTACCTGCGTCTGGTGTAAGTGTCCTGTCCTGCCCCTTTAAGACTTCCAAAAAGCTCTCTCCAATCCAAAACAACAAGAGCAAGAACGAAAGAGGAAAAAGAAAAAAAAAATTAAAAAAAATCGAAAAACGCGTGATATTGTTTGTCCTCAGCCGCGAGTCCCAGGCACCCGCCCACTGGTCCTGCTGCTGTGCCTCCCTAGCAGTGGGGTCCCCGTCCCTCCAACGCCTCCAAAAAACACTCGCCAAAAAAAAAAAAAGGGAAAAACGCATGACCCTCTCCTTCCCCAGGCGCCGGTCCCAGGCACCCGCTCACCGGCCCTGCCTCCCTGGCACTGGAGTCCCTGTCCCCCTAAGGCCTCCAAAAAGCACTCGCTAAAAAGAAAAAAAAAGGGAGAAACACACGATTTTCTTTGTCTTCAGGTGCCGGTCCCAGGCACCCGCCCAGCAGTCTTGCTGCCCTGCCTCCCTGTTATTGGGGTTCCCGTCTCTCCAAGGCTTCCAAGAAGCACTCGCCAAAAAAAAAAAAAAAAGGGAGAAACGCGCTATTTTCTTTGTCATCAGGCGCCGGCCCCAGGCCGCCGCCCTGCGTCCCTACTATTGGGAAAAACTCGCGATTTTCTTTGTCCCCAGGCGCCGGTCTCAGGCACCCGCTCACCAGTCTTGCTGCCCTGTTTCGCTGGTATTGGGGTCCCTGTCCCTTTAAGGCTTCCAAAAAGCACTTGACAAAAAGAAAAAAAAAAGGGGAAATATGCATGATTTTCTCTGTCCTCAGATGCCGGTCTCAGGCACCCGCCCACCGGTCCTGCTGCCCTGCCTCCCTAGCACCAGGGTCCCTATCCCTTTAAGGCTTTTAAAAAGCACTCGCCAGAAAAAAAAACCGCTCCGGTTTCTTTCCACCCGCCGGGAGCTGGGGGGAGCGGCGTTCAGGTCCCGCTGGGCCGGGGCTTGTATCTAACCCCCTTCGCAAGGCGCTGGGTTCTTGCATGTTTGGTTGTGGCCTGGATGTTGTCGTGTGTCCTCTGGTTTCTATTTTAGGAAGAGTTTTCTTTGTTATATTTTCATAGATCTATGTGTTTTTGGGAGGAGATTTCCACTGCTCTACTCACGCCGCCATCTTGGCTCCGCCTCCCTGTTTAAGTATTTTATAAACATTATTTCATTTCATCCTCAAGCAACTATATGAGGTACTCTCTGTTTGCCCTATTTTATAAGTGAGGAAGCTCACAGAGAAGTTAATTGTCCAAAGCAACCCATTTGACTCTCAGTATCAAAGTACTCTGTGAAATAAGGAACATAATCCCATCTCACAGAATAGCTAACCTGCAATAAGTCCACAATAAATTATTAGTATTAATGTCATTCAGATTAAGTATAGAACTTGCCTGCCTTATATTTGACATGACATAACTGGGGGCGAGGGTGAGGGTAGTAAAGAAAAGAGTTTCAGTTTTCTCTCATGACTGAAAGGCTTCTTGATACTTTGGTAAGTATTCTTTGTCTTTCATGATGGGACAAGTAAACAAACCCCCTTCCATCTACCTGCCTTCAGATACTTATTGAGCAATCACCACATTTTCTCTGGACTGGGTATTAGTTGCATCCGCGTTCAGCTGAGAGGAAAGTGCACCCAGTGGCCCCAGCTCCAACATGTACTCCTAGTCTGTCTGCTGCGTCTCGTTGTCACTGCCATTCCCGAGGCAGAGCCCTTGTTACCATTCACCGGGACCATTGCCTCCTTAACTGTCTCCTTGCCTCCCCACCAATCCATGTTCTGCCAACAGTCAAGAGAATTTGCTAAAAATTTAACCAGATATGGCCTAGTGAAAAACCTTAGCCTACTTCAAGCCCTACTGTGGCATGTGGAGACCCAGTGTGACTGGATCCCTGACCACGGAATCGTGTCTGATATCACACCCATGCTCCAGGCTCCAGTCCCATCAGCCTTTGACCCCTCCCTCCAAGGGGCCAATAGCACCCACTTAGGGCTGCTGTTCCCTCAGCCTAGAAGGCTCAGCCACCGTGCATAGGAATGGTGGGGTGGCTGCTTCTCATCCCATAGGTTCACTTTAAGTGCTGCCACTTCAGAGAGGCCCTCCTAGACGACCCCTCTCTAATGTGGTCCCTTCTTCTTCACAATGCACCCTGTCCATCTGATATTGGAAGCACTAATCACAGTCTGCAATTGAACCCCTTTTGTTTGTACCTTCCGTCTGTAAGCCCCAGGCAAGGGAGACTCTGCCCGTCACATTCTCAGTTGTTTCTACTGTGGCGTGGCACAGAACGCGACCTGCATAGTACTTGTTGGATAAATGATCAAAACATTTGTAAAATGAGAGAAAAAGCCCTTAATATTTTCATTACAGTTGATTAGTAAAAGGGTTAGTGAATTTATGGTAATGAGGAGAACAAGTGGTGTCTGCGTACTTGGTGTTAGACACAAGCACCAAATTGCTGAACAGGAGGAGGTGCTACTGCTGTCTCCTCCAGCCTCTTCTGAGTTCCATGTGGCCATGAAGCAGCAGGACATGATGTAGTCGCTTCACTGTGGGTGTCCACCTCAACAGAAGGGCTTTTCCTGCAACATATCAAACACCAAAAGCAGCTAGTCACAGTCCAAATACACAATAACATTTTTTCTGCTATCTGCCAAGGTTGACACAGCACTAAAAATTAGTCTCGACCCCCAAAATGGGTTGATTGCTCTAATTTAGGGTTGCCAAGTTACCGAAATGTATTGAAAGAGATGAGGTTACATAGGGAGTTGATGCAGTGGAGAAGAGTTTCCAGGACAAAGCCCTGGAGCAGGCGGACTCTAGGGTTGGAGAAAAGAAGAAAGCAGAGCCGATGACAAGCTGTTAGGAAGGAGAGATCCAAGAGGCCAAGGGCATTATAACAAGATGTTAAAAAAAAAAGATAGGAAAAAGAAAAGGGAAAATTTGTGGCAATATCAAATGATAAGGAGATTTGTGAGGAAGTAATTACAATTCAGTTTCATGTTAACATTAAAATACATATAATGGAGGATTCTAGAAAATTAACCTGAGTTTTATCTAAGTCATTGTTCAGATTTCTCAAAGATCAGCAAATAATACTGGGAATATCAAAAAGTTTCTAAACCCAAGTAAGTGCTTAGCTATTACTTGCCTGAGCCATGACTAGGCTCTAGCAGGACTCTGGCCGGGAGAGGAACGGCAACCCAACTGAACAGACCACAAAAATTCTTTCATAAGCAGGGCAGGATTTCACAGACCTACTGGGGGTTTGTTTTCTCCCATGAAGCCAGGAAAACTGTCTTCCCCAGAATGTAAAGCCTGCTCTCTCATGCTCAGCAGTGTGAAGCTTCAGGAACATGAGTAGATTTTCATGAATCCAGCTCTGAAGTTAAGAATTAGTTCATACATTTTAGAGAAAACAAAAGAGAACACTTCCTGTCACTGCCAGTCTGCTTTGATGACCGAAAGTAGCATATTAGAAGAGTACCTTATGCTCTGAGGCCTTGAATAACCATCTAGTCGCTTTTTGATTGATGAGAACATCCTTTTTTCGTCAGTTCTTGGCACTGAAAACCAAGAGTGTCTACAGTACTTGGCTAAGCACTGAAGTAACTGAAGTAAGCCTGTGGATTCCAGTAGTCAAGCTCTCTGGCCATTATGATGTCAGAGTTCTAAGGCTCATGCCATAACCAACCAACTGACATAGTGGTTTCCATGACTTTGCTTCCATCTTTTGATTTTTTTTTAAATTTATCGTTTTATTTTGAGATAACTGAACACTGACATGTAGCTCTAAGAAATAATACAAAGAGATTAATCAACCTTTTACCCAGTTTCCCCATGATAATCTCTGTCTGAACTACAGAACAATTTCCTAAGTAGAATATTAACACTGATACAGTCAAGAGGCAGAACATTTCCATTACTAGGATCCTTTCTAGGACCCTTTTACAGCCCCCCAGACTCCTTCCCACCTCTACCATCTCTTTAATCCCTGGCAAGCCTAGTCTGTTCTCCACTTCTGTAATTTTGCCATTTCAACAATCTTATAGAAATGGTATCCTACAGCATGTAATGTTTCTGGACTTGCTCTTTTCCACTCAGCATAACTGGAGAATCATCTGGATTGTTGTAGGTATTACTAGTTCATTTCTTGGTATCTCTTAGTGATGCTCCGTGATATGGATGTATCAGTTTGTTTAAACAACTATTGAAAGACTCTGGGTGGTCTCCAGTTTGGGGCTATTACAAATAAAGCTGTCATAAACATCTGTGTACAGGTTTTGTGGAAACATGTCTTCATTCCTCTGGGCTAAATGCTCAGAAGTGCGATTGCCAGGTCATATGGTAGTTGTATGTTTTGTTTCTTAAGAAACTGTCAACCTGTTACCCAGAGTGGCTGTGCCATTTCACATTTTCACCAGCTCTGTATCAGTGATTCAGGTTCCCCACGCCCACAGTAGCATCTGGTGGTGCCATGTTTTATTCTAGCTTTTCTGACGGCTGTGTGGTGACGTGTCCTTGGGGGCTGCATTTGCATTTCCCTCATGGCTAACGGTGCCAAACATGCTGTCATGAGCTTATTTGACATGTGTGTATCTTCTGCGGTATAACGGAACCTATAATAGTCGGCTAAAATCATCCTGTGCAAATACAAGGCTCCCTTTCCACCAGAAAACTGGCCCTTTTATAGATGAGGAGGCTGCTCTGAAGCCAGGCAGCCATGACACAGAGGATTAAAATCCAACTGACTCCTGAGGGCAGAGGGCCTCCTGGCATTGAGGCTCCTTTACCTCCTCTCACAGGCAGTCTCTTTCCTTTGACAACTGTGGAGAGTGAAAGCTGACGCTCCTAAGAAAGTCTGTGATTTCCCTTACAGGCTCCTGTAATCCATTTTTGGATACATACTTTTTATTTCTCATTACATTCTAAGGACCTCAAGGAAAGAGTCTGTATCTGATTTATCACTTAATTTTCATAGGTATTGGCACATTGGAGGAATTAAAAAAGTTGTTGAATGGATGAATGACATGGTTTCTTGTCATGAATGGAAGAGTAAAAGGGATGATCTAAAATAGTCCCTTTTTCACTTACTTCATTCATTTCACAGAGAGTGTTTGAACCTGAATTAGGAGAAAGGAATCTTGTTTAGGTCTGGGCAGCAGGGAGCAAGAGGGATCCAGGCCCAACTGTCACAAAACCGAGATCTGAATGGAGGTAACAGAAATTAAATAGAGTCCCACAAAAATCTGTGTAATTTGATACTCAGGTAAGTATTGCAAAGAATAAAGAGTAAGATGAAAAATTAGAAGAGGGACCTGACACCTGACTTTGTGGAAAGGGCAGGCAAGGCAGGCATCCTTGAAGAGTCCATCTGAAATGAGCTTTAAAGGATAATTTGGAATTAGATAGGGAAGAGAGAAGAGTGTATGTTGGGAGGGGATATTTTCATTTTCATGCTGAAAGGATAGAATTCAAGCACATGACATTTCAGAGACATGGAAGAGTTTGCTGGGTTGAGACACTAACAGAAGGCATGGGAATGTGAGATAAGCACGACATGGTAGGTGGTGGTCAGAAGCCCAGGAAGGCCTGTCATCTTAAAACCGAAGTGCCACAGAAGTGGTATATAGATGTGTCCTCCAGAGACTTCCCACTGGTTTTAAAGGGACAGTGCTAGTCTAGACATGCTTGACTGTATTTAGAACCATGGCAGTGGGCAGTGGGAGGCTCACTGGGCAGTACTTTCTGGCCTCCCATCAAGCATCTGTCAGAATTTATAGTAAAAATGCAGGCTCACTTATCTCCACACCTTCCCCAATTCCCAGATTATCTCCCATTCTCTGCCTCTCCCTTTTGGAGAGGTTAGGGGTCAGGAGAACTTTTCTCCTAAAATCTAATCACTGATAATCAGTTCAGATAGGCATCACAAGCGCCTGGGGGAGCTTTATAGGCACCCTTTCACCATAGGTTCTGA
The DNA here is from genome assembly GCF_040802235.1 of Manis javanica. Lineage (NCBI taxonomy): Eukaryota > Metazoa > Chordata > Mammalia > Pholidota > Manidae > Manis > Manis javanica. The sequence continues at coordinate 72,965,118 of NC_133160.1, read as the reverse complement.
TACATCAGATGCAGAATACCTGTATTTTTAAAAAGCTTTTTGAGTGATTCTTATATGTAACAGGATTATGACTGTTTTTTAAGTATCCATTGAGTTAGAAGTGCTGTTCAGATGCCATATTCCTTTTCTAAGGTGAAGCAGAGGAAACTTTTTCTTAGAACAAAGGGAGCTCTCCTTAGTCATGTAATTTTACCTTTACATGCAATAGCTTAGCTTGATTTCTTCCAAAATGTCACTGTTAGTTCTTTTAATTTCATGAAAGACTTTTAAATGGGACTAACAGTGACAGGGCCCGTTTTCATTTATTTCATTGAACACTGAACTGCTCACTGTAAATATCACAGAAAGAGTACATGGTGATCCTGTGCCAGTACCATTTAAGCACATCACAAAGACAAGCCTGTCTTTCCCCATTACTTATTACCTTTATATATAAAATCCATATTATGGGTATTACGGGTATTCTTCCAAGACCTAAGAGAGGGAGAGCGAACAGGTGGTGATATCCACTGAATAACTACAAGCTGCCAAGCTCTTTGCCAGGTAGTATATTACCTAATCTCCTTGCAGCAGATTTGTGAGGTAAGAATCATTATTTCTATTTTTACAGAAGAAATTGAGACTCAGTAGAGTTAAGCAACTGAGAGCCACATACACGATTCATAGAGTCGTTTGTCTAATTTCAAAGGCATATAGTGTTTCCACAACTAAACAGTTTCTCCTCTGAAGGAGAGAAGAGGATATATATATTTTAAGCCATATGACATTTAGGTTGGCTCCCAAATTATTTAACTGTCATGTATCAGTATTTTCATCAACTGTCAGTATTTGCGTTTGGTGTGGGTACCCCTCAGTCTCCCCTCCCTGCAATGGCTAGTTGTAGAAACCTTACCACCACCAGTAGGAGATAACAACCCGTGGATTCACTATACCTACCATCAAATACTGGCACTTATTTGTGCTGTGCTGACAAATCAAAGAATGCCAAGACCTCACCCTTTATTCTGAACAAGCACACAACTGAACCAGAGAGACAGACTATCTCAGTGAAACAATAAGAAAAATACATAATAAAACGAACATGTTTGGTTACTTCATGGTCCTTTGCCATTTGTCTTCCAAAGACCTCAGGCTTCAGAAAGGCCTGTACTTGTCTCATTCATCCTGGCTGGCACTTGGCACAGACCAGTCTGCACACTAACAGATGCTCACTCTGTAAGTTTGGAATGAATGGAAACACACTCTGTGTATTTTACTTAATAGTGGAGGTTAAAAGAGATAATACACATAGAATAGTGCCTCACATTACGCACATAATGAATCATTACAAAATGAGGGAAGATTTAGAATAGAAAAGATGTTTTAGAAGTCTGCCTTACACTGACCTTGGAAAAACAGGTAACTGAATGAATACCTGATGGGAGTATTAATGAGGGCACAGGGATCAGCACAGTAGTTAAGTATAGAAGGAAAACTGGGCTGACAGTAAAGCTAAGAGCTTTGGTACTATAACCCTACATTTGCTCAACCGAATTAGTTCCAAATGACATTTACCTTTTTACACAAAGAATTATGCTTATTTTAAGCCTACTGTTAAGAGGCAGAGAGGGTATAACTATAGTAGTCATTAAACTGAAAATACCTCAAGACTTACTCAGTTTTGTATCCATAGACCTTACAACCTGCTAGGCACGAGAAATAATTTTTTATACTGAATCTATCCTATTTAACTGTATTATCAACAAAAAAATACTATAAGACAAACTTGAAACATAAACATTTTAACTTTATTTCATAATTTCTATTTAAAGCTTGATTTTTTGAAATATAAAAGATACTCTTAAAAGTTTTATATCACAAGAATCTAAACAGCAGAAATAATCATAGATTCATAGGTTCAAGTTAGATAAACAGAAATCAAATAACTGAGAATTTCTTCAACATGGAAACCATACAAATGAAATAAAGGCAAAGGGCCTAATAGCATTATTTTACTACTTATGGATTATTATTAGACACTTTCAGGATCTAAACAAAGATTCTGAATATTCAGACTGCTTTTGCTATACTTTATATTTAAATACCTCCCTAAGTATACATTGCGTCAAGCTACTTGACCAAGAGGCTGATTTAGGAAGGTATTTAGTTTTATAGCAAATTTTTCCATCTTACAGTTATTACCTTCAAAGGCATTGACATAACAATGCTGATGTAGTTATCTGTTGGTTCCCTTGTGAACCGTGTGCAGTAACTTACGTCAACCCTAGGTAAAGTCAAATAGACCAAAAAACTAGAACAATTATGCACAGCTCAGTGAAGTATAACTGTTAAGTTTTCCCCACCTAAAAATTAACCAGTGAAAGAAAACATACCAACTGTATGTAGTTGACTTGGTTTCAGGAAAACCACATTTGAGAATTACGAAGTATATTATTGACCTTATCTCAACCTCAGTCATTGACAGGAATTTTGTAGGCCACCGTACTATTTACTTTGTGGATTGTAGTAGTAAACGAACGAAGACGGACTTCTTCAGAATTGGTAATGAACTGTGGTCCCGACTCTTCCCATTTTTCGGGTACAACCAAATCTTTGTCTGTATAAATCAGTAGATCAAATGAACCTAAATTGGGGATAGATCATTGAAGTACATTATTTTTCAAAAGTAAAATTACCCTCCCTGTCTCTCTCACATTTTGAACCACCTATCATGTTAGAAAAGATAGCCTGGTCTCTAATCACTAGTTAATTGCTTTTCACTAATAGAAATGTATATACTTCTTTATCTTATGAAAAATTCAAGGTTTTCTTTCTTTAAGGTATGTAGGAAGTGGATAATCAGCCACATGGGATGGGATGAATGTAAGCCACAGGAAAGCCGACACCTTGGTTCTGTGACTGTTGTATCCCAGCGCCCAGAACAGTGTCTGGCATATAGCAGGTATTTAGGAAGTATCTGATGAATGAAGGAATAACTATGATAGTAGACACAATTACAGCTATAGTCCTTTAACTGTATACATAAAAATGTATAGAAAATAAAAGTAACGAAAGGTTACATAAAAACATTCAAGAGTAAGTACTGCAGAACTTTCATTCCTCTCCTTTTCAGCATTTTCAAATTTTCTAGAATGCATATGACTTTTGCTTCATGTAAGTTCTTCTCATTCACAGTACATGATATTATTAAGAAAACATTTAATAAAGGGATAATTCTTAAAGCAGTAGCTTACGGTTTTCCCCAGTAAATTTAAGCCAATATGTAGCTGTGTAATACTCACAAGAAACTTCCAACAGTGGCAGAAATGTCACTGTAGCTGTGATCTGTCTGATAACAGAGCGGATTTCATCTTGAATAGCTTTCTGAGACTTTTCTCTGGGTATGCTATCAAAGAAACCAAATCAATTAATACATTTTAAATTTTAACTAGTTATTTATATTGGTAAGATTATTTATCTGAATAAACACTTCCAAAATCAATATGTAAGACATTAAAAAGGAATTTAAAAAGAAAATGAGTATAGGTATATCCTTAAGAGTCCATAACCTAGTATCTTTATTATTTCATTATCCTTCCCATCACTTTGTAGGGTTGGTCTTAGTATCAGATGACTAGAAAATCTGCCAAGGGGTATAAGAAAACCGCAGTTCTTAAAAATAAGTGGTATCTAAAATTATTTAATTGGTATAATCAATTTGGCATTTTTAGGAATGTGTATCTAATTCCCTATTGCCTGAAATAAGATGTTAAATTATATATCAAATTATTTTTATAAGCTAAAAATTTCTTAAAATAGAAGGCTTCAGAAATAAACTAATTTTCATTATGAGAAATGGTTCCGGGTTATAGCTAACTAAGCATGCTCAGGACAGTGCCAGGTATTAGCACATAATGGACATTTCCCATCCAGTGGGTCTGGAAACTTCAGTTTATTAAGTCTTAGTAAGTCTGTGGCATTAAATGAAACCCAGTAGAGCTACGTCATCAACTGAGACAGTCTAGGATAATCCCTTTAAACATTTCATTTACTGGCCCACCTAGTACATCACGTGTAGTTTTGCATATAGTACCATAAATACTAGTTTGAAATTCACTGATTTAGACTAAAGGCAATTATGTTCAAAGTATACTATCTATACAAATCAATGACATGCTAAAAGTAAGGACAATCCTTTTCCACAAGAGATTGAAGATCAAACATCTTAGAATCAAACCATAACTAATGGGCCTCACTTAGTAAAAATATGTTTTAGAACAAATATGAAAATGGAAATAACATAATTCAAACTTACCTGTCATCTTTTGCAGTCTTGTCACACTCAATATCAAACTGCCATCTTTCAAGGACCTCACCACTTTCAATGTTTGAAATGATTACCACCAGTTTCTGAACTGAACACTTGTATAACCAATCTGCAACACATAACAAGGCATTACAAAACCACTCTCTTTTCAGGTCCCACTTCTTTCCTAGGCAAATTCTTACCACTCCTATTTGGGAACTCTTCCAATGTGTACAGATAACTTTCCCCATCAATAACCTAGCTCTTGTTTCCAAATCCTCACTGTTTGTACCAAATATAGTCCTTGGAGCTAAGGACACAGCAATGAACATTTAGTACCTCCATTCTAATCCAAAGTAGAAATGTAGATGGACATTAATCTCAGCATTGCACCAATAAAAGTAGTATTGTAAGTGTGGTAACACTATGAAGGTGTGATATACGGTGCAATAAGAGCATATAAATAGGAAAATTTGACTCACTCTGGGTAGGCCTAAGTTTAGTTCTAAGAATCAACAGCAATAAATATGTAAAAGGATAGGGAAGAGGATATAGATCTTAAATACTCAAAAGGGAAAAGCATCTGACCAGTGGATTGGAGGAAGGCCAATACAATTACAGTTAAGAAAGGGAGAATGAACAGAGTTAAGTCTGGAGAGATAAACAGTAGCCAGACCACACAAGGGCATGTGGTCCAAATTAAAGAAATTTTCCTTCAAGAACAAGAGAAGCCATTATAAAGCAGGATATGATGCAATTAGAGTTATATTTCAAAACTTTCATTTTGGCTGTGATGTGGAAAGTGGACTGGAGATAAAGAGGGAATACAGGGACACTAGGCGATTGGTAATTTAAAGGCTTGTAGGAGGATAACATGGCAGAGATGGAGAAATAAAAGTCAGATGCAAGAGATTTCATGATGAACATTAAAGTCTATTGGATTACTCATGAGAGAGAGGAAGAGGAATGAGTCAGGGATGATTTCCAAGTTTCTGGCTTGTTTCAATAGTTGGACAGTTGGTCCATTCACTGTGAGTCAAGCAAACAAATGGCTGATCCTAAATTTAGTTTTTACTATGCTGTTTGAAGTATCCCTGGGATAGGCACATAGAAATAAAAAAGGAGCACTTGATATAGGACCCTATTTAAGAGAGACCTGGATTAGATACATTTGTGAATCATCTACCCAAAGGTTGTTAGTGAAGCTATGTACATGTAAAAGATCATCTAGAGAGATTATAGTGGGAAGATGGCTTCAGACTGAGCCCTGAATTAATTTTGGAAATTAAGATAGTAAACGCAGGGATTAGCAGTTTTTAGTAAAGAGAAAATAATTCAGTAATACTCAAAGATCGTGGGCCACATAGGTCTTAGTTGCATAGACTTCTTAAAACAGCCTTTTAAAAAATGTAAAAATAACCTTAGCTTGCAGACAGTACAGAAATAGGCCACTTGCTGACCCCCTGGCATATATCTACGACTTTTTTATCAGTGTACCTATGAAAAGGAAGAGATTGGGTGGTAATTTGAAGATCGAGGCAGGTGTTCATTTTGTTTGTTTTAAAACTGGAGAGAGATGAAATCAGTGGGAATAATCCAAATCAAACTAATTAAGTAAAAATACAAAAGAAATAGGGTAAAATCCCTAAGAAGACAAGGATGATGGGATTCAAAACAGAATGAACGACTTGCCTCTACAAAGAGCAATTCCTCCATTTTGCCTAAATTAAAAGGGAGAGGTTCAATAGGAAGGTCTAGCTACACCTGAGATGAAATGCCATTGGTGTGATGTTAAAGGAGATAAACCAAAAACCAATAGCTTAGGCAGGGCTTGCTTCTCCAACAAGTTAAAACAACATAGACACAATAATTGTCTAGAGGTTCCAGGGCAAATAATCTTCAGTGCAGCCCTATGAATGACTAAGTGTGATTTAGCCATAAGTCAGTAAAATTACAGTGATGTAATTAAAAAAAAATGAAGCTACCTGAAACAAAAAATATGTGACATGAATAGTAATAAAGAGATGACTATTGTAGTGTCTTTTTGGAACTAGTATTTTGGAAGATCAAATGAGAAGTTAGGGAGAAGCATCCTACAATGTTGAAAAACTAGAAGTGAGAACCCTAAGTGAAGAGAAACATAACAGAGAAACTAATGGGAATTCTAGGAGACAAAAGGAATGGATGGAGACCATGTATTGATCCAGTACAGCAACTTCTGGAGCTTAAGAAACAAGTGGTAAGATAGAAAAGGCTCCCTGACTCACAGGGAGGATTTTAAAAAAAGGCAAAGGTGAAAAATAAAGACACTATCAGATGCTCTATTATTTAGTAGCTCTTTCAAAGTTTAGTTCTCAGGTTGAATACAATTTTATTTTTCTTAACCTCAAAATAATGATGCCTTTGGACTGCAAGAAGCTACAGAAAACATATTAAGAATATAGTGTGTTTTCTAGATTGTATGATCTGAACACAATCATAATTATATAAAATTCCAATTTCCATTTGGCCACACAGACTACAAGTCATTTCTGAGGGAGTTGATGGAGACTGTGTTGCTAAGCCATATCAGATTCCTAACATCAAAATATTCAGCCCAGTCAAAATGTGTTATTTCTTTTAACTTGTATATTATATGCTTCCTCCCAATTGAGAGTCACTATGTTTGCTAGATTAAATTTTATACTTCTAGGTACAGATCACCAAGATGCTATAAAGTGGATCCTAGATAGCTTACAAAACTCAAAACTGTTTCCAACAATTAAATACCTTTTAGTTGTTCCACCACATTATTTAAGTATTTTATGAGCTCAGGATCAGTAGTTACAAGCAGGGTAAGTCCGTATTTCTGCACTCGAGTGAAGGTTTCAGATGGATATATGCCACGCTGATACAAAATGCTGTTGATTCCAAATGCTGAAAAAAGAAATGTTAAAAAAAGTCATTATCACTTTGTAACTCTGCAAAATACATGTTTATATATGCAGCTGTTTTCATTAATCCTATAAAGCTGTAAAAGCTAAACACAGGTGTTTGTGTGTGTTGCTGAAAGCACAGTAGGTACAAAATGGCATTAAAAAATCCTTTAAATCTTGATTCTAAGAAAGAAAGCGACATCTGTATTTGTGAGGCAATAAAAGAAAAATGCCAAACTGCATTAATCTACCAGTGCCAAATTTCATCTTATTGCAATTCAAGCCTAAATTCAGATTGTGGTTAAGGAATATCAAACCCCCTTTTGCATCTGAGTTACCAACTGATTAAATGGTCCAATTACCCCAGGCAAGGCTCTCCCTCCCTTATTCTTCCTCTTCTCTCAAATCATCCCAGGTTCTATCGGAAGGTACAACCGGCCTGGTGCAAAACAGTGTTTCCCAAAGTCCATCACCACCAATCCCACAATTACCTGGAGGTAAGGTAGGAGGAGTAAAGACACAGGGGCCCCACCCCAGTTGTACTGCGTCCTAAGTCTCAGGGGATGGCAGGGGTGGGGGGGTGGAAGGTGGGGTGGTAGCTGCAGCTTACAGAAGCTCCAGGCGAAGGGGCTATACGGCGAGGCAGGCTTCAGCAGCACTGAGGCCTCTACGTCCACCATTAGCAACATGTCGGGGGAAGCACCTACATCCGCCTCATCCCAAATTCCTCCTGTCCGGCAGGAGGCGGGGGCGGAGAGGCACTGAATTAGCTGCCGTAGGCCCACCGGTCTCCCTGCCTGGCAGCCCAGACGCGGGCCTAGGCGGAGGTCTGGGCTCAGTTTTCCTCGCCCTGCGGCCTGCGCGAGGACTTACAGAAGAACTCGGCCACGATTTCAGCGCTCCCGCGCAGGGTGATGCCTTGCTCCCGGGAGAGCTGCAGCGCCATGACTAGGTCCAGGGACGAAGGCACGCACTTCAACCCGGCAGACAGCGACGGCAACGGCTCCCACAGCAACTCCCCGCCACTCCTTTCGAAAGTGACGACGCAGCACGCCGTGCAGCCCTTCGCGCAGGCGCGCAAACCTCTAGGTCCCGCCCCACGGGGCGGAGATCTGCCCGCCTCTGCCGTCTCGGAGCGGGCTCTTCCGCAGGCGCAGTGGGTAGGCGTAGCCACGCTCTTCTGGGTTGTTGCACTTTGGGGTTCCCTGATGGGCGCTTCTAGTTGCGGAAGCTAAATCGGTGGAGGGGAGAAGATTGCCCATCACGGTTTAGTGGCCCCTCTCCAGGTTTGCGGAGCACAACGTCTGCGTTTCAAAAATACTTTCAAAGTGATTATGATCTGCCTCACCGCTGCACCAATAAGGGGCCCAGTGACCCCTAGTGCGCGGTCGGAACCTCTGACAGCTCCAAAGCAACTGCTTCCGTCGCAGCCAAGCCCAGTCTTTAGAGGGCCTGATTACTGTGTGGGCGCGCGGCTTTTCCTGAGAAATTGGGTTAGGGATTAAAGGGACGAACCGCGTCCGGTTTTCTGTCCCGTGTTTACGTCCGACCTCCGCTGTACCCAACACCGTCCACCTGCCCGGGCGAGGCAACCGCTGGCCGCTTGGAACTGCGTCTGGCGCTCTGCTGCGTCGACTCCGCCCACCCGTAGTAGGCTGGTCAGAAAGTCACCTCAATGAAAAGGGCCTTCAATAATGATTTTTTTTTCCAATGAATTTCGATTCTCAAGTTGAATGACTTTTCATGTTAAGGTGAGAATTATTTAAGAGATAGTACCTAATTTATGTTCATTAAATTGTAAAGTTAAGCAGCTAGAAAAATTATTTGTAAAACGAAGTCAAACACCTTTGTCTACCAGGCGTACTGTTAGTTCAATTATATGAAAAATACCCAAGTGTATTTGTTTTCTATTATATAACAAATTAATGCAAATTAGTGATTTAAAACCACCCATTTTTTCTGCCAGTCCTGAAAGCCATGACCGTGTTGGTGTAGCATAATTGTGTGCTTTGCTTAGAATCCCAGAAGGTGGAATAAAGGGGTCTGCAGTGGGTTCTCATCTAAGATCTGGGGTCGTCTTCCAAGCCGCTTGGTTGTTGGCAGGATTAATGTCCTTGTGGTTCTTGGATTGAGGTCTTCCTCTTGCTCGCTGTTGGCCAGAGACATCTTGCACCTTTGCCCAGGTTGCTCTTCTACAGACATTCTCATACTTGCAGTCTCTGACTTCAGAGGAGAGCCCTTTAAGGGCTCACCTGCTTATGTAAGTCCCAATCCTGTGCATCATTTCCCCTTTGGTGAACCTAACCCCCAAAGTGATATCCTTCATATTCATAGGTTCTGTCACACACAGTGGGAGAGAATATAGGTTGTGCTCCCTAGAGGGCGCAAATTCGGGGGAGGACACTTCAGAATTCTGCGTTTCACAGTGTTATGTGTCAAATTTTGATAAGTTTGAAGAGTAAAACATAGGTACTATGTAACAGGCAGACTTGACCCAGTAAAGTATCTTCCTTACATCCTTTCGTCTCTGTGTGTGTGTTTAAATCAACATCTTTTCACTTCTACCAGAAACTTGGGTTAGAGCCAGAATTCTGGCATCACCATAGTAGATCAATGCCCACCTTATTCCCTATAAAAATTGTCTGTCCGTCTAAGGAACTTTATGTAATTCTCAGCACCTTAGGAAAGACTTCTTGCATTTCATGTAATTAATTGTTCATATTATTTTGGAGATTCTATAATTTAAAAGGTTAACAAAATACATGACTTTTCCATGCATAGAGGAAGTATTTATTAAATACTTTCTTTGTGCTCTATGAGATATAAGAAATAATGCTTAGAAGGCATGATGTATACTTTTTGAAGAGTTTGTCATCTATTTTGTTTAAATATGCATAACAGAAAGAAAAAATATTGAAGGCTCACAAATTTGGTGTCCTGTGACTTCTGCCTACTTCAGCAGCCCCCTTTCAGAAATATTACTTTCCTAATCTGCCTGAGCCTTTAACTTTTCCACCTCAGAGCTTTTCACGATGTGCTTTCCTCTACCTTACATTTATATACTCGGTTAGAAAATTTAAATGCTACTGCATTAAAGAAATTTTCTTTGACTCCTCAAGCTAAAAGGTCCTGCTTTTATGCATTCTCATAGCATCTCATAGCACTATTTACAGCCCTGCTTTCAATTTGGCAATGAAACAATTATATTGTAGTAATTATGTAATGATTTGTGTTTTAGCTTCCTGTTTTGGGAAGGATCCATGTGGGATCACATTTTGTGGGTGCTCCACAAATATTTGTGAATGAATAAGGATTTGAATATTTTCTTAAGAAAACTTCATGGAAAAACCCAGAATATTTCCTATTGGAGAGTAGGTTAGATAGATGAGGTTGTGGTCACCTTTATGGAGCTTTGAATACCCATCTGAGTTGATTAACTGGAGGTACCAGGGATTTCTGGGTTCTTCAGATTGACATAAAGGAGAATTTTTTCAAGTGTAAATACAGTAATAATTGTAGAATGGATTGTGTACAGGGTGGTCTAGAGTGGTGGTCCTAAAACTTGAGGGTGTGAAAGAATCACTTGAGCATTTTGCTAATAGATTCCTAGCTTTGATTTATCCCTTCTCCAAATCAGATTCAGTCCAGTATCATAGCCACTAGCCACAGATGACTCTTAAGGTCTCGAAAGGTGCTTGTCCAAACTGAAATATGCTACAAGGACAAAGTACCAGATTTAGAAGACTTAGTATGAAAAAAAGAATATAAAGTATCACATTGATATGTTTTTAACTGATTACATATTGAAATTACATTTTACATGCATTGGATTACATCAAATATATTACTTAAATAATTTCATTTGTTTCTTTTTAGTTTTTTAATCTGACTTATACAACATTTAAAATTACTTGTGTTTTTACCTATGAAATTATTTTTAGTAAAATATGACACTGGTGGTCTACTTTATGGAGTCAAAGAGATGACATGTTTTAACCAGCATCCTAAATGATTTGTATGCAAGTCCTTAATCACTCTAAACAGTAGACTATGACTGATATTTTAGTAACTCAGGTCTAGGAAGTTGAGAACCTAGACTGCATGGATGCCAGAAAGTTTAAATAAGAAGGTATACATCAGAGCAACACATTTTGAAAACAAGAATTGAGTTGATGCCTGATATGAAGGGAGAATGAAATAGTAGTAAGGGTAAATCCAGGGTGACAAGCTTACAATACAGGGTGGTGTCAGTCAAACCTGTGGGGATGTTAGGAGAAGCTACCTACACTCTGAGCTTTTCCAACTTGTTATATGTGACAATAACATTTAGGATTCTAGAAGCTTTGGAGGGATTTCTTTCCTATTAACTTTTGGGTGCTTGATTTGACATTGACTTTATCTTATCTAAAGCATGCACACTTATTTTTACAGAATTTTTAAAAAAACTTCAGTCATATGAGTTTAGATTTATTTACAATTAAATGAAGTTTTTCTATTGTGTAATGTTTAGGGGCAAGCTATTTGGAAAAGGACAAGTGTAAATTAAGGTTTTCTGAAGAAAATTCAAGCAGTGGGTGTAACCAAAAAAATCCATATTAATAAAGGAGATAACTATGAAAAAATGTGCCCAGATAGGCCTATATTCCATATTAGATGCTAAAGCCAGAAATAGTCATAAAAATTTCTAAAGCTAGAATCAAATGGAATTTTAGTAACTTTTGGAACTTATTTAATAACTTAGTTGAACAACCTTATAGATAAGGAACCTGAGGTCTAGAGTGGCTTATATAGTTAATCTAAAATTCAATATCTAGTTAGTAGAAGATTTAGTTGTAGAATCCGTAGGATGATTGACTCAGTCTCTTTTGAAATCTATGTATGTGAAGAAATGCTGAAACATGCTCCTTTTATTAAAAGTGTTTTTTCTTAATTAATTTTAATGAAGGATTTTTACCCAATAATCTGTACATGTAACTTGTGGAGAAAATGGAAGTTATAATCCATAATGAATTTTATGTCAATACCCAAATAGTTCCAACTGCCAGAAGATGGCACTATTTACATGTGAAATAATCCCTTGTAAGTGCTCTGTCCTTGTATGCTTCAGTTGAAAGAAAAATGAAGGAAAAATGAATTTAGTAGTTTCTAAGGTATCCATATATGTGAGATACACCAGAATGAAACATTGAATCATAACATATTACAGAACTGGTATCCTTCTTTTAAATATTTAGTATATATGAGCTCCCATGTGCGCACATGTGTGCTCACAACCACCAAAAACATTCGTGTTTGTTAATATTTATGGTTAATTTACATGTTAATTTGTTTTTACAGGGAGAAAGAAAACATTTTAGGTAGTTGAATCATTATTTTTATAGACTTATGAGACTTTTCCTTCAAATTGCCAGGTGTTAATTTTATTCTTGAGGCCAACATCTTGAAATAGAGCAGTTTATTCTAAATCTGATTAAACAGTAAGGGGTACTTATCTTTTTTTTGTAATTTTTTTTATTAAGGTATCATTGATATACACTCTTGAAGGTTTCACAAGAAAAACAATTTACATTTACCCTTATTATCGAGACCCTTATTATCGAGTCCCCCCCCATACCCCATTGCAGTCACTGTCCATTAGTATAGTAAGATGCCACAGAGTCCTTACTTGTCTTCTCTGAGCTACACTGTCTTCCCTGTGACCCCCGCACACACCTTGTGCACCAATCATGATATCCCACAGTCCCCTTCTCCCTTCCTCCCCACCCACCCTCCCCAACCCCTTGCCTTTGGTAACTACTAGTCTCTACTTGGAATCCGTGAGTCTGCTGCTATTTTGTTCCTTCAGAGAAGTTTGTGATTTTTTATTTTTCTTTTTTATTTTGGTATCATTAATCTACAATTACATGAGGAACATTATGTTTCCTAGACTCTCCCCTTCACCAAGTCCCCCCCCACATACCCCATTAGTCATTGTCCATCAGTGTAGTAAGATGCTGTAAAATTACTACTTGTCTTCTCTGTGTTGCACAGCCCTCCCTGTGCCCCCTGCACATTATACATGCTAATCATAAGGCCCCCTTTCTTCTTCCTCCCTCTTATCCCTCCCTTCCACCCATCCTCCCCAGTCCCTTTCCCTTTGGTAACTCTTAGTCCTTTCTTGGGTTCTGTGATTCTGCTGCTGTTTTGTTCCTTCAGTTTTTCTTTTGTTCTTATACTCCACAGATGAGTGAAATCATTTGGTACTTGTCTTTCTCTGCCTGGCTGATTTCACTGAGCATAATACCCTCTAGCTCCATCCATGTTGTTGCAAATGCTAGGATTTCTTTTCTCCTTATGGCTGAATAATATTCCATTGTGTATATTGACCACATCTTCTTTATCCATTCATCTACTGATGGACATTTAGGTTGCTTCCATTTCTTGGCTATTGTAAATAGTGCTGTGATAAACATAGGGGTGCGTCTGTCTTTTTCAAACTGGGCTGCTGCATTCTTAGGGTAAATTCCTAGAAGTGGAATTCGTTGGCCAAATGGTATTTCTATTTTGAGCTTTTTGAGGAACCTCCATACTGCTTTCCACAATTGTTGAACTAATTTACATTCCCACTAGCAGTGTAGGAGGGTTACCCTTTCTCCACAACCTTGCCAACATTTGTTGTTGTTTGTCTTTTGGATGGTGGTGATCCTTACTGGTGTAAGGTGATACCTCATTGTGGTTTTAATTTGCATTTCTCTGATGACTAGCGATGTGGAGCATCTTTTCATGTGTCTGTTGGCCATCTGAATTTCTTTTTCGGAGAACTGTCTGTTCAGCTCCTCTGCCCATTTTTTAATTGGATTGTTCACTTTTTGTTTGTTGAGGTGTGTGAGCTCTTTATATATTTTGGATGTCAACTCTTTATCGGAACTGTCATTTATGAATATATTCTCCCTTACTGTAGGATGCCTTTTTGTTCTGTTGATGATGTCCTTTGCTGTGCAGAAGCTTTTCAGCTTGATATAGTCCCACTTGTTCATTTTTGCTTTTGTTTCCCTTGCCCGAGAAATACATATTTTTAAAAGTGGTTCTTGTTAGGTCAGTAGATAATAAATGTTTTCATTTTCACTGAATACAGTAACTACATTTAGACTTACATGGTTAATATGCTTCATTATTTTTTGAAATCTTGGCTTAAAAGTCTGATAATTACTTCTACATGTTTTTATACTTGGGTTTTTTGGTTTGTTTTGAGTTTTATTTTTATATTTTTGACCATCAGAGCTCAAAAAATTGGTCCAAAGATACAATAATCCAAATGGAAGGAGAGCATTGTTGATTTATTTTTATTGCCTGTATTAAGTATGCAAAGTTTCTATTGAAAAGTGATTATTAAATTCCCCATTTTCCTGGTTCCAATTAGATGTTTCAATCTAATTAAAAAGTGATGTATTTTTGTAATTTTAACAAGTGGGTGTGAAAACAAAGATTCAAGCAGTTTTGACCCATTTTTTAAAAAAATATGAAAACACAACACCTTTCTATTAGTTTGGAACTAAGTGAACTATTGTTTTCATCTTTTAATTGCCTTTGGAACCAGTTCATAATTTAGAGAAATTATAAATAAATTGAAAAATTTGTTTCCAAGTTTTCCAATTATGCAGATGAAGACTTTAAAAAAAATAATTGGCACACATATGCTCTCTCAGTAGCATGAGTGTCTTTTGAAAAACATTTGGTCATTTTAAGAAGTCACTTTTCTTTGAAAGAACATACTGAGTGTTATTTCTTCTGAAATTCTTGTTAGATAGCACAGTACTGATTGTTACCTGCACAGAGAAAGAACCAGTAAATTTGGAATGGTTGGTATTCATATCTTCAGGATATGACCTGTGACTTTCTGACATACAGACTGTGAGTGGGTACCAGTGTCAATCCATTTGTTACATTTTAGTACAGTTTAGTTTCTTTTCTTTTTCTTTTTTTCTTATGGAGCAAAAAAGTTTACTTGATAAAACAGTACACAGATGGGAGTGTGGGCAACCTGAGAGGAGGTGCACTTAAGGGTTTAAGGTTTGGGGTTTTATAGGGTGTTTTGGGTAGGGGTCAGCATGCTCTATACATGTGATTAATAATTTCTTTGAAGTTTTGTCTTAAAGGGTTATTTAGGTGATTTTGTTGATCCCATGTTGGCATTCTTTATCTGTATGCATTGGTTTACATTCCAGAGGTCTGTCTGTCATCCTGGTTACAAAGTTACTTAGGTCATTTAGTTGCTCTTCCAGGAACTGTGGGAACTACGAACAGAGAGTTGGGACATGGAGACGTTTGGTGAGAAACAGTATATTGGTGTGGGCACTGGCTCAGCGGATTCATATCCAAAGGCTGAGGCCCGAGTGCAGGGGGGGCTGTGCCCTTTATACATTCACTACAAGGGTAAAGGAGAGTCAGCTCCCAGGAATGTTGCAGTGGGAGCTGATGGTGTACTATAGGTTCAGCCAGAATACTAGTTATGTTGTAACCCATCTCAATAAAGGTTACCCTTTTGTAAACCCGGATACCCTATTGTAAACTAATGGGCCTACAGGACTATGATCAACAAAGCTGTTCCATATCACTGGGTCCCAGTGGGAGTGTGTTGTTATGTTGTTTCAAACTCAAGCACCCTGGTATTCCCCTACGTTTTTTTTTTTTGTTTGTTTGTTTTTATTTTTGGTAACATAGTTTATTTTCTTAGATTAAAAACTCAACATAAGTAGAAGTCCTAAATTTCTTCCAGTGGCCCAGTGAATTGTTCTGTGTACTATTCTACTTCGGGATCATTGGCTTAGAGGATGTATGTTAGAAACCTTAATGGCTGAAGGATAAGTCGCCCTGAGTTGGGGACGGTAGTGTTCCTGGCTTGCCCTCATTCTACCCATTCTACCCATATCTACCCATTGCCAATGGGTAGATATGGAATAGGTGTAGCTGAGATGGCTGACTTGCATGCCTGTGTGGAAATTTGAGCTGTCATTCTCCAATGCTAGCTTTTGCCAGAGCAGTCCAGTGAGGAAAATACATTATATTTAATGGGAAGGAGGGCCCCAGGCTTTTGAATCCCATTCATTCATGTTCTATTTAAATCTGCTGGAGGTATGGAATAAAAACCCTCTTAGGAGTTTCAACTCATTCTTCGGTGTTATAAAAGTTCACTTGGATCACATGAAGAAGAACTTCACTGGTAGAAGTGGAGTGTTATAGCCTTATCTAAAGAACTAGGAATCTCCAGGCAATCTGCCAAAAGCAGAGTTCATAGGCAGAGGTGCAAGGAAAGAATATAAGCCTGGAAGGTTTTAGAGAAACATTTGAAAGGCAGAATGTTTAGGCAATATAAGAATCATATAAGGATTTTTCCCCCTCATCCATAAAAGGGGATAGCAATAGTACTTGCCACATGAAATTTTTTTATGTAATTTTTTTATTAAGGTATTGTTGATACACACTCTTATGAAAGTATCACATGAAAAACAATGTGGTTACTACATTCACCCATATTACTGAGTCCCCCCCATACCCCACTGCAGTCACTGTCCATCAGTGTAGTAAGATGCCACAGAGTCACTACTTGTCTTCTCTGTGCTACACTGTCTTCCACATGATTCCCCCACACCGTGTGTACTAATCACAATACCCCTCAATCCCCTTCTCCCTCCTGCCCCACCCCTCCTCCCCCACCTCTCCCCTTTGGTAACCGCTAGTCCCTTCTCGGAGTCTTTGAGTCTGCAGCTGTTTCGTTCCTTCAGTTATGCCTTATTGTTATACTCCACAAATGAGGGACATCATTTGGCACTTGTCTTTCTCTGCCTGACTTATTTCACTGAGCATAATACCCTCCAGCTCCATTCATGTTGTTGCAAATGGTAGGATTTGTTTCTTTCCTATGGCTGAATAGTATCCATTGTGTATATGTACCACCTCTTCTTTATCCATTCATCTACTGATGGACACTTAGTAGTTGTTTCCATATCTTAGCTATTGTAAATAGTGCTGCAATAAACATAGAAGTGTATATGTCTTTTTGAATCTCAGAACTTGTATTCTTTGGGTAAATCTCTAGGAGTGGAATTCCCGGGTCAAATGGTGTTTCTATTTTTAGTTTTTGAGGAACCTTCATATTGCTTTCTACAATTGTTGAACTAGTTTACATTCCCACCAGCAGTGTAGGAGGGTTCCCCTTTCTCTGCATCCTCACCAGCATTAGTTGTTCTTAGTCATCTTTTTTGATGTTGGCCATCCTAACTGGTGTGAGGTGATATCTCGTTGTGGTTATAATTTGCATTTCCCTGATAATTAGCGATGTGGGGCATCTTTTCAGCCACATGAAATTTTTGTAAAGATTACATGAAATAATGCAGATGAAGCTTTGGCTTGCTGTTATTGTTGTTATTGTGATATTGTTGTTATTATTACCAGTTATTGTTATTTTATTTAGATAGCTTTTCTCTCACTTTCCTAGGTCCGGTACACATGTAAGATAACTAAAAAGTCCTTAAGTAATTCAACTTAAGGCAAAGATGGGGACAGGCAATCTCAGCATTATGACAAACAGGATATAATTGCTAGCATTTATTGGGCATTTATTTTCTGCCAGGTTCTCTTCTAAGTGTTTAACGTGAATCAACTTTCTTAATCGCTTCACAAGCCTATAGTTAGGTACCATTATTACCTGTATTTTACAGCTGAAGAAACTAAGCTACAGAAGGAAGTTGAATAATTTATCCAAGGCACCTAGCTGGGAGAACTGAAGTCAAGTCCAAGCGATCTAGATGATAGCAGGACATGAATCATGAAGTGTGGGAAGTTTAACTATATTTTAGAGAATCTACCTTGAAGTAAATCACAGTGGGTTCTTATGTCATGACCCTCCCTCCATTTTTAGTGTGAAACTCCTGGGATCCATCTAGCAATGGAACACTGTGACGCTGAGTGGTTGGAAACCTAATGGAAACTCAGAGTAAGAGAGATGACCCTGGACTTAGAATAGAAGTTACAGTAAGAGAAAGAGGTCAAAAGTGGAGGAAGACAGACAATACATGGGGTCCTGAGTAGGGTGAAGGTTCTCCTAATTAAGAGTGGGCAGCCAAAAGGCATATATCTTGAGTAGGGTTGCAACAACAGGGTCTGTTTGTTTGTTTTTTACTTTGTGCCCCAGATAAATGTTCTGGCCAAGAGACAGAAAGGTAATTAAAATCCAACCTACTGCTCAGCTTGCCAATACTAAGTGCTGACAAGAGGAAATGAGAATATCTAGTACAGTAAGAATGTAAAGAGATGGCAAATCTGCGATGCATTTTGAAAATGTGTTCAGATGTGCATGTGCTTGGTTGAACTCTGAAGAATAAAGTCTGAAATCTTAGAGATCGGAGTGGAACCATATACATGGAGATGATAACTTTGTCTGTGGGATTGGATTAGCTTTCCTTCTAGTGAGTTTAGGTCAGAAAGGGAAAAGAGTTAGGGAAGGATTGGGGGATAATAATTAATAAAACGACATGGGAAAAGAGGCAGTGCACAATACTCAGGAGAAATGGAGAAGTAGGAAGCAAATAATGAGAGATGAATGTCATAAAAGTCTATTTAGTGAATTTGAGTTAGATGGAAAATATTATTTTAGTAGTTCATGTATGTAATTCAGCAGAAGTAAGAATGATTGGGAGAAGATCATTAGATTTTATACTTAAAAGATCTTTAGTGAACTGAGAAGAAGCAACTTGTGGTACATGGTAGGAGACGGAAGTCTTTTGCAAGGCATTTGAAAGTGGGGAATAAGGATCTAGAAGTAAAAGTATTGTGCATAAGAGAAATGGAGAGTGAGGAAATAAACAATTGCTGAGTCTTGAGAATTTTATTTTTAGGAATATAAGGGAAAGAGATCCAGAAGAAATATAAAAATTGAAGTTGAAAGTTGGGTAGGTGTGTCTGAGCCAGATGCAGAGGCCACAGAAAGCATTGTCATGAAGGATCCAAATGACCATTATGGGGAATGGAAAGAGAAGTCAACCAAGGAATAATAACACTACAGAATCTTGTTCCCCAGTAGATACTTATTGAGTACAACTTACCTCATAATGTGATTCTGTATGGATGCAAGAGGGAAGAAAACAGCCTGTTTTTTCAGGGAAAATCTAGCTGGGGAGCCAATATACAAAAATAGCTGCAAATTTGGAGGTAAGAGATGAGAACCAAGTAAATATATGCAGTAAATGCAAAATGAATTCAAAGATAACTACAGCAATGTTTCTTGGAGATTATAGAAATTGAAGAGTGCTTATGTTGGTGGGCAGCTGCGCCTGGGGAGGTTTCTCCCTGTGCCCTAGGTGAAACTTCAATGTGGACATGGGAGGATTCTTGACTCTGATCAAGAAAGAATTCTTGAACAGGTCAGATGAGTGTAGGTAAAGAAGGAATTCATTAAAGCAAGAGTAATAGCAAATGGCAGCAGAGTGCATGCAGCAGAGAGCAAGGACAACGGAGGAAAGAAAAGTTCATTGAACTCCAGCTTGGCATAGAACAAATCCCTTGCCAACTCCTAAAGCCAGGGTCACCTGGCATCCAGTGCCTGCTTGAATCTGCACAGTGTGGTAACTAAGCCTCTTCCATCCCAGGATTTGAGGGAGCTGCAGAGCACTGGATGGAGTGAGATTATGTTCTGAGAACTTCCCAAAGGCAAATAAAGGAGATTTTAGGGCAGGCTACTAAAGAGCACGATTGTACAGCTGCAGTCCTGTCCAGGTCACCCAGACAACAGAAAGTTGCAAACCCAAATCAGAGATCTCAGTAGGCCTTCCCTAATTGTCTGAAGTAGGAGAGAGAGAGGGAAGACTTGTGCTTAAGTCTAGAAAATTGAAAGAAATAGTAAAGTAACAAAGACATTTACCACTGGGAAAAGTTGTCTTTTATATACCTCCCAAGAGGTCTGGAAGCATGCAGAGACAAAATGCAGTAAGTTGAGCCATGAGAAGTCTTTATTTAAGGCCAAAGAACACTCACAGAAAGGGGAGTGCAGGCAACCTCAGAGAGGAAGCACGTTAAGGGCTTAGGTTTTTTTTTTTTTTTTTTTGAGAGGGCATCTCTCATATTTATTGATCAAATGGTTGTTAACAACAATAAAATTCAGTATAGGGGGGTCAATGCTCAATGTACAATCATTAATCCATCTCAAGCCTAATTCTCGTCAGTCTCCAATCTTCTGAAGCATAACAAACAAGTTCTTACATGGTGAACGAATTCTTGCACAGTGAATAAATTCTTACATGGTGAACATTACAAGGGCATTCATCACAGAAACTTTCAGTTTTGATCATGCATTATGACCTATAAACAATCAGGTCAAATATGAATATTCGTTTGATTTTTGTACTTGATTTATATGTTGATCCCACATTTCTCCTATTATTATTATTATTTTTATTTTTAATAAAATGCTGAAGTGGTAGGTAGATGCAAGATAAAGGTAGAAAACATAGTTTAATGCTGTAAGAAGGCAAATGTAGATGATCAGATGATCAGGTGTGTGCCTATGGACTAAGTATTAATCCAGGCTAGACAAGGGCAGCAAGACATCCACGGATGCAGAAGATTTCTCTCAAAGCAGGGGGGGTGAGGTTCTGAGCCTCACCTCTGTTGATCCCCAAATTCTCACCTGATGGCCTCCCTGCGACTGTGCCTGTCTTAGGTTCTTCCTCCCTTGAGGAAGCTTACCCGTCTCTGGCTAACCAGTCATCTTCTGGGGCCATACAGGAAATGTAAAGTTGGTAAGTGAGAGAGAAGTCATATTCTTTGAAAAGGTTAGCTTTTTACTTCTTTGCAGATTTATGCCCTGTGGCTTCTATGCCCAGCACTTGTCTCGAGGTATCTTTACCACCTGGAGGAATTATGATACTCGGTAAATTCGATATGAGGCACGAATTCTATTTAAGGGTTGTAATTAGGAAGGAAGAAAAGCTATAGATGTAGCATATGAAGGAAACATGGGAGGATTGATTATTTCTTTGACATATCTTCTTGTATAGTACCTTAAGTATGTATAGGTTTTAAACTACTAACTAATTTGCACACACATGTTAACATAATAGGAATACGGTGACATAAACAAAGCAAATCTATAATTATCATCCATCTCCAGTGAAGCCAAGAAAACCATTTAGGCACCCTAGGCATTTGTGAAAATTTATCTATGATATGATGGATATTGTCCAACTGTACTTGAACCATCAGACAAATTAAAGCAGCCCATTTCTGGGATCTGTTCACATCCCATATGTTCTTTTAACCATAGATAGTCTATAGTCATGAGATTTTGGAGTGCTACAACTTGCACCCCTCCCAACTCCTGGTTGAGTTCCAACAGTACAGATCCGGTCAAATTCGTTGTCTCACTGTATGCACATGCCAGCCTAGACATCTCCCTCCTCATTCCGATGGCAAGTCCAGGAGACGGTGGGCTGGATGCAGCCACAACCGCAGCATCGTCTGGATCCCTGTGGAGGCTTTTTGATGATCATCCCCCGGCACAAGTCCCCCAGAGAGTGCTGATGCCGGAAGCTCCTCCTCATATCGTATCTTAGTTCATTTTCTGGGTATCCAAGCTAGGCCTTGATCTTCTGCATAGAAACAAACAGACCCTTTGCCCACACTTTGACATGCCCTCTATACCACTGTGCAGAACTCATTGGAGGTCAGCACACAATAACTGCTTTTTTTTTTTTTTTTTTAATTAAGAGAAAGGAATATTATCAGAAAAAAGTACCTCCATAGCTGATCATCTGACACCCTTTAAGTGATCAACATTAAGGATATTTAAAGCATGCGTTGATCTTTGATTTACGAATAGTTTTATCCTGTTAAGGAGTAATCCCCCTTTTCTTTCTTTCTTTCTTTTTTTTTTTTTTTTTTAAATTTTTAATCTACACTTACATGAAGAATACTATGTTTACTCTGCTCTCCCCTATATCAGGTCCCCCCTAACAACCACATTACGGTTACTGTCCATCAGCTTAGCAAAATGTTGTAGAGTCACTACTTGTCCTCTCTGTGTTGTGCAGCCCACCCTCCCCTTTCTCCCTCCCCCCCATGCATGCTAATCTTAATACCCCTCTTCTTCTTCCCCCCTCTTATCCCTCCCTGCCCACCCATCCTCCCCAGTTACTTTCCCTTTGGTACCTGTTAGTCCATTTTTGGGTTCTGTAATTCCACTGCTGTTTTGTTCCTTCAGTTTTTCCTTTGTTCCTATACTCCTCAGATGAGTGAAATCATTTGGTATTTCTCTTTCTCCGCTTGGCTTATTTCACTGAGCATAATACTCTCCAGCTCCATCCATGTTGCTGCAAATGGTTGGATTTTTCCACTTCTTATGGCTGAGTAGTATTCCATTGTGTATATGTACCACATCTTCTTTATCCATTCATCTACCGATGGACATTTAGGTTGCTTCCAATTCTTGGCTATTGTAAATAGTGCTGCGATAAACATAGGAGTGCATCTGTCTTTCTCAGACTTGATTGCTGCATTCTTAGGGTAAATTCCTAGGAGTGGAATTCCTGGGTCAAATGGTAGGTCTGTTTTGAGCATTTTGACGCACCTCCATACTGCTTTCCACAATGGTTGAACTAATTTACATTCCCACCAGCAGTGTAGGAGGGTTCCCCTTTCTCCACAGCCTCGCCAACATTTGTTGTTGTTTGTCTTTTGGATGGCAGCTATCCTTACTGGTGTGAGGTGATACCTCATTGTAGTTTTAATTTGCATTTCTCTGATAATTAGTGATGTGGAGCATCTTTTCATGTGTCTGTTGGCCATCTGTATTTCTTTTTTGGAGAACTGTCTGTTCAGTTCCTCTGCCCATTTTTTAATTGGGTTATTTGTTTTTTGTTTGTTGAGGTGTGTGAGCTCTTTATATATTCTAGACGTCAAGCCTTTATCGGATCTGTCATTTTCAAATATATTCTCCCATACTGTAGGGTTCCTTTTTGTTCTATTGATGGTGTCTTTTGCTGTACAGAAGCTTTTCAGCTTAATGTAGTCCCACTTGCTCATTTTTGCTGTTGTTTTCCTTGCCCGGGGAGATATGTTCAAGAAGAGATCACTCATGTTTATGTCTAAGAGGTTTTTGCCTATGTTTTTTTCCAAGAGTTCAATGGTTTCATGACTTACATTCAGGTCTTTGATCCATTTTGAGTTTACCTTTGTATATGGGGTTAGACAATGGTCCAGTTTCATTCTCCTACATGTAGCTGTCCAGTTTTGCCAGCACCATCTGTTGAAGAGACTGTCATTTTGCCATTGTATGTCCATGGCTCCTTTATCCAATATTAATTGACCATATATGTTTGGGTTAATTTCTGGGGTCTCTAATCTGTTCCACTGGTCTGTGGCTCTGTTCTTGTGCCAGTACCAAATTGTCTTGATTACTGTGGCTTTGTAGTAGAGCTTGAAGTTGGGGAGTGAGATCCCCCCTACTTTATTCTTCTTTTTCAGGATTGCTTTGGCTATTCGGGGTCTTTGGTGTTTCCATATGAATTTTTGAATTATTTGTTCCAATTCATTGAAGAATGTTGCTGGTAATTTGAGAGGGATTGCATCAAATCTGTATATTGCTTTGGGCAGGATGGCCATTTTGACGATATTAATTCTTCCTAGCCATGAGCATGGGATGAGTTTCCATTTATTAGTGTCCCCTTTAATTTCTCTTAAGAGTGACTTGTAGTTTTCAGAGTATAAGTCTTTCACTTCTTTGGTTAGGTTTATTCCTAGGTATTTTATTCTTTTTGATGCAATGGTGAATGGAATTGTTTTCCTGATTTCTCTTTCTATTGATTCGTTGTTAGTGTATAGGAAAGCTACAGATTTCTGTGTGTTAATTTTGTATCCTGCAACTTTGCTGTATTCCGATATCAGTTCTAGTAGTTTTGGAGTGGAGTCTCTAGGGTTTTTTATGTACAGTATCATATCATCTGCAAATAGTGACAGTTTAACTTCTTCTTTACCAATCTGGATTCCTTGTATTTCTCTGTTTTGTCTGATTGCCATGGCTAGGACCTCCAGTACTATATTAAATAACAGTGGGGAGAGTGGGCATCCCTGTCTGGTTCCCGATCTCAGAGGAAATGCTTTCAGCTTCCCGCTGTTCAGTATAATGCTGGCTGTGGGTTTATCATATATGGCCTTTATTATGTTGAGGTACTTGCCCTCTATTCCCATTTTGCTGAGAGTTTTTATCATGAATGGATGTTGAATTTTGTCAAATGCTTTTTCAGCATCTATGGAGATGATCATGTGGTTTTTGTTTTTCTTTTTGTTGATGTGGTAGATGATGTTGATGGATTTTCGAATGTTGTACCATCCTTGCATCCCTGGGATGAACCCCACTTGGTCATGGTGTATGATCCTTTTGATATACTGTTGAATTCTGTTTGCTAATATTTTATTGAGTATTTTTGCATCTACATTCATCAGGGATATTGGTCTGTAATTTTCTTTTTTGGTGGGGTCTTTGCCTGGTTTTGGTATTAGGGTGATGTTGGCCTCATAGAATGAGTTTGGGAGTATTCCCTCTTCTTCTATTTTGTGGAACACTTTAAGGAGAATGGGTATTATGTCTTCTTTGTGTGTCTGATAAAATTCCGAGGTAAATCCGTCCGGCCCCGGGGTTTTGTTCTTGGGTAGTTTTTTGATTACTGTTTCAATTTCTTTGCTTGTAATTGGTTTGTTTAACTTTTGTATTTCTTCCTTGGTCAGTCTTGGGAGGTTGTATTTTTCTAGGAAGTTGTCCATTTCTTCTAGGTTTTCCAGCTTGTTGGCATATAGGTTTTCATAGTAGTCTTTAATAATTCTTTGTATTTCTGTGGAGTCTGTCGTGATTTTTCCATTCTCATTTCTGATTATGTTGATTTGTGTTGACTCTCTTTTTCTCTTAATAAGTTGGGCTAGCGGCTTATCTATTTTGTTTATTTTCTCAAAGAACCAGCTCTTGGTTTCGTTGATTTTTGCTATTGTTTTATTCTTCTCAATTTTGTTTATTTCTTCTCTGATCTTTATTATGTCCCTCCTTCTGCTGACTTTAGGCCTCATTTGTTCTTCTTTTTCCAGTTTTAATAATTGTGATGTTAGACTATTCATTTGGGATTGTTCTTCCTTCTTCAAGTGTGCCTGGATTGCTATATACTTTCCTCTTAAGACTGCTTTCGCTGCATCCCACAGAAGTTGGGGCTTAGTGTTGTTGTTGTCATTTGTTTCTATATATTCCTTGATCTCTATTTTGATTTGTTCATTGATCCATTGATTATTTAGTCGCGTGTTGTTAAGCCTCCATGTGTTTGTGAGCCTTTTTGTTTTCTTTGTAGAATTTATTTCTACTTTCATACCTTTGTGGTCTGAAAAATTGGTTGGTAGAATTTCAATATTTTGGAATTTACTGAGGCTCTTTTTGTGAGCTAGTATGTGGTCTATTCTGGAGAATGTTCCATGTGCACTTGAGAAGAATGTATATCCTGTTGCTTTTGGATGTAGAGTTCTATAGATGTCTATTAGGTCCATGTGTTCTAGTGTGTTGTTCAGTGCCTGTGTGTCTTTACTTATTTTCTGCGCGGTGGATCTATCCTTTGGGGTGAGTGGCGTGTTGAAGTCTCCTACAATGAATGCATTGCAGTCTATTTCCGTCTTTAGTTCTGTTAGTATTTGCTTCACATATGCTGGTGCTCCTGTATTGGGTGCATATATATTTAGAATGGTTATATCCTCTTGTTTGACTGAGCCCTTTATCATTATGTAGTATCCTTCTTTATCTCTTGTTACTTTCCTTGTTTTGAAGTCTATTTTGTCTGATATTAGTACTGCAACTCCTGCTTTCTTCTCACTGTTGTTTCCCTGAAATATGTTTTTCCATCCCTTGACTTTTAGTCTATGCTTATCTTTGGGTTTAAGGTGAGTTTCTTGTAAGCAGCATATAGATGGATCTTGCTTTTTTATCCATTCTATTACTCTATGTCTTTTGATTGGTGCATTAAGTCCATTTACATTTAGGGTGACTATTGAGAGATATGTACTTATTGCCATTGCAGGCTTTAGATTCGTGGTTACCAAAAGTTCAAGGTTAGCTTCTTTAGTATCTTACTGCCTAACTTAGCTCGCTTAATTGAGCTGTTATATACACTGTCTGGAGATTCTTTTCTTCTCTCCCTTCTTATTCCTCCTCCTCCATTCTTCATATGTTGTGTGTTTTGTTCTGTGCTCTTTTTAGGGTTGCTCCCATCTAGAGCAGTCCCTGTAGGATGCCCTGTAGAGGTGGTTTGTGGGAAGCAAATTCCCTCAGCTTTTGTTTTTCTGGGAATTGTTTAATCCCGCCATCATATTTAAATGATAGTCGTGCTGGATACAGTATCCTTGGTTCAAGGCCCTTCTGTTTCATTGCATTAAGTATATCATGCCATTCTCTTCTGGCCTGTAGGGTTTCTGTCGAGAAGTCTGATGTTAGCCTGATGGGTTTTCCTTTATAGGTGACCTTTTTCTCTCTAGCTGCCTTTAAAACTCTTTCCTTGTCCTTGATCCTTGCCATTTTAATTACTATGTGTCTTGGTGTTGTCCTCCTTGGATCCTTTCTGTTGGGAGTTCTGTGTAATTCTATGGTCTGTTCGATTATTTCCTCCCCCAGTTTGGGGAAGTTTTCAGCAATTATTTCTTCAAAGAGACTTTCTATCCCTTTTCCTCTTTCTTCTTCTTCTGGTATCCCCATAATACGAATATTATTCCTTTTGTATTGATCACATAGTTCTCTTAGTGTTGTTTCATTCCTGGAGATCCTTTTATCTCTCTCTATGTCAGCTTCTATACGTTCCTGTTCTCTGGCTTCTATTCCTTCAATGGCCTCTTGCATCTTATCCATTCTGCTTATAAATCCTTCCAGGGATTGTTTCACTTCTGTGATCTCCTTCCTGACATCTGTGATCTCCTTCCGGACTTCATCCCACTGCTCTTGCATTTTTCTCTGCATCTCATCCCACTGCTCTTGCATTTTTCTCTGCATCTCATCCCATTGCTCTTGAATTTTTCTCTTCATCTCCGTCAGCATGTTCATGACTTTTATTTTGAATTCTTTTTCAGGAGGACTGGTTAGGTCTGTCTCCCTCTCAGGTGTTGTCTCTGTGATCTTTGTCTGCCTGTAGTTTTGCCTTTTCATGGTGATAGAGATAGTGTGCAGAGCTGGTACGAGTGATGGCTGGAAGAGCTTCCCTTCTTGTTGGTTTGTGGCCTTCTCGTGGGAGAATAGTGACCTCTAGTGGCTTGTGCTGGGCAGCTGTGCGCAGACAGGGCTTCTGCTTCCTGCGCAGTTCTTTGGGGTTTATCTCCGCTGTTGCTGTGGGCTTGGCCTGGCTGGGGCTGTTCCTACAAAATGGTGGAGCGCCGTTGGAGGGGGAGCGGCCGGGAGGCTATTTATCTCCGTAAGGGGCCTCTGTGCTCCCTGCTGCCCAGGGGGTTAGAGTGCCCAGAGATCCCCAGATTCCCTGCCTCTGGTCTAAGTGACCTGTCCTGCCCCTTTAAGACTTCCAAAAAGCACTCTCCAAACCAAAACAACAACAGCAGCAATGAGAGAGGGAACAGAAAGGAAAAAAAGAAAGGAAAAAACATGCGATTTTTTTTTTTTTTTTTTTGTCCTCAGGTGCCGGTCCCAGGCACCCGCTCACTGGTCCTGCTGCCCTGTCTCCCTAGCACCAGGGTCCCTGTCCTTTCAAGGCTTCCAAAAAGCACCCACCCACCGGTCCCGCAGGGAAGGAACGCTCGATATTCTTTGTCCTCAGGCGCTGGTCCTAGGCACCCGCTCACCAGTCCCGCCGCCCTGCCTCCCTAGCACTGGGGTCCCTGTCCCTTTAAGGCTTCCAAAAAGCCCTCGCCAAAAAGAGAGAAAGAAAAGGGGAAAAACGCGCGATTTCCTCCGTCCTCAGGTGCCGGTCTCAGGCACCCGCCCACCAGTCCCACAGGGAAAAACGTGCGATATTCTTTGTCCTCAGGCACCGGTCCCAGGCACCCGCTCACCAGTCCCGCCGCCCTGCCTCCCTAGCACCGGGGTCCCTGTCCCTTTTAGGCTTCCGAAAAGCACTTGCAAAAAAGAGAAAAAAAAAAAGGGGAAAAATGCGCGATTTCCTCTGTCCTCAAGTGCCGGTCTCAGGCACCCGCCCCCCGGTCCCGCAGGGAAAAACGTGGGATATTCTTTGTCCTCAGGCGCCGGTCCCAGGCACCCACTCACCAGTCCCGCCACCCTGCCTCCCTAGCACCGGGGTCCCTGTCCCTTTAAGGCTTCCAAAAAGCGCTCGCCAAAAAGAGAAAAAAAAAATGGGGAAAAACGCGCGATTTCCTCCGTCCTCAAGCGCCGGTCTCAGGCACCCGCCCGCCGGTCCCGCAGGGAGAAACGCGGGATATTCTTTGTGCTCAAGCGCCGGTCCCAGGCACCTGCTCACTGGTCCCGCCACCCTGCCTCCCTAGCAACGGGGGCCCGTCCCTTTAAGGCTTCCAAAAAGCACTTGCCAAAAAAAAAAACCGCTCCGGTTTCTTTCCACCCGCCGGGAGCCGGGGGGAGGGGCGCTCGGGTCCCGCTGGGCCGGGGCTTGTATCTTACCCCCTTCGCAAGGCGCTGGGTTCTTGCAGGTGTGGATGTGGTCTGGATGTTGTCCTGTGTCCTGTGGTCTCTATTTTAGGAAGATTTTTCTTTGGTATATTTTCATAGCTCTATGTGTTTTTGGGAAGAGATTTCCACTGCTCTACTCACCCCGCCATCCTGGCTCCGCCCCCCTGTGAAATTATTTTGATACACCAATATATATTTAGCTGTTCATAATATAGTTAGTTCTTCTATATTAGCCAAGTGTGCCAGAATAAAGAGGCTAGGCATTTGTCATTAGGTTTGTTTTTTAAGGATTTTGAGAATGGGGCAAAGGGTTGGGAGGGTAGGAGGGAGCATAGGCTTGACCTGTGGTCTCATGATGTCTATCTCCGGTAGAGACATTATGTCACATCCATAGTCTGTCCTCTAGATGTTCTGTAAGATAAACTTAAGGAATTTCTTGATCCTGTTCTTCTCCAAGATAGTGATTACCCTCAAACAGTGGGGACATGTCATTTAGGACCATTTGTCTTGCCCTAAGATAGGGTCAGTTATTGCCTGATTACCATATAATATGTTAGGAATCTTACCTCCTAACTCCCTGGTTTTTTAAATAGAATCTTAGCCTTAAGATGGAGTCCCTTCTGCTCTTCATTTTCATCATAGGCAGGGAAAATTAATCATGATGCTTGTCCCATGTCCCTGCCCTACTGCACTTAGAACTTTGGCAGGCAAAGATGGATAGTAGTTAGGGAAGGTTGAATGAAAAACTTTAAATCCGATTTGGGTCATAAGGAAAAGGTAGGAAATTAACCTTTTTTGATGTAGGTAGGATATGACAGGCACAGAACTTAAAATCAGCGGACCAAAAGTGTGTAAGCACCAAACTAACTCACTTTGACTTGGGGAAGTCTTCATGTAATCAGATCACTTCTGGGTCCTTTTTCTAGAGAGCCTTGTGTGGCAGGCTAAGAAGTTTGGACTTTTCCCAAGAGACATTAGAGAGCCACTGAATATTTTTGACTTGGGAAGAATATAATTAAAGTGATGTTTTAGCAACATCATTGTAGCTGACCTGGAAAGACTGGAAAGCTTATAGTAACGGTTTAGGCAAGAAGCACTCAAGACTTTTTCTTCACTGTTTAAATTTCAGTGAATGCAGGTAGTTACCAGAACCCCTGGTTTTGTCTCATTATCATAGAATTACCAATTACCAAGAACGCCCCCTCAACCCTCTTTTTTCCTGTTTTCAGCATCTTTAATTCCTGGTCCTCCTGGAATTATCAGTATTCGTGCAAATTTTCAGTATTTTTTTTAGCTGCTGTTCTTTCCTTTTGGCCTTGCTTAGTCTATCTTCCATTGCTTCTTTTCTATGAGCTGCCCTGTCCTGATCTAGATTTTGCTTGGTTCAGAAAGTAGGCCTTCCCATTGCAGCCTAGTCTGGCTGTAGAGAATTCCTATAAATGGATGGCCTGTATTATTCAGTTCCTAATATTTCTGACATATTTCATAACATTTGCTAAGCTTTAATGGTTACTAATGTTTGATGTCATTTTATTTCATAAATACAATGAAGTATTTCTGCCTCTCTTTTTGGCATTGCAACAGATGAACATGTTAAATTTAGTGTGGTTGTGTTTGTGAGTGGAAGATAAGGACAGTAGCTCTAGTAACCCTGTAAGTTTCTTATCGCCTTATTTTTTGCTCAATTTCAATTAAATTTGAAGGTCTTTAAAATTAATGTGAGAAAATCATATTCATTAGTTTGATCTTTATGTTCTCCTTAAAATAGTGCTGTTGGCTTCCGACTATTGTTTTTCTAGTTAATAAATTATTTCTGCATTGTCTTACAGTGACTTGATAAAATAGTGACTATTAAAATATATGAGGTGAAAACATATAAAGGGTGAAAAATAATAGAAGCCTTGAATCTGGAATATGGATATATCTACACACACATAATATATTTCCTATGCCATTTGAATCTATAATAATATTCCTTTAAAAGCATCATTATAGTAGTTTCTATGTATCTCAAAAGTATTTTTAAGTTACTTAAGGCTTTAGGAAAGTAGAAATTCTGAGTAATTAATCCTTACTGCAAATTGTACTGAAGGCAATAAGAAAGCATCAAGTATATAAAATTGACTTTTAATTATGGGCTATTTTATGAATGATTCAGTCCTGCACTTCTGCTTGAACACTTCTACTTGAAACCTTTTTTCTTCCTCTTTTCTACCATGAAAGAGGACAATCAAACTTGGTTTTATCTTGAGAGTTCAAGAAAGGGTGAAAAGTGAATAGATGTCTTTATTTTGGAAAATGGATCAATTTTGAAATTCAACTGGAATAAGCAATTTAAAAATTTTATATAGAAAATTATATCTAACTTCATAATTAACTTATTTATAATGCAAAAAAAAACGATAATGTTTCTTAAAGCCTCTGAATAACCACTTTTTCTGAGCATGACAGATTAAGTGAAAACAAAAGAAGTGTACACAACTGGGAGGGGTCACAGGTCTGTAGCTGCATGAAGGCAGAGGGCAGTACTTCTGGGGAGTGCAATTGACATGAGCATCTGGGTCTTTTGTCATGTTTTGGATGGATGACCTGAGTCTGATATATTGGTGAATAGCATTAACAAAGATCTGGTTGTCAAAGGCTAGAAAGAAAAATGCAATTAACCATAGCAATGAGGTGATGTCTGTGTTTGGGGGAAAATTGACACCTAACTGGCAATAGAAAATGCTGAAATGATACTGTCAGTAAAAGGCCAGATTTGTGTGTATGTGTATCTGTTATACAGTGATTTCAATTCAGTGGTATATGACAGCAAAATTTTTAGTAATGTTTGATTTATGTGATGAAAGTAAATATATACCTGTTACTAAAAAAATGACACAGTGAACTCAGTGAATTTATAACTCTTAACTTACTTATTTCACCAGCCTGACATTTGTAAAACTGTTTGTTTCTACTTAAAGAAAATTAGAATTAAGTTAAAGTGCATGGGAGTCCAAAAGAAGTTTGCTCTTTTTTGGTTTAATTTTTTTTTTTCTCTATAAACCATGCCATCCAGAGTAGGGAACCATATCTAATCTCCCAATTAGGTCAGGCCCCAGGATAATCAATCTCTTTAACAGCAGATGCCTTGTTTTAGCAAATGAATGCTTAGTTTCAAAAGCAGTTATTGTGTTGAGAGAGGAGTGCAGTTGGCATGGGTGATTAGAACTCTTTTAAACCCTATAAAAAGCTTCTGTAGATTGTTTTCTGCCCACACTTTGTGAACTGAAGTAAATGCTGTATATATCCTTCTTAAAATGAACATGGTGGGGACTTTATACAGCCTGTGAGAACATCTATATGCATATAAATGGAATTAGTTGAAGTGCAAAATTTTTATGTCCATTTGAATTAAACTGAAATTTTTTGTAATTTTGATAATATCTGAAAGTAATACGTATGTTTATAGAAGGAGCTTTTCATATTTATTAAGTATGCTCTTTAATGACAATAACTTCATTATTAGATTAACATTTTTTAAACTGAAAATAGTGTCAGGTTAACATGATTCTCATATCTATTGTGTGGACTACATTTACATTAGTTTGTAAATGTCTTTCTTTATATCTGATGCCTTTTCAGTTCATATTCATACCATATGTAAATGGACATTGTACAAGACAACTTGAAATCAAGAAGAAATAATTTAAATTAAAATTTATTAACTGTGTATTAAGTCAAAACTAGAGATTTATTTTGCTTACAACTCATTTAATCAAAGATACACTGAAATAGAGTGAAACACCTTTCAATATGGTATAACAAACAAGCCTCAAAGGCTTCAGTAAATTATTTTAGAAAATCATTGTTCAAAATCTGATGTCTGGAACTCACTAGTGATACCTGAAAGTGATACATGAAATAATTCAGAAGGTGACATAAATACCTATTTCCTTGTTTAGGACAGGAGATTACATAATTAAAAGCATGGAGATGAATATTTGCAAGGTAGTTAAGAAAAAAAGCACTCACCAGTATATTTTAGATTCCAACTTTATTGTGTAATGGTCAGTTCTACCAATTTTTCTCACCTCTTAAAAATTGTTTCAATCATGCATAATCAGTGGAAAGTTACTATTTTCCATAGTGAAGCCTGATAAGATATCTGAGTAAAAATTAAAAGCAAATGGCCTTTTATTTAAGAAATATTTGATGTTAATTACTTCTTACCTTTCACACAACTTAAATGTTGGTAAGTGTATAGGATTACATTACTTTTTAAAGTAAGGTTTTAAGGCCAAATTGGTAGATAAGTTAGAGATCCAGTCGGACAAGATTTTTAAAGTACAGGTGTTCTTAATAATACCAAAAACTGAAATGAAACTGTGACAATTTACTTGTGCTCATTCTAATGTATGACAACATTTAAATATGACTAATAGAATGGCTTCTGTATATTAAGAACCTTAAACTTTTAAGATGGAGAATAGTTTACTGTCTAGATCTGTTACTCAGCTATATTTTAGATTTAAAACTTTATTTAATTACATATACATGTATATTATATATACAATGATACATAATTATGTAAGGCAATTTATATTTGGTTTAATGAAGTTAACACTTCAGTTCATACAACAGCTTTTAGTCAGACCCTAATGATTTTCAGAACCCAGAGATTTCCAAGCTGAAATTCTTTCTTATCATCGAGCTCTTGTAGCTAAGTTCATGCATGATTATTTCTTCCTAGACACACACACACACACACACACACACACACACACACACTATATAATGTGAAAGAAATGTACCAAATGTTAACAGTGTCTCTTTGGGTGATGGAAAGATTTGGATGATTCATAGAATCTTTTTTATTGTATTTATATAGACTTACATTTTTAATGAATTTTTTAAGACTAGGAAAAATATAGCTGTTTTCAGTTTCAAAAACATACACAGTACAATCTGAGCATAGGTGACATATAGAAAAAAACAAGTTTTTTTTTCCTGCCCTCTTAAATCTCTGCAAGGGCAAATACCCTGTTCTTTTCTTGGCACACTGATTTGGCCATGCTGTTGAAGTGATCCACTCATGAACTGTAAGGAGTATGCTTATGCTGTGCTTAAAGCATCTGAGAAATGATAAAAAATAACAAACAGTAAATGTGACAAACAAGAACTGTATCTACCTGGGGTCTTAGGACACCTCTACAGTTTTCAAATTATTAAAGATTCCCATAGACCTTTTGTTAATGTAAGTTATATCTATAGGTATTTATCATATTAGATCTTAAATCTGGGAAATTTTTGAAATATTTATTGATTCATTTAAAAATAATAATGAGTATCCATTACATGTTAACATACATAATATAGCTTTTCCAAAACAAAATAAAAAGCATAATGAGAAGAATGGCCCTGTTTTCCATTTTTATAAATGTCTTTAGTATATGGCATAATAGAAGACAGTTGGATTCTCTTATCTGCTTCTGCATTCATTTGTTACAATATGATATTTTAATTGAAGTATATGAAGAAAACTTGGCTTCATACTAATATGTAGTTGGAAAAGGGAGAAGTATTTTAATAACTTTTTCAGGTAATTTGGATGTTCTTTAATATTATACCAAATCTCAACAAGTAGTAGCTTGTCAAAGATCACATGAAATGTGAAATGAGAAATCATATCAATAACTTTTCAATACCTTAGTAACTCTCTTGTTTCCCAAGGAAAATTTCTAAAAGGAGTCTAACTTTTGCTCTTAAAAAATACCTTGTGGTATTCTAATAATGAAACAATCCCAAACACATTTTGAGGGTTGAATTTAATTTGTGTCAAAGTTGTTTTCTAAAATATCCAAGCACTGTATAAATCTCCAAGCTTGATTTCTTAATTCTTAGATAAAACAACTTCAAAGTTTATGGTTCATTGCATGGATGAGGTCATAAAGCCTTTGGTTTTCATCTTTTTGGAGGTAACTTCATCTAACATGAAATAAGCAAATATGAGCAGGATAGGAATACAATAGTGGTTTGATAAATAGTCGTTGGAGCAGTATTCTACTGTTCTAGATTTCTGTCCTCCTCGTAAGTATAAAAGAATTTCCAAACAAAACTTTTGCCTGAGTTCTGAGAACCAAAATACTGATTTCCAAAAGAAAATATTTACTTCAGTGGTAAATTCTTATACCAGAAATTGAAGCCAAAATACACATTTCTGTTTATCACACTCATAATATGTCAGACATTATTAAAAATAATTTAGAATGCTCCCACACATTGCTTTTGATGATGTCTCTTTTCTTTGTAAATACATGTACAAAATGTCTCAAAAGTTAAGAGATCATAAAAACTTAAAATCCCTTTTCTTTCAAAATGAAGGTCTATTTGTTCCCACTAGGAAATGTGGATGACACGTTTTCACCTTCTTTTTCTGAATGACATAAACAATGATGTCACTCTTTTAAACAAGTCAAATAGCAGTGTTAGAAGATTCCTGTGGCTATGGCTATATTTAAGATTTCAAGGAAAACCACCCTTTACTCTCCTTGCTCTCCCAGAATAGATAGGGTTCCCCTACTGAGCACACTTATTCCTACAACTTTGGGTTCCCCCACATTGCCTTCATTCCAGTTGGTAATCACTTATTTGCACAATCGGTTGCTTAATATCTGCTTCTCTCATTATACTGTAAGCTCCAGAAAGGAAGGCTTGGAGCCAGCTTTTCCATTTTATGCCTGGGTCCTACCACAGTGTTCGGCACATGATAAGAACTCTGTAAGAGTTGCTGCATATATGACTAACTGAATACTGCATAGCATTTGATGTACTTTAGATTTGTCAGAATATTTTCCTACACCTTTTATATTTTGGGATTCTGCATCCTTCTTGAGTTGGCTTTTGTGATACAGCTATTTCTTTCTCACCTCCTTGACTATTCCATTTTTACCCTCTTCCTTGGCTTTTTGTTTCGATTTCACATGACTTAAGGCAATTATGAAGTTCTGTCTTGAATTTACTCTTTTCCTCTTTTTACACACTTTCTATTAATTATCCATAACATCTGTGATTCCCAAATATAAATATCCAATCCCAGGGTCTCCCTCAAAATATGGGTCTGCATTTTCTGGGTATTCTCTGTACCCAGATGTCCATCCTTTTAAAGCTATAGGTCTATGACTAAACTCGTCATTTTTCAGAGCGTCGGTTAACCCCGTTTTGCCCACGTGTCCCAGTGGAAGCACTGCTCTTCCAACTCTTGGGCTGCCTTCATCTTCCCTTTCACTGACTCCCATCATGTCTCTTACTCAGGGGCCATGTTTCCATCCCTATCTCTACCACATTAGCTCACACCTTGGCCATCTCCCATCTGTCCTGTTTGATGGCCTTTATACTCCTTCTGTGTGCTGCTTCTCTGGGCTTTACTGCATCCTGCATGCTGGTATGAGAGTAACCTTTCCAAACTGTTGCTTTCATTTCATAATTCTTCCCTTAAAAACTTTCAGTCAACTAATAATTTGAACAATGTCTGAGTATATGATAGTATTGAGGAATTAGAGTTAATTTCTTTAGATTTGACAGAGGTATTATAGTTGTACTGAAAGAGGTTCTTATCTTTCACATACATGCTGAAATATTTATGAGTAATTGATATGATACTGGGATTTTATTCAAATAATATAGAATGGGGAAACACGGATGGAGTGTAGATGGTTAAGATAGGCCAGAGCTGATGTTTATAGAGACTAAGTGATAGGCACATGGAGGTTCATAACACTGCTTTATGTAATCTTATATTTGTTTGAAATTCTGAAAAATAAAAAAGTTTTTAAATAAACTTTTCAGTTCTCTTGGTGCTTATAAAATAAAGTCTAAGCTCTTTATTCAGGAATTCAATGCCAAAAGTGAAACCCGGTCTGCCTTCCCAGTGCCATCACCCAACAGCTCCCACATATGTCCTCTGCTTATGTAGCAGACCAGCAGACTGTCATGCGTGTAAACATCTTTCCCAGCTCTCTGCATTCTTGCACATTTCTTACCATAAGCAACCTGGCTGCAGGATTGCCTTTAGCTCAGGCATAGGGTAGCTTGGAAGTGCTGTAAACATTGCCAGTAATAGTCAGCAACCAACAACAAGGAGGGCTGGTGATGCAGTTACCCAGCTGTGCTCTCCCTTGTCTCCCATGAGTCTCTACTGGGCTTGAGTCCCAGTTGGCCACATGGGTATCTTAATCTTGAAAGCACTTGTATTGCCTTCCTTCCCTTTTTGGTCTCACCTTTTCACTTCTGTACTGGTGCTAGAGGGGACCACTTGCATCAAGTCTTAGATTTGGTATGCTTCTGGAACATTCCAGTCTCACTCAGCTACAAAGGCACCCTTTTCAGATTCTGTGCCCTGTCCAAGTCAGTCTCTTGGCCAGGCATGTTCCTTCTCTCCTTCTCTGCCAATTAAATACATCATTAACTTTTCTAATCTGAATTTTAGCACAATTTAAGCCATTTAAAAAAACTTGGAAAATATAAATGTCATAGAGAAAACAAACCCTGTCCATAGTTACAACATCCCAGAGAAGAACATTTTCTTTGGTCTTTTTTCTGTCTGTGTCTGTGGCCATCTGATTGATCGCCTGGAGCTGGAAGACCCACTTCCTAGACAGCTCGCTCACGTGGCTCTTGGGAGGTACCCCTCGGTTCCTCACCGGCTTTCAGTTCCTTGCCGCATCAGCCACTTCACGGGCATCATGAAATATTCACGTGACACGGCAGCTGGTCCTACCAAGAGAAGTGATGTACGAGAGAGCAAGGAGAAAGTCACAGTATCCTTTATACTTTGAAAGTAACATATTGCCACTTCTGCCATATTCTGTTGGTCATACCAACCAGCCCAGGGGCACCGTGGAAGGGGACTACACAAGCTCATGGATATCATGAGCGGGGATCTTTGAAGCTAGCTAAGACACCTAGTTTGTAATCTACAGCTGCTTTAGGGGTTTTTGAAGACTGCCTTTAGGTCATCTCTTTTTATATCTTTCTAGCCTGGGCTTTGATCATCTCATTTCCCTTTTCACCTATGTCTCACCTGTCTCTTAAGATCCCAGCCTTTCTCCCAGTCTTTTAATTTTAGTGCTACTGTCTTCCTTTCTTTGTTATTTTTTTCGCACATCTCCTAATCTGGTAATAAGATTCGAGTATATTTTTCAAACCACTTTTATTCCTTCTTAATCTCTAGAGCATATTTGATTTCTAAAGTCAGAATGTTCCAGAAATAGCCCTATTCAATTGCTTTCTTAGACTTCAGGTTATCTTATTTTCAGAGTTGTTTCTTTACCTTAGAAAAGAAGGTGCCATAGTCTTTTATTTGTTACAACAGCCTCCTCTATTTTTATTTGTTCATTGATAAAATCTTACTCTTCACTTGGTAAAATAATAGTTGGGGTCACTGACATCTAAAACTACAATAAGAAGCCATGTATCAAAGAAAACTTGTGCTAAAGTGGCAAAAGGTTTACCTTTGGGGCTGCAGGTAGAGCCATATGACTATAGAAGTAAACTGTTCCCCAGATTCCTTCATAGCCCTGAATATAGTTTAAAACAGAATTAGAAGGAAAAGGTTCACACTAGGGATGCAAAACTAGAACTCTGCTTATTAGTATTGTAGACTTTCTGGAACTTCATTGATTTTGGATTTTTTTTTAAGTCATGAAAATATTTTCTGTAATTCTATCTGAACATTTTACATTCATGAAATCATTTATTTTAGAGGTAATATAAGCTTATAGCAGACCATTCAAATTAATTAAGCATTAAAGATAACATGAATGTACATTAAGAATAAAAATATGACAGCATGTACAAGATGGACAATAGGGAAAATTTGCTGGTATACAATTAACTCTAATATTATCCTTTTTTTCAGTACCTGTCAATAAAAATGGCAGTTTTATCATTTGAAGATTCTAATGTATCATTTATGTAATGAGGAGTTCCTAATGGGGAACCTGCCTTTTCTTAAATTTCCATCGTCATAATCTTAGAATCTCAACTTTCTTTAAATTAAGCGGCTCCTTCTTCTGCATTCTTCTCTCAGATATGAAGGCTGATTTGTTAGCTTTGGTTTTTTACTCTGTTTCCTATGCTTTTCTTTTATATTTGCTTTCTTGCTCTTTTATTTTCTTTGCTTTCATTTTTAGAATGTGGTTGGGTTGAAGCCCTAAGCAGATCACTGCCATTAATCATCTTCTGCCTACTAATTGCTTTGCTGTCATTTCTTTTGGTAAACCACTGAGGGGTGTGCCTATTTTAGGAAATATTTAGATTTGTTTGGGCTTTGGTTGAAAATTGATAAAGTAAGGATGATTACATAAACGTGAGCATGTGCTACAAATGAATTCAAAATCCCACTTCTCTTTTACTTCTTCTACAACTAACTACAGGATCAGTCTCTTCCTCCTCAAACTCAGTAGTCTCATTTATTGGCAGACCTTTATCCTCAGAGGCTTAAATAACATTCAACTTTACACAACTATCTGCCTTCTCTTTATATCAGTCATTCAAAACTTCATAAAACCAATTATTATCCACATGAATGGAACCTCCACTTTGGCATTACTCCAGAGCTCCAAACCATCATTATGTTGCTCACAGAGGTTCTCAACCCTCTCATGTAGGGTTGCTGCTTATTTTTGTCATGACTGAAAAAGTAATAGAATACTCTACGACATGATTTTTCATTTCATCTTCCTAGAAAAGTGGCTTTCTATGACTCAACAAGGTTTGTGCAGGCAGATATGTTCACAGAAGACTGGGCTTTGAACACTGCAGTCATCATTCCTCCCTATCTTTTTCTTCCCATACATATCTATCCATATCTTCCTACTCATGGCCATTTTTGGCTTCAGATTTCTGTGCATACTCTCTTGTTCCTCTTCAGTCTAGAGAATAAAACCATCTTCATGTAGATTATCTGGATTATCAAAATGAAAACCATCACCAAGAGCTGCAACAATGTCAAGATCCATATCCAACTGATGGCCTCAAATAGGAATTGCTTTGTTTATTAATCCAGTATTTTCCTCAAACTCCAATGCAAATGCTAATCAAGACAAATTAATTCCAGGGCCTGGAATTACTACCTACTTCTTTTTCATTTCTCCTGTTATGTGCACCAAAGTATTTTGAGGAACGGGCACCAAGGGCCCCAGTGATTCTTTCAAGGTGGTGTAGGTAGTCATAATGATTGTCAAAGAACTCTCCATAACTTCTTCCTCTGCTTTGCTCACCTCCAGCATTTGTATGCTTTGTGGGCAACAGAATCCTCTGGAGTGCATTTGCATCTACTGCCAGAGACTCTCTGACTTGAGTGGAACGTGTGAAAAGACAGTTTTCCTCTATATTAAGGGTTTTTTCCCCCATTCTGCAGCCATGCGGGACTCACGCAAGAACACTTGAGGCTCCTAGAGCAGGTGGCACACAGCTCAGAAGCAGACAAGGCCCAGCCAGAAGGCACATCTTAAAGTCATGCCATACATATGCCTTTGGGCTTTAAAGTGCAGGGCTGAAGAGCTGGCTTAGAGACACAGTAAAATCTGCAAGTATTATTGCACCCAATGGTGTCTAAAAACACCTAATCCCTGCCTCATCCACACCTGCAAGATTAGCCAGAGCTGTCAGAATTGTCTCAAGTTACCTGCTCAACTCCGTACCCTGCTCAGGTTGAAAGCCCCTAAAGTCTAAAGCCCAAGCCTTAGATCAAAACACTGTGATTTCCCCTCCCTCATTCATTTCTTATTTATTTCTTAAGGTTCCTTACCCATTCAACAAGATGTTGGGGTTTGAGTAGATCAGTAAGTACTACTTCTTTCTCCCCATTCTGAGTCTGGAACCTATCAAGAGACAGATGTAGAATTTCAGGAGGAGAAAATAATCACTTAATATATCACGTTTATTAAAGAGAAACCTGGTTTCTGGAATCAGAGTATTCCAGCATAGGCCTTTTAAATTGAACTCTTAGCCTCTGTTTTCCATATGTTCATTGAGTAGTATATTCCTACTTTCTTCAACTCAAAACATGCAGCTTATTCTTTTCATAATGTAAACTCCCACTGGTTGTCATTTGTTCATTAATATATCTACTACTTCTACCTGGATAAAATAATAACTTGGATTTCTTAAGACCTATGGCAAAATGTATAAGCACCCTTGATTTAGACAGGGAACCCATTTTTCCACTGGTACCAACCTCCCTCTTAGGGCAGGTCCCTTATTCCATCACAGAGAGCTGACTCCAGGGCATGCCTCCCGAGGTCATGTTGCCAGTGAGTGAGGAATGGCCTTTGCTGAACCAGTCAATCAATTCTCCCAACTTTGCATTCAGGTAAGTCACTCCTTATCTTGTTGGAGCAGAAGTCAGAAAGGTTGCTTAAGTGGATGAACTTCCATATGGAACCTGAAGCCAGGTAAATGGAGCTCCCCTCCCAGTGGATATATACTCTACCTAGCAATACATGAGAGGTAGTTTCAGCAATCACCCCTCCCCACTCCCACATGCTTAAGTCTGAGGCAGTTAGCATAGAGACAGCTGATTTGAAGATTGGGCATCCTCAGAGGAAAGTACCAGGAACATTTCTAGTTTCATCCCTGTACAAAAAATGATAATTGACACTGTCATATAGATAACCTACTAATCAATGAAAAGGTTCAAATTTAGGTAACAGAAGGTTTAGTTAGAGACATCAAATTTCCTGCCATTTGACTTTCATGTTTTTTTCTCCAGTTTGAATTACAGAAAAGATCATTTGAGCTGCTGCATAAAAGATGGATTATAGCAAGAATAGAAGCTCATGGCAGACTATTGAGGTAATTCATAATGGCAGTATTACATGCTAGGGTGGAGATGAAGTGAAGTGGATGAACTTGGGGCATATTTTGGAGGCAATGCTAAAATTTTAAAATTAGACTGGAGTTAGAATTCTGCAACTTACTTGTCATATGACTTTGGACAATTTTTAAAAACCCTTCCTATATGGCTTTGCATCTGCAGAATGGGAATTATGGAGACATTAAAACAACACATAAAAATAAGATGAATACCACAATGTCTGGCATGTAGTAAACACTCAATAAATAGTACCTATCGTCCTTACTGTGTTATTGTAGCCCCAAAATTGATCTTCCTGCATCCAGTTCTCTCTTCACACAAACGTATCTCCACATTACCACTAGCACTATCTTTATAAGTCACGGATCACTTCACTGTTTTGCACAGGAAACCTCTTCAGTCCTTCTGATCGGTATAGACTTCATAGCACACATCAAGGACATCTGACTGTCTTTGCATCTGCATTTTTCACATCATTCTTTCCCCAGTTACTATAGAATCTACACTAGTGCTTCTCAAATGTTAATGGGCTTACAGCTTTCCAGGGAGTCTTGTTAAAAAGCACATCCAGATTCAGGGGCCCTGGGTGAGGCCTGAGGGTCTTCATTGTGAACAAACTCCCAGGGAATGCTGTTTCTGCTTCTGTCTGGGCCTTACTTGGAGAAGCATAGCCTAGAGTCCATGAAGCTCCTGCAAGGTTAATTGGAGTTTCTGTAACTTGGGTTATTCTCTTCAGTGTGATCTCACTGTCTAGAGTGACCTTTCCTTATTTCTCTGCTTAATGAAATCATTCTCATCTTTCAAGTTCTATCCAGCTCAAAGGTCACTTTCTCTATGAAATAAATGTTCTTCAAACATATGTTTCATTCACCACCACAGTTTCCCAAATGTTTGCTTTCTTCCTTCCTCATAGTTTTTTTAAAAAAAACTTACCTTTGTTTTGCACTGCAGCTGATCTCTAGATTGTCGGTCTTCCTTGCTGGATGGTGATCCTTGAGGTCAAGCATGGCATCTCTGTGTCTTCTGCAAGTTACACAGCTCCTTGCACAAAGGGCACCTGGCAGATGCTCAGTAAATATTTCTTGAATAAATGAAACTGTGATGTGTACTTCTTCAAAGTGGTGAACCACTCTGTATAGCAAATGTTACTCCAAGTAAATAAAAGTTGGATTTCTTTTAGCTTAAATGATTAATTTTGAATTTCTTTATGTAAAATACTTTTATTCTTTTAAAATTTTCTTCAGTGTTCTAGCTGATTACCCAAAGCAATTCTATGTCCATGATATATATATATATATATATATTTATTCTTAACAGGGTAATCTATATCTTTACCAAGGTTGGAAAACTTCAGGCTTTCCCTTACCTAATGCCAAGATAATATTTATAAAGATTATACAAATTGTGACTAATAATTTCTTTTGACCATATTACTAGAAGGTAACCTGGTTAAAAAGTTTTTGCTTGAAACTGGTAAAGAAAGAAAAAAAGAACGGGAATTGACAAATCAAAAACCCCAGAGACAGAGATCTCTGAACTAAAAGGGTTTATTGAACCTTTACAATGCTAGCCAGAGAAAGGACTGAGTCCTGGGACAGGGAGTTTCTGCTTCA
This sequence comes from Manis javanica, assembly GCF_040802235.1. Taxonomy (NCBI): domain Eukaryota; kingdom Metazoa; phylum Chordata; class Mammalia; order Pholidota; family Manidae; genus Manis; species Manis javanica. The sequence goes on along the minus strand of NC_133160.1, from coordinate 72,921,812 downwards.
TCAACCACAAAGCCAGTTAATAGAAATAACTTGTCCACCAGACTCAAGAAACAGGGCACATTTATGAGCACCACAGGAAAAGAAAGTTCTTTAAATTTGCATTGGCTAGAGATAAGGAAGGTGGCCTAAGGTGAAGCCGGAAAATCTGGGAAGAGGTGGTGAGTCCACAGAGAAGGCTCGCGGATTGGCTGTTGATGAGGGTCAGATACTGGTCATGTGCAAGAAGGATGCAGTGGTCCTGGAGACCTAGGTAATTGTCGAAATGACTTCATTCAGCAACGTGGACTTTCTGGTTAGCTGTGGCCCACAGCTACTGACTGGTGACTTTCCTTGTCTCCCTCATTCACCAGCCCTTATCTCACTTAATTTAGGATATTTCAAAATTTTTGCCTTGTCAGAATATAATTGCCTTTTTAACATTTAAATAATGTTAGAAGAAAAGAATAGGAATGCTACCTAACCTATGTTTTTATATCTATAGCCAAATCACCCCAAAAAGCTCCTTTCAAACTTTGTAAAAGTCGTACTTGCCTAATGGAAAGATTTCGGAATTATATTAGATGAAAACTCTCTTCTGGGGGTGCATGTACAGTTACTTCCATTTCTCAAGAATTCTTTAGCCTTTATGAAATTTTCTCAAGGAGAGAAATCAGATTTGTCTTTCGTTCCACCGACCCACCCTGGCCTGGCCACATTCTCAGCCAGGGAAAATCTCTTTCAAGTCAATTGGAATTCCTTGCTTCCATTGTAACATAACATGAGAGCACTCCCTAAAATGGCTGAGCTAGAGACCTGTATATCTATCAGCAGGTTGGACAGCAGCTGTGTTCTCAGGACCGATGAATTGGATTTTCCATATGCACAACTCTTGGTGTTACTGATTTCAGTTAAATATACTTTCAAATTTTAATTTACATACCATTAACACTTTCCCCTGAGAAGTATAGTTTTATGGAGACGTTTCTTTGTCTGTTCTCATGCAATTAAAAAAAAATCCACGGGGCATTCATTAACACTTCTAAAAGTGATAGGCTGTGTTTTTGTGCCATTTTCACTCGCACTGCTTCTGATCCTGCCATCACTAATTAAAATGGGAATTTAGGGTAATATAAACAATGCTTTTTGGCTATCCTAGAAACTTGTTTTTTTTTTGTTTCTTATAAAGGAGAACAGTCTACAAGTCCTCTTGGACAAAGGATAAGGATATGTTCTTTATGGCTTGTTTCTCAAGAGACCGTATAGTCTATTATGTGTGAGGTCCCTTGTTTTGGAACATTCTTCTAGTACCTATCATTCTGTCCTTCTGCCTCAGCTCAGGCAGGCACCCCTTAAATCAATCACTTTGGGGGGAAGGTACAATTTAAAGTGGGTCTTGCAATAGGAATATGATTTTGGTATGAGGAGGGAAGGTAATTGGTTATGCCAAGTAAGAAAGAATTGTCAGCCAAAGCCCAGATGTAGGGAGAAGCTCAATGATATTCTGCGGGCAGCTCAGTGGCCAGCTTTGTTGCCCAGCAATAGATAATTGAAAAAGGAAGCTTGAGACCAGATTGTTGAGGAAATTCAATTTGAAGCAAGTTGTGGACTTTATTCAGAACATGTCGATAAGTTATTAAAGAATTTTTTTAAATGGCAGGATGATGGCCTTGTTAAATTTGGATGGGCATAGGTATGAGATATTCTGTAACTACCGTGATATTCAACCAGTGAGGAAAGAGGAAAATATAATTAATGAAACCAAGCTGTGACAAGCTGTCCCACGTGTATCTACAGTCTGGTCCATGGCAAGCTCACAAGCTGAAGCAGTACATGGACAAGTAGAGCAACAGGAATTTGTTCTGCTGAGCAATAGCAACAGAGAATATTAAGTAGAAATTCTGGAATTCAGGAAAGTCAGAGTGCAGGTCACAGAATCTTCCTTTTGGGCAGATCCCTAGCCTGGGGGCACAAGTTCAGAGTGCAGTAATCCAGGGAAGAAAGGGGCTATTATAACTGAGGCAAAAGACTTGGGACCCCTTGTTACTTGTGGAGGTTTAAAGATAGAATCCCAGTTCTACAGTTTGTTTGTGGATGAGATGAAATAGTGTGAATGTGGAATCTGGAAGTTTAGGCAATTAAGCTGGCAGAAAGTGGAGGGAGATAGAGCCACTCAGCGTGATGGAGTAGGCCAGCAGGATCTGGCTTCATGATCACGCAGGCTTATTCCTAATTCACTGGACCCTGGGTTTGGTTGGTGATGGAGGCTATCGGCTTGAAGAGAGCCAGCTGGATCATCAGATCTGGAGAGGCCAGTCTGAGAGTGGTATTGAGGTTATAATTGTGATTGGGCCAAGGCTGCAGTGGTTGATTCAGCTTTGGGGAGGAAGCAGAGAAAAATGAAGCACAGTATAGCAGATGTTTCATATGTCTGTTCCCCTGAGCACTCTTTGATGGCCTTTATTACAATGTCAAATGCAAAAGCCTGCTATTCATGTCCTTGCCCAATAAGAATTAAATATTCATCTAAAATATTAAATAATATAGGCTCTGCCCTATATTATCTCTCATAGTTCTTTACATGGATTTTCTATTGCAAGCAACTTGATTTACACACTATCCTCATATATTTCATGCTTCCCATTTTCCACTCCTTTTCTTACAGTTCACTCTTCCTGGAATACCTTTTCCTACTCTTTTCTACCTATAAGAATCCTGTAAGATACAAGACAACCATTCATGTTCCTCTGTTTTTTTTTTTTCTGCACAAGGTAACCTCTCTCCCAACATTGAACTTCTTATCCATAAAATGTTTGCTTATCCTACCTTCCTGTGAGAACTCATATTAATCCACATTTATTCAGTATGACAGGTTTATTGAGAGTCTCCTATGTGTCAGGCACTGTGCTAGGTGCCAGGAAAACTCTGTCCTTTGTAAAAAGCTAGCTCCAACCTTTGAATTTCTTATTGTCTATCAGACCATATCACTAGGTATATTAGTCTACTTGTGCTGTCATAGTAAAATATGATAGACTGGGGGGCTTAAACAATAGAAACTTATTTTTCACAGTTAGGGAGGCTAGAAAGTCCAAGATCAGGGTGCCCTTGTCCTGACAGATGACTGTCTTCTTGCTGCATCCTCACATGGCAGAGAAAGGAAACTTGCATGTCTCTTCCTTTTCTTATAAGGTCACTAATCCTACCATGGGAGCTTCATCCTCATGACCTTATCTAAACCTAATTACCTTCCAAAGATCCCAACCCTTTATACTAACACACTGGGGATTAGGGCTTCAACATATTAATTTTTGGGGGGGATGGGACCCAAATATTTAGTTTATAACATTCTGCCATGGCCCCCCAAATTCCTGTCCTTCTCATACAAAATATATTCATTCCATCCCAACATCCCTAAGAGTCTTATTATGTTCCAGCACCAACTCCTAAGTCTAAAGTCCAGTCTCATCTAAATATTTCAATAAGAGGTGAATGAAACTCAAGGTACAATATATTCTAAGGCAAAATTCTTCTCCAGCTGTGAACCTATGAAACCAGATAAGTTACTCACTTCCAAAATACATGATGGGACAGACATAGGATAGACATTCCCAAAGGGAGCAATACAAAAGAAGGAAGAGTAATGGGTCCTGAGGAAACCTAAAACCTAGTAAGGCAAATCCATTAGGTATTAAGATGTAAGAAAAGTCTGTTTTGGTTCCATGCTGTGTCCTCCAAGCCCACTGGGTGGCAGTCATTCCTATAGCTCAGTGGGGCAAGCTCACCCCTTTGGCCAGACAGGTCCAAGGCTCTTCATAGAGTCCCCACACACTGGGGCTTTACATGGGAACAGTGGTCCCACCCTTTAAAACCAAGACAGAGGCAGCCTTGTCCCCACCATCCCCTGGGCCTGTGCAGCCTGTAGTGGGAGTGGCAGCCTTGATGATCTCTGAATTAAATAGTGGGTCCTTCTTCCTTTCCCTTTTCTTGGAGAATAGCACATGTTCACAGCTGAATAGCTCTATGGTCTTGGCTTGTAAAATCTAAGAAGTTCAACAGCCTTCCTTCATTCTCTCCCACTTTCTCTGTCCCCACTAGTTCAAACTGCCTATATCTTGGTTGATGTAATCCTATTTCTATTCCTGATCTCTGATGAGATGGCTGATAAAGTTCATGTGTCACATTCATAATGTCTTTATCAAATGATTGCTCAAACACACCCTTAGTATTTGCTTTAGATCAAGATTTATCATTTTTGCAACATGAATAGGCTGAGATTTTTCCAGAGGTCCAAGTTCTGGTTCTTTTTTATTTAATAGTTACATTTTCAGCATCTTCAATTTATCTCTCTCCTTTGGCATTTTACTACAAGTAGTTGGGAGCAATCAAGTCACTCTTTCAATACTTTGCTTAGAAATCTCTCAGCTAAATATTCAATTTCATTGCTCACAAGCTCTACCTTCTAAAAATATTAGAACATGAACTTAATTTACCCAAGTTCTTCCCTGCTTTATATAACAAGGATCTCCTTTTCTCCAGTTTCCAATAACATGTTCCTCATCTCCATTAGCAATTTTACCAGAATGGTCTTTACCAAGGCCAATTATTTCTACCAAGATTCTATTCATGATTGTTTATGTATTCTCTGAGGAGATGGAAGTTTTCTCCAGGGCTCTCTTCATTTCTTTTCAAGCTCTCATCAGAATCAACCCTAATGTCCACATTTGTATCATATACCTCAATATTTCTCCAGCTTAAGTTATTAAAGAATTTTTTTAAATGCCAGGGTAATGGTCTTGTTAAATTTGGCTGAGCAGGAGGATTAAAGATGGTGGTGTGAGAGGTGAGACAGAGGCTTCCTCCTAAAACTGCATACAATTCAAAAATATAGTTGGTGCAACTAATCCTGAGAGAGCAACAGGAAAGAGGACTGCACCAGACTGTGCAGAGAAAAGAGCAGACCTCACCGAACGGGGTAAGTTATGAGAGCTGTGTCCTGGCGGGACCCGAGCCCCTCCCCTACCCCAGCTCACCAGCGGGATGAAGAGAAACTGTGCAGGGAGGGAGTGGAAGGCCTGGGACTGCTGAATACCTAACTCCGGAGATCTCTGGGAGCACAAACCTACGTTTCATGGTGCTTTCATGATACGGGTATGATTATGGGATAGGAAAGCAATGACAGGCAGAATTCCTGGAGAGACTGAGATTACAGCCAATTGTGGAAAGCAGGGATCCATATCCGGCTGCTCTGGGACAAAAGTTTACACCTGTGTGCTCTGCCCACTGGTTCAGGCAGTGGAGAAATGCATAGCAGCCAGGAAGCAGGAAACAGCTCTTAGGTATTAAGATGTAAGAAAAGTCTGTTTTGGTTCCATGCTCTGTCCCCAGGCACCAGTACCACTCCCCTGCGACTGCTGACATTGCTTCAGGGGCTGAGCAGCTTGGAACAGAGATTCTGGACACTAGAGGGCGCCATATACAAATATGAAACACCAGTGGAACCTGGTCCAGAGTAAATTAATATAACTCCAGAGAAAGATTTAAATGACATGGACATATGACTTTTCCTGAAAGGGAGTTCAAAATAAAAATCGTCAACATGCTAATGGACGGATGGAAAAATATCCAAGAACTCAGGAATGAATTCCAGTCTGAGATCCAATTGTTGGAGAGCACAAATGGAGGGTATTAAAAGCAGGTTGGATATGGTGGAGGAGACGATAAATGAAATAGAAACTAGAGAAGAGGAATACAAAGAAGCTGAGGCACAGAGAGAAAAAAGGATCTCTAAGAATGAAAGAATATTGAGAGAACTGACTAAAAGTGAAGGGATGGAAAAAGATTTTCATACAACTAACAGAGAGAAAAAAGTAGGAGTTGCAGTACTTGTATCAGACAAAATAGACTTTAAAACAAAGAAAGTCACAAGAGACAAAGAAGGATATTACATAACGATAAAGGGGTCAATCCAACAAGAAGATATAACCATTATAAATATCTATGCTCCAAACATAGGAGCACCACATATGTGAAACAAATACTAACAGAACTAAAAAGGGAAATAAAATGCAATCCATTCATTTTAGGAGACTTCAACACTCCACACACTGAAGGATGGATCAACCAGACAAGATAAGTAAGGAGACACAGGCACTGAACACAACAGAACAGATGGACCTAACAGACATCTACAGAACTCTACACCCAAAAGCAACAGAATACACATTCTGCTCAAGTGCACATGGAACATTTTCCAGAATAGATCATATACTAGGCCACAAAAAGAGCTTCAGTAAATTCAAAAAGATTGAAATTGTACCAACCAGTTTCTCAGACCCCAAAGGTATGAAATGAAATAAATTACACAAAGAAAATGAAAAATCCCACAAACACATGGAGGCTTCACAATATGCTCCTGAATAACCAATGGATAAATGACCAAATAAAAATAGATCACCAATATATGGAGACAAATGACAGCGATAATTCAACACTGCAAAACTGGGATGCGGCCAAGGCTGTGCTAATAGGAAAGTATATTGCAATACAGGCCTACCTCAAGAAAGAAGAACAATCCCATATAAGCAGTCTAAACTCACAATTAATGAAACGAAAAAAAAGAACAAATGAGGCCCAAAGTCAGTAGAAGGAGGGACATAATAAAGATTAGAGCAGCAATAAATAAAATTGAGAAGAATAAAACAATAGAAAGAATCAATGAAAGCAGAAGCTGTTTCTTCAAGAAAATAAACAAAATAGATAAACCCCTAACCAGACTTATAAAGAAAAAAGGAGAGTCTTCTCACATAAACAGAAACAGAAATGAGAAAGGAAAAATCACTACAGACACCACAGAAATATAAATAATGATTAGAGAATACCAAGAACAATTATATGCTAACAAACTGGACAACCTAGAAGAAATGGACAACTTTCTAGAAAAGTATAACTTCCGAGGTTGACCAAGGAAGAAACAGAAAATCAGAACAGACCAATTACCAGCAATGAAATTGAACTGGTAATAAAAAACCTTCCTAAGATCAAAACTCCTGGATCAACTGGCTCCACCACTGAATAATATCAAACATTTAGTGAATAACTAATACCCATTCTCCTTAAAGTTTTCCTAAAGATAAAAGAGGAGGGAATACTTTCAAACTCATTCTATGAGGCCAGCATCACTCTAATACCAAAACCAGGGAAAGACACCACAAAAAAAGAAAATTACAGACCAATATCCCTGATAAACATAGATGCAAAAATACTCAACAAAATATTAGCAAACCGAATTCAAAAAATACATAGAAAAGATCATCCATCATGATCAAATAGGATTTATTCTAGGGATCCAAGAATGGTACAACATTCAAAAATCCATCAACATCATCCACCACATTAACAAAAAGGACAAAAACCACATGATCATCTCCATAGATGCTGAAAAAGAATGTCACAAAATTCAACATCCATTCATGATAAAAACTCTCAACAAAATGGGTATAGAGGGTAAGTACCTCAACATAATAAAGTCCATATATGACAAACCCACAGCCAACATTACACTTAACAGAGAGAAGCCGAAAGCTTTTCCTTTAAGATTGGGAACAAGATAAGGATGCTCACTTTCCCCACTTCTGTTCAACATAGCAGTGGAGGTCCTAGCAAAGGCAATCAGGCAACACAAAGAAATAAAAGGCATCCAGATTGGTAATGAAGAAGTTAAACTGTCCCTGTTTGCAGATGACATGATATTGTACATTAAAAACCCTAAAGAATCCACTCTAAAACTACTAGTTCTAATATCTGAATTCAGAAAAGTTGCAGGATACAAAATTAATAAACAGAAATCTGTGGCATTCCTATACACTAACAATGAACTAGCAGAGAGAGAAATCAGGAAGACAATTCCATTCACAATTGCATCAAACAGAATGAAATACCTAGGAATAAACTTAACTGATGAAGTGAAAGAGCTATACTGTGAAAACTACAAGACACTCATGAGAGAAATTAAAGAAGATAACCAATAAATGGAAATACATCCCGTGCTCATGGATAAGAAGAATTAGTATTGACAAAATGGCCAACCTGCCTAAAGCAATCTATAGATTCAATGCAATCCCTATCAAAATACCAACAGCATTAATCAACAAACTAGAGTAAATAGTGCTAACATTCATATGGAACCACAAAAGACCCCAAAATAGCCAAAGCAATCCTGAGAAGGAAGAATAAAGCTATGGCGATTACACCTCCGAACTTCAAGCTCTACTACAAAGCCATAGTAGTCAAGACAATTTGGTACTGGCACAAGAACAGACCCATAGACCAGTGAACAGACTAGAGAGCTGTGATATAAACCCAGCCATACATGGTCAATTAATATATGATAAAAGAGCCATGGACATACAATGGGGAAATGACAGCCTCTTCAAGAGCTGGTGTTGGCAAAACTGGACAGCTACATGCAAGAGAATGAAGCTGGATTATTGTCTAACCCCATACACAGAAGTAAACTTGAAATGCATTAAAGACTTGAATGTAAATCATGAAACCATAAAACTCTTAGAAGACAACATAGGCAAATATCTCCTGAATATAAGCATGAGCAACTTCTTCCTGAACACATCTCCTCGAGAAAGGGAAACAAAAGCAAAAATAAACTCACGGGACTACCTCAAACTAAAAAGTTTTTGTATGGCAAAGCACATCATCAACAAAACAAAAAGGCATCCTACAGTATTGGAGAATATATAAGTGACATATCAGACAAGAGGTTAACATCCAAAATATATAAAGAACTTACATGCTCAACATCCAAAAAGCAAATAACCTGGTTAACAAATGGTCAGGGGAAATGAAGAGACAGTTATCCAAAGAAGAAATTCAGATGGCCAACAGACACATGAAAAGATGCTCCATATCACTAATCATCAGGGAAATGCAAATTAAAACCACAGTGAGATATCACCTCACACCAGTAAGGAAGGCCAGCATTGAAAAGACTAAGAACAACAAATGCTGGTGAGGATGCAGAGAAAGGGGAACCCTCCTACACTGCTGGTGGGAATGTTAACTACTTCAACCATTGTGGAAAGCAATATGAAGGTTCCTTAAAAAAATAAAACTAGAAATACCATTTGACCCGGAAATTCCACTTGTTGGAATTTACCCAAAGAATACAAGTTCTCATATTCAAAAAGACATATGCCTCCCTATGTTTCTTGCAGTGCTTTTTACAATAACCAAGATATGGAAGCAACCTAACTGTCCATCAGTAGATGAATGGATAAAGAAGATATGGTACATATACACAATGGAATACTATTCAGCCGTAAGAAAGAAACAAATCCTACCATTTGCAACAACATGGATGGAGCTTGAGGACATTATGCTCAGTGAAATAAGCCAGGCAGAGAAAGACAAATGCCAAATGATTTCACTAATTTGTGGAGTATAACAGTGAAGCAAAACTGAAGGAACAAATGGCAGCAGACTAAGAGACTCCAAGAAGGAACTAGTGGTTACCAAAGGGGAGGAGTGTGGGAGGACGGGTTGGGAGGGAGGGAGAAGGGAATTGAGGGGTATTATGTTTAGTACACTTGGTGTGGGGGATCACGAAGAAACAGTGTAGCACAGAGAAGGCAAATAGTGAATCTGTGGCATCTTATTACCCTGATGGATAGTGACTGCATTGGGATATGGGTAGGGACTTGATAATATGAGTAAATGTAGTAACCACATTGTTTTTTCATGTGAAACCTTCATAAGAGTGTATATCAATCATACCTTAATAAAATATTAAAAAATAAAATAAATAAAAAAATAAAGAATTGTCACATGTGAAAAAAAGATACAATCAATAGCCAGATAAATGGTCACACATTAAGTTACAATGTAAAGAACTCTGAACTACTAAGTCATTTTCTATCTTACCTCAAGCAAGTATTGATCAGTATATATCATTTCCTTAAGCTTCTAGTTCTTATATGATGTCCACATACTTGCTAAAGAGTACAGATAGTGGCCCAGACAGACACAGAAACTACAATGACACCTCCTGTCATTGGCTTAAAGGTCTCTATATATGTGTAAGTTAGGAGGTTAGCAGAAGAAAGGAACAGAGGTTTGGAGTGGAGAAGGAAGCAAGGAATCAGTCCCACAGTATCTGTCACTAAATAGCATTAACCTATTTTTATTTGCTATTATATATTTGGGTGTACAGCAAGCAGACTTTTAAGGTGGTCTCAATGATCCCCAACACTGGTGTTCATACCATTGTGTCATCCCTTCCACCTGAGTATGGTTGAGACCCTAACATGTTCCTAAAAAAATAGAATCTGGCAGAAGTGGCAAGATGTATATGACTACAGATAACCTGATTACATGATTATGTTACATAAGATTGCAACACCCATCTTTCTCTCTGTCTCCCTTGCTTCTTTGAGAAAGAAATCAACCATGTTGGGAACTTGACATGACGAGTAACTCAAGTCAACAGCCATAATGAAACTGAAGCCCACGTTATAACCACAAGAGACTGAATTCTTCCAATAACTGAATGAACCTGGAAACTGATGTTTCCCCAGTCAAGGCCTCAGATAGGACTGTGTGTAACTTTGGCCAACACCTTGACTGCAACTTCATGAGACCTTAAACAGAAGACTCAGCTAAGCCATGCCCAGACTATTGATGCACAGGTACTGTGTGATAGAAAATATGTGTTGTTGATTCTATAGCATCCTACTATGCTGATGGACAGGGACTGTAATGGGGTATGTGGGGGGGACTTGGTGATGGGGGGAGTCTAGTAAGCATAATGTTCCTCATGTAATTGTAGATTAATGATACCAAAAGAAAAAAAAAGAAAAAAAAATTTGGATGGGCATAGGTATGAGATATTCTGTAACTACCATGATATTCAACCAGTTCTAAAGCCACTTCCACATTTTTTTGGTATTTCTTATAGCAGCACCCTACTTCTTGGTACCACCAGCACACAATTATAAATATTGATGTACTTAACAGAACTTCCAGATTCATAAAACAAAAATTAACAGGACTGTAGGGAAATTATACTTATACTGCACAATTAATACTTACAGATTTCAATATCCATTTTCACTAATTAAATAGAAAAAGAAGACAGAATATTTGGAAGATTATAGAATTGATCAGTACTATCAACCAACTTAACCTAATTGACATTTATACAGCTCTCCAACTAACAACAGCAGTATACACTAGTGTATAGGAAGTATTTATAAAAGTAAATCATATGCTGAGCCATAAAATAAGTTTCAGTAAAATTAAAGATTAAAATCATATGAAATATGTTTTCTGACCACAAAGGTATTAAGTTAGAAATAAATAATGGGAAGATACTAGGGTACATCTTCAATATCTGGAAACTAAATAGCAGTTTTAAATAAACCATGGTTCACAGAAGAAATGAAAAGGACAGAAAGTTATTTTTGGATGCAACTTAAAGCACAACAGTTAAAAATCTATGGAGTGCAGTTAAACGGTATATAGAAATTTGTCACACTAAATGCATATTTTAGGAAAGAAGAAAGGTCATCAATGACCTAAGAAAAGAAAATTCATCGATGACTTAAGCTTTTTTAATCTTAAGAAACTAGAAAAAGAACAAATGAACCCCAAATTAACAGAAGCTTAAATATGAAAATAACAATAAAAATCTACAAAGTAAAAAAAAAAAGAAAATCTATGAAACCATTAATTCATTCCTGTATAAAACCAACAATACTGATAAATCTCTAGTTAGACTCATCAGGGAAAAAAAAGGAGGAAATACAAAATATCACATATAAGAGAGGTGGTATTACCACAAATTACACAGATATTTAAAAATATAATAGGGAAGAAGACATACAAATGGCCAATAGATACATGAAATGGTGTTCAACAAAGTTAATCATCAGGGAATGTGAATTAAACCACAATGACCTCATACCTGTTAGAGTGGGTATTATTAAAAAGACGAGAAATGACAGGTATGGGTTGAATGTGGAGAAAAGGGAACTCTTGTGCAGCATTGGTGTGAATGGTTCAATCATTTGGGAAAACAGTATTGGAGGTTCTTCAAAATATTAAAAATAGAACTACCATGTGACCCAGAAATTTTACTTCTTTAACACTAACTTGAAAAGATATTTATACCCCCATGTACACTGCAATATTATTTACAGTAACCAAGATATGGAAATGACCTAAATATCCATCAACAGATGAATGGATAAAGAAGATGTGGCGTGTGCACGCGCACACACACACACACACACACACACACACACACAGAATAGAATATTATTCAGCCACAAAAAAGATTGAAATCTTGCCATTTGTGACAACATGGATGGATCTTGAGGGCATTATGCTAAGTGAAATAAGTCAGACAGAGAAAGACAAATATATGATCTCACATGTTGCATGTAGGATAAAAACAAAACTGAACTCATAAATACAAAGAACAGATTTGTGGTTGTTAAGAAATGAGAGTTGGAGGTGAGGAGAATGAGGGAACAAAATGGGTAAAGTTGGTCAAAAGGTATACTTCTAGTTAAAAAATAAGGAAGTCCTTGGGATGAAATGTATAACATGTTGACTACAGTTAACAATACTGCATTGTATATTTGAAAGTTGCTAAGAGTAGTTCTAAACATTCTCATCATAAGAAGAAATTATATTTAAATGTGGTGATGGGTGTTAAGTAAACTTGTGGTAATTGATACATACATATATCAAATAATTTTATACACATAAAACTAGTACAATGTTATATGTCAGTTATGTCTATAAGGAAAGACATTAAGGGAATATTGTGTATAATTTCATGCTAATAATTAAGATAATTTATGTGATATGGACAAATTCCTTGAAAGATAAAACTACCAAAGCTCATTCAAGATGAAATGGATATCCTGAATAGCCCCATAATTCAATTTATAGTTAAGAATTCAATTTATAGTTAACCTTTCCACAAAGAAAATCCATGTCCATGCTTCACTGGTGAATTCTACAAAGCACTAAAAAAGAGGAAATGATACCAATTTTATGTAAATCCTTCCAAAATGTGAAAAGGAGTGAATACTTCCCAAACTATTCTATGAGGCTAGAAGTACACTGATACTAAAACCAGATGCAGACATTACATGAAAGGAAACTACAGACCAATGTCCATCATTAACATGGATGCAAAAAGTCTTAACAAAATTTTAAACACACAAATACAACATTATATAGAAGTGATAATACATCATGACCAAGATAAATCCAGGAATGCAAGGTTAGTTTAACATTTGAAAATCTAAAATCCCTCAGAAAGCTAGGAATAAAAGGGAACTTCCTTAACCTGATAAAGACTAATACAAAACATACAATTAAAATTATATTTCATGGCAAAAGAGTATTTTCTTCCTTAAGATCATGAACCAGTGAAGGTTGTCTGCTTTTACCACTTCTATTCAATACTGTAGGTTCTGGATAGTGCAATAAAGGGAGAAAAAATCCTCAAAGTTACAGAGTTTGGAAAGGAAGAAGTAAAACTGTCTTTATTGACAGCTGGCAAGACTGTTTCTAAAGAAAATACAGTGGATTCTACAAAAATTTATTCAGACTAGTAAATTAATTTTGCTAGTTTGCAAGACACAAAAATCAGTATACAAAAGCATCAATTGTAAAATGGTCTTTATCATTAAGAGTTTTGTCATATTGAATTGTTTTAGGATTAGCAAAAGAAGGTAAAGAACTTGTTGAAAATCAAGTGCTTCCCTATGAATATGTATCACTTTTTCATGGATACGGTGTTGTAACTACCCATATAGCGACCAAAATCTAGTTTGTTTTCTATTTTGAGAATGTTTATAGCCTTTCCCCTGAAACAGCAATGATTAGAGTTATATTTATGACTCTGCAGCTCTTCAGCTTTGTTCTATTTAATATCTGTTCTTTATTTGTTCTACTTAATTCTTGCATTCTGGGCTATTTTATTGGCAAATATGTTACCTCTCAAAAATCAAGGATTGCTATCTGATGTGCATATTCATAATGTTCCTAAACCTTTTGTTTTGTCTAACTTGCTTACTTCACTCAAATATTCTAAAAAGCAATATTCTAGGAATTTTTATGTCAGATATTTAGACACAGAATAGAATTCCAAGAAGTAAATAAAAAATTTATCTGCATCATGAATTCCTTCCTCTAGACAAGTTCCCAGGGTCTGATTTGACACAGGTGGGCCTTAAAAAGTTGGCCCTTTTCCAAGCCATCTCCTATACAAACATTGACAAAGAAATTGGTTTCAGTGTCAGTTATGGTCCATATGCATGATTATGCTTAACTGACATCAAGAATGTTCTTTTTCTGTATTTCCATCCAAATGGTCTGTAGATATTTGACAGTCTATCCATGCATTTGAGTGAGAATAATACTGATTGTTTGATTTGACTATATTTTTTAGGCTGAGATAGTTTTTTTTTAGTTTATTGGATAGAAACATTTAATATTTTCAAATGCTGCCATGAAACCTGGCAGAAAACATTTAGTCAAAGATAAGAGTAATTTAGAAGTGTATATTTCTAAAAGAATAGAAAATAAGAAAAGCAGCTTATATACCAATAGCTCGTAAGTCTGTATCTCTTCTAAAGTATGTGTTTCTGATTTTTTCACACTGAGGAGTAAAATAACTAAGCATTATTATATAAAGTATATAGTAAAACAAAGATGCCCCAAGTACTCCAGCTTTCTGGTGTTACATACTTTTTTTTTGGTATGCATCCAAATGGGATAAATTGACTCCCATGAAGCACTGTGAGAAGCATACCCTTTGTCCACTATTTCTATTGATTTCTTGGTTGGTGGTAGTACAGTTTCTCATCTGCTCCAAGTTCCTGCTCCTGTAGATTTCTCATTTCCTATTTGTCATTTTTTTTAGGTTCTGTCCTTTTTCTGCTTTGTTTCTTTCTGAAGGATAAAACTCAGCCTTGGTTTTTTTGTTCCCCTAAGGTATACTACAACAAGGTTATCTATGTAAGTGTCTTAAATTCCATGGTTAATATAGGAGGATTAAATACACAAAGAACAAAAAAAAAAACCAAATTAAATCAGGACAGTACTTCTTAAAAGTCTTAAAAGTCCTCTGGCTATGCCAGCACCTAGGAATTTCTCACTGGCCATCTTTCATATTTGTTGCCATTTTTCTGAATTCCTATTTTCTCCCTCCATCAGATCTTTCTATCACCTCTAGTAATTCAAGTAACTGGCACCATATCATCTCTTGCCAATTAATGGAAAATGTGCACAATTATTTCTAAGCAAACAAAATCAGGGTTTCCCCCCACATTAACTGATTAGTGCAAGGAAATATAAAATCCTCTGTAAGTATACAAACAATAAGCAACTGAGATACTTCATTTCTTTCTTTCATATGTTAGGATATTGTGGAGCACATTGGACTGCTGACTTGTTATCCAGTTGGAAGCACTGGTAAAGATTAATCTGGTTGTTTATAGCAATGCTGTTCTCATTGATCTGTGCCTGTGCCCAGCAGCTATTAAATACTTTGAATATCACCTCTAGCAAATCTCTTTTCCTGTTTGAAAAAGGCACACTTTAATGTAGTTTTATTTTTAGCGTTTGTAGTTCTTGTAATTCTTTTTATTTTCAGTTGATCCATTTAAGGTTGCTTTTCCTTCATGCTTTTAATTGAAGGTTGATAATACTTAAGTCTTAAATATATGCATGAAGAAAAGCATCTAGTAAAACATATCCTTTGCTGTTTTTCCCCCTAATCTGTCTACCTCAAAATCTAGTCTCAAATTATGTGATTTTCCCAGTGACACATAGATCAGAATTTAGTATTTAAGTGTACTTTACATTTAAATTCTAGAAAACATTTCACTATTCCTGCATTTCCTACTTTGTGGGATTTTTGGTAAGTAAAAAATAATCTCAAAGCTGATCTGAGTCATTACTGCTGTGAAAGCTCAAAAACAAAAATTTCAGTGTACATAATATATTCAGGCATAATATTTGTTTAGGTTCATCTTGTAGCTGATTTTCTCTAGTTTGAGTATAAATTTCCAAAAGTGAGCATAACAATGCCTTAATCATATGTATCATAATAGTCTGACTTCTAGGATGTTTACTTCAAGAGTATGTGCTTGACTCATTGTTTATAGACCCAGAAAATTTGAACCTAATTTCCTGAAATCACTATATAAACTTGAAATGAGAAGACAATATTTTCTCCAAAAAAAAGTGATGTCTCTTAGATTTACTTATAATCTCTGAGAAGCAAGGACTCTTAAAAAAAATCAAGGGAATGTGGGAATAGGATGGGTTCAGTTCCATGTAAACTTAATTGTCTCCTAAGATGTAGTACAAATATAGTAATGGTTCTGCTGCAGCTTGAAGATAGCAGTGCTGGTTGCTTTGTCGATGTTAACCTCATCGCTACCGTTAAAGAAGCAGAAGAAAGGCTGCTATTTTCTTTCTTAAGCCTCTAAATTAACCCTTTAAAGTGGAGTTTCCACTTTGTCAAATTCCAGATTTATAAACTCAGGTAAATAGGGAAGAAATTCCAAGACGCCTTTAAGACACTAGAGCTGTAGATCAAATTTCTTTATATCTTAGCTCTTAAGATATAGTTCAAAGATTCTAACATTAACATTTTTTTTCTTCACATTTTAACATATCTGGAAACAGGTGGTGTCTTGTGGTAGTCCTGATGCAGTTATTATTGCTTGTCTACCTGAATGAAAACTTGCTGAATGAGTTGTCAGCAATTTGGAATAAAATTTGAGAGACAGTATTGCATCACCAGCACTCTTGATGGCATAGATGATAGTACTGGGGGGACATGATCATCCATAATTTCAGGTGAAATATTTTGACAGTTTGAACTTGGAGTGTGAGTAAGCTTTAGAAATACCTTAACCAACTCGTTTTGCTTATATTTTATATTTGCATATATTTTTACATAAGCCCGAAAATGACATAAGGTAAAAACTATACCTCAATAAATAACCCTTTGAATAAGAATGTAGTGAAAGATCTGAGTTATAGGAAATATTGTGTCATAACTTGCAGAGCAGTGTTTTTCCCTTTCTCTGTGGTAAAATAATGGCATCCTTACAATCATGATGGTGTTATGATTTTGAAATGGACATAGATTGTGGGATTATAGATTTTTTGAATTGTTAATATATAAAAAAAGGTTTTGTTGCTGTTTTTTAAAAGGGTGATATGAATCATATGAAAATTGCATTAAAGCATTTCTCAGAGAGATTGAAAAATAAAATTAAAAAGGATTTAATATTTCCTTTCATTCTCATAAATAACATTCTTTTTGAGAACTCCTTCCAAATATGTTCTTTAAAAGTGAACTTCAAAGTCTAGCTTTGGGCCATAAGTAAACTACTTTGTCTTGTTTATTATAGACAGTCATCTTTGAGGGTTTTGAAGTTTAGTTTGGAAGAGGATTTAGCACTCTGCAAGTTTATATTTAAGATTGCAATGTTGACTGATTATCTTCCCTAAGATGTAATAGACATAATAAATGGCTTGCAACACTTAATATTTTCAGAGTGTTTGCCATTACTGTACTTGATGGTTATTATTTTAAAAAATTTCTCTGGTCCCCCTTACTGAAAAGGAAACCAAAATTACCTCTTAATCATTTCTTTGTCTGTTTATAATCTGTGCTTTAATATTGCTTAACCAATACTGTGACACCTCATTTTCCCAGCATTGCCCAAGAAAGAGTTGCTCCACGTCAGTCAGTAAATTTCCCAGATAATTGAAGCATAGACATTTAAGTGCTGAACCTAACTTTATTTTTTACTATTTCAGATAGAAATATTTGTACAGTACTCCTTTCTGTTATTCTTACATAGAGAATGCTGAGAATAGAAGCTTAAAAATGTTTCATTATATGGAAATCTGGAGAGAGAAACTGCTGTATTTGCTGATGGGTCTTTAGTAAATGCTGAACAGTAGGATAAGAGGAAACAGTAAGAGTGAACTACACTCAAAACCAAATGGACTAACGCTTTTGGTAGAAGAGGGAGACTCATGACTCCCGGTGTCAGTTTCAGCACAACAGGGCTTTGTGCCCAGCGGAGGGGCCTTGGCCCCAGGGGATCTGTTCCCACCCTGGGCACAGGGCTCTCAGATGTGCATGTTCACTTCTCCAGGCAGGTGTTTCCATAATCTCACTGCACCCTTTGCCAGAGAGTTCAAAGATACATGGAGCAATAATTAAAGTAAGCATCACCTTGCTGTATGCTCCTCCTGACCTCTCTAGTCATGGCACAACCATTCACTTAGCCATCCAGTTTGAAATATTGGCATAATCTGTGATGTTCTCCACGTCCTATCTTCCAGCTAGGTTTGTCAGTTGTACCTCTGGTTTCCTCTTTACATCTCTATTCTCAACACCCTCTATTTTCATTTCAACTTTATTTTTTTATTCTATTATTGCTTTTGATTAGAATTATTTGTTTGTCATATGCTTGATCTTGAGGTCTCCAGTCTCTTCATTTCTAGTCTGTTAGAGAATTGATTAATCTCAAAGAGAAGTTTTCCCTGTTCAAAAAATCTCCCATGACTCCCTGTTTTTCTTTTGTTTTGTTTTTAAAACAGTAAAAACAATTTCCTAACAGTAAAAGACAATTTCCAGCAGAGGTTGAATTCTATTAGGTCATACATGGATCAAAGGATATGAAATTATTTCGACATTAAGTATCACATTCTTTTCCTGCCAATCATCTGTACAGTAATTTGCTCTAAAATCTCCTTAAGTATCAGGATTAAATGTATCAAATATATCAATCTTCTCTTTTCAGGATCAATTACTGGAATATCTCTACACTCTTCTGAAATCACTGAAGAGAATCATTGCCTTTTTGAAACTTATCTGCGTGTACTTTAAGGACATCTCTGTACATTTTTTCAGGAATTTGAATCTTTTAAAATCCTTAATCCTTCTTTTTGAAAAAATTTATTAAAATTATTTTCCATCTTTATTGAGATATAATTGACATATAACACTGTATAAGTGTAAGGTGTACAGTGTGTTGATTTATTACACTTCTATATTGTAAAATGATTACTGCCATCACATTGACTAACACCTCCATCCTGTCACATGATTACCATTTATTTTTTGTTATGGTAACATTTAAGATCTACTCTCTTAGCAGTTTTCAAGTACATACTATAGTGTTATTACTATAATTAACCATGAAGTACATTAGCTCCCCAAAACTTCTTAATCTTATAACATGAAGTTTGTATCCTTTGACCATTATGTCCCACTCCCCTACCCACCAGCCCTTGGTAACCACCACTTCTGATATTTTGGATTATGTATTCATTCTATATTCATTTGTCACCATTTTAACTGAGACACTACTATGTGCCAATGTGCCTGGTATTATAGATGATGGTACACAAAAACAGACATAATTTTTATCTTTATCTAACATAGAGACTAGCCTTCACCATTTTCGGTTGGAATTTGTATATTTTCATTGTATATTCTACTTTTAGAAATTGAAGTTCATTTTCCTTGCTGAAGAAAAAGAAGTTCTATTGTCTTTGTGCAAACTCCTGTCTTTCGCAAGCAGCAGGGTACTTCCTTTCCTGCTTTCTTTCCTTATTGCCTAAAATATGATGGAAAAATACTTTATATTGTCCTAATATTTTTCACAAGTCTCAGCTCATTTTGAACATAGCACTTCTGCCACTGATTTAAAACAGTCTGTATATGTAGCTGTACATGTTTTTTAACTTTTCAGTGTATTATGCATTTTTTCATTTAACTAAATACATTCTGAAAACATGGTATTTAATAGTCCATCTTATTTAACCATCTCTTATTTTAGGCTATTTGGTTTTAATCCAGTTTTTTTTGGCTTGTTCTGCAACTTTAAATAATGCTTCTGTGAACATCCTGGTATATAATTCTTTGTGTGCATTTCTGATTATTTCCTTATGCCATCAAATATTGTCCATTT
The DNA here is from genome assembly GCF_040802235.1 of Manis javanica. Taxonomy (NCBI): domain Eukaryota; kingdom Metazoa; phylum Chordata; class Mammalia; order Pholidota; family Manidae; genus Manis; species Manis javanica. The sequence continues at coordinate 72,901,797 of NC_133160.1, read as the reverse complement.
TTTGTGCCCAGGAACTAAGTAGACTGGCTGTTTTTCCCATCTATGTCCTGTGTATACATTTTCACTCAATGATCTTTAGTGCTTTTTAATGACTGACCAGATGGAGTGTTATCCATCTGTGCTTCAAGATCTTCCACAATCCCCTCCAACATGCACCCTTGCAGCATTCCAGGACAACTGTAAGGACAGGAGAAGGAAGGTAAGGGCCTACTTATCTTGCTGGGAGGTGATAGTAGGGCCGATCAGTTCTAGTGCCCTCTCCTAAAGCTGTGCCTGTGAGCATGTCTGTGTATGTGTTTGTGGGGGGAACGATGAAGTATTGCTGCTTCCTATAGACTGAATTACATTCCCCCACCCCAATTCATATGTTGAAGTTCTAACCTTCAATGTGATGATATTCGGAGATGGAGAGTTTAGGAGGCAATTAAGTTTAGAAGAGGTCATGAGGATGAGGCCTGCATGATGGGATTAGTGCCCTTATAAGAACAGATACTGGAGAGCTTGCTTTCCTCTTTTCTGTGGCACATGAGGACAGCAAGAAGTTGGCTTTCTGCAAGTCAGGAAGAGAACTTACAAGAACCCAGTAGGTCCATAGCTTGATCTTGGACTTCCCAGTCCCCAAACTGTGAGAAAATCAATTTCTGTTAGTTAAATCACCCAGTTGATGGTATTTTGTTATGGCAGCCCAAGCTGACTTAATAATGCTGTTGAAGGCAACTAGTTTATGATTCCCTGTGAATTGGGAAAATGGCAATACACAGATGTTGTAACCTGCCATTGAATTATTAGTTTAACAAAACCTGAAGCCCCAAGCCCAAAAGCTTAGTCAGCAATAGTAAAATATTTTGTCTCATTTTTATTAATATTTCTTAGCATTTCTTTACTCTTGCTACTTCTTTCTTGTTTCTTCTCCCTTTATGTTACATTTTATAGATGAGTAATCTATGTAAACTATACATGCTATTTCAGCTTTAGTCTATCATTATGTATCTTAACCTAGAGCTCAAATCAGTACAGAATCAATTAATAATCATTTCAAAGAGCACTCTTTTTAAAAGGTATATATCCAGCCATTTATATGGGTACTACTTTCAATCCTTGATAGCTGAAAAAAACAAATACAGTCATATTCCTTTGAACTCCTCTTTTTGGTTGACTCTATTAGGTTATGATACAACTTTTCACTTTTGTGAAATTTATAGAATTTAATGTTTCAGTTTTGTTTACTTTGTGCTTGAGAAACAGGAAACTGCTTATACTCATATGTTCTCAGTGAATTGTAAAGAGGGATTATGTAGAACCCTGTTTCTGGCACCTTGCCACATGGGGTTTTCTTTGGCCATGTTGACTGTTTTGCTTCATTAGGCATGCTGTGGTACATGAACTGTGGGATCTAATTTATACTGGGAAATAATTGTCTTATGCAGGTACTGTGTGTTGCTGGGATGAGTGAGCTGAGAATTCTACTGGGCTGTAAGTTTTCCTTTTGGAATATTTGAAGAACCCTCAGGTGTTGTCGCAAGTGAAGGAAAAGACTGTTTTCAGGAAAACAAAGGTTTTATTACATTTTCTTGAATAATGAGGATATCCAGAGAAAATAAAAAATAAAGCAATAAAAGTGGGCCAACAAGAGAAATGACTAACCAAACAGAAAGAAGTTGCCAGTGGGTCCCAGCTAGCCTATGTTTATTTTGTCATGATGCTTGTGGATCTTTCAGAGGGGAAATCAAACACCTTGATTCATTCCAAACAAATATATGTTCTTGGAGTTTGTGTGTTTCCCCCCATGAATCCAGATTCTATTTTCAGATAAATAAAGAAGACTGTAAAGTTAGGAAATTGAACCTTGACTGTCATCAGATGATGTCTCAGAAGCTTGATTAACCTACCTCATTATTATTATCCTCATCCTGTATCAGCTTTAAAAATTAGAGTCAATAATGGCCAAATATTACTGGAGATTATAGCAGTTATGTGAACTTTTTTTAAAAAAATTATTTATTTGTTTATTTATTCATTTATTTTGAGTATCATTTCATGAAGACCTAGGGTGGATAACAAAGCAGATGCTCTTGGGTATTTTTACTGAGTATAAAGTCTGACAGACTTAAAGTATCCTGCTACTATGACAGTCTCCTGTAGCTATGTTTCTCTGGCTTGGCAAACTGATGAAATTGTCAAGGATGGAGCCAAAGAAGAGTCTTAGTTTCTGTATTTTCCAGAACATGGAGGCAGTAGGATTTCTTAAGATGCTAAATTGAACATTTTAGATATATTTTAAATGCCTGGGAGAATAAAGAACATGTTCAGGATTCTGCTGGATGGGCTCAATTAACTCAACTTCATTAGTGACTGCAGAAGTTAAATTTTATTTTTATCTCCCTTCTCTCCTACACATGGATGAGGACAGAATTTTTTTCGGTTCCTCTGGTGAAATAAGAGGCACTCAACAAGAATTCTGATGGTGTTATGCATACTGGTATTTGTACCGAATGACTTTGGTAGCAATTATATTGAAATAAATATGAATGAAATGAAAATTGTAGTCTGATTTAACTGGAGACTCACCAAGTCTAACGTCATTGTAAAAAGCAACTTGTGAGTACCATGTGAAACACAACTTGTTCTCCTAAACACTTGGTCATTTTCTTTGTAAGATTCTTCATACTTAAATGAAACAGAAGTGGATTTTTTTTCTCATTCTTTGCCCTTTGGCTAAGACAGTAGAGTTTGTGGTATATGTAGTTATGTAGTTAACTAAGAGAAGTTCTCAGATTAGAGCCTGGATTCAGACATTTTCAGTAAAGGCTCAAGTCATGTAACTGCATCATTTATTTTGATATACAGACTTGTCCTGCATTGCTTAAGAAGTCAGAGCCTTTAAGTTCTGAGTTTCATCAGTTATAACTAGAGAAGTGCTGTTCTTTTCCAATGTTCTTTGTTAACCTGGTTGTTCTTTTTATGTGTAGATTCTGGACCGGTTCAGAATCAGTGGGAGAGATCTTGGTCTTTCATTCAAGCATTATAGCATGTTCTCTCTGAAGGCTGTGGGTCTCTGTCAGGATTAATATGTGGCTGAACTTTGGTGGTGGAAGGTATCTTTAAAGTCCCCTTCAGTGGTAGTCACTTAATATTTGAAGTCTAACCTGAAAAGTCTTACCTGAAATGTCCTCACTGGCTCCCAGCAACATGACACCTTCTGTGTAAGAGCAGTAAACTGCTGGGAGGCAGCAGTGATGGGCAGTGTTATTTTAATGCCTGGCGATTACACCACACATGCTAAGTCACTGTCCCTATTAACATTATGAAGAAGACACTGGAGTATGTACAGCATCTAGGTGCCCTTACTTAGGTAGAGAAAAACTGGGAAAATGACTGATGTAACAGTTTTAGAAATGGAGTCTGGGGCCACACATGGACAGTAAAAGGAGCAGGTAAGGAGGCTCACTTTCAAGATTCAGGAGATAGTTTGGGATGCTCCAGAAGAGCAGCAAGGGGCACTTACATAGAGAAGCAACACTCTAGATTCTCTTTTCCAGTGTCAAGCTAAATTCATTATCAGTAAGAGTAGCTAGGAACCAGACAAGAGAAAATCCCTAAGAGAGAAATGAAATCTGCATCAGGGAACTGAGTGGGCAACCATGTGTACTAAAAGATGCAGGCTAAAAGCAGGCAAGGAGGGCTCTGAGCAACGTGTCAGAGGGCATGCTACTTTCCTGGTTACTTTAGTTGATTGGTGATGGCTCCACAGTGAGGGATGCAGGATACTCTGATGTAACCACTTTTAAAATTAATTATAATGCTGTTCTTTTGACTGAGGAAAACTTCAGTGTAGTTTTAGTGAAGCCACATCAAAATGATTCTGTGAAAATATAAAAACCACAGCTTTTATTGGCAAATGAGATTCCTTCTACTTATTCTATCCCTATTCTATGCCTTACTTATAGGGAAAGTTTTTACTTTCTCTTTTACTAATTGTTGTATTTTTAAACTTTTAATAACCATGTTTTACTTGTATTTTAAATCTTCAACATGTTTTAAATTACTTTTTGCTCCTAGAGACAAATAAAAAAATATAAAAATGCATAAAGTAATGTGTATGCAGTAAAGAAGTGAAAATTCTCTGATCCCCTTCATTCCCACCTCCTGAAGTTAATCACTATTAATAATTTACTACAACCACCCCAAGAATAGTCAGGAGAAATTTCTTGAACAGTAGTGAAAAACAAAGGTTTAGTTAAGTTCTCATGAGATAATCTTTTAACTAAGTCTTTAGTAAGATGTTCTGCTGCCATGGTATATAAAACCAGTTAAAATCAGATTGAAGTTTGGGCTGATTTGCTGAGATAATACACATTGTTCTTCTAAGTGACGTTAGAAAAATCTTGATATGAAATTGTCAAAGAAGTGCCAAAAAACCAATTTTACTGCTTTTACTCTCCTTACCTTTATCAGCAAATACAAAATATTTTGGAGAAAAGTATTTGGATGCTATAGCCCCCCAAAACCAAGGGGGCAGGATAGAACTATTTGCCTCTTATACTCAGTCAAGAAAGAAGGGCTTTGAAAAATACCATTTGAGTTTTGGTCACCTGCCAGGCATGACGGACTGGGGTCTGTCTTTTGCCTGAGAAACCTAGCTGGTGAGGGATCAAGTTCCATAAATTGGATAAAGATGTCCTAGATGATTTGGAGATACTAAATACAATGTTTTTTTCTCAAGGTGATATAAAAATTAATAATTTCATAATGATAACACGACATTCTTTGCTTAGAAATGAAAGGCAGAAAGTTCACTTTATTTTCTTATTTTTTATTTTTTAATTTAATTTTTTTCTTTTTTCCTCCATGTATCTTATCTTTTGACTGTTTCTTGAGTAAGAATCTTAAGAAGAAAAGACCTATATGCTTTGAAAGTTCACTTAAAAAGAGATTTTTGATATGTGAGACTTAACGCTCTTAGTTTTATGTGAAAATGTAACATTTACATTCCAGGGTAAGGGGAAATAAAAATGTATATACACACACAAATAGACTCTTAAATAATTTTAAATATAGTGCCATTTTGTGTCATATAATTTTTCTTTACGATGAAATTTACAGATCTGGTTTGAAGAGAAAATATGTCAAGATTTCATTATATCATTGAATTCTATATATAAAAATGGTGGATTGTACCATATATAATTTATACTTTAATAAAACTGATTAAAAATACATTATCTGGGGAAAAAATCTGTTAAAAATTACTGGAGAGAGTAGAACAATGTAAATTCCTGAAACATAAATCAGAAGAACCATGTAAATGTGTGTTCATGATATTTATCCATGAAGACCTTGCTTGCCATGTTAGAAAATTTTATTTTGCTTTGGGTCCCCTCTAATCCTTTATGTTTGTTGCCTTTTATGTTTACTTTCCCACTGATTTGACATAAAATCCTGGTACATAACATTTAGAAATGGAGCAATCACTTAAAAAAATATATGTTCTGCACTTGCCAGATGGATTTGGAAGCTCTCCCAGTAATGCTTTCATTGTCATAACCCACTTCACAATTCCATCATGAATTAGGTCATTAGGGAATTACATCATTTTCAGTGCCTCCAGATTGCAAAATTAAAACAAATGCAATAACCTTTGTTTTTAATGTTTTCCTCTTACCTAATCATGTCCTACCTTAGGCAAGACACAATTCTGAAATCACAAACACACACATGAGCACTCACACGTGTGCACAGACAGTGCATCCTTGAAACCATGCAACTAGAATTTCTAAGAAAATATTTGGTTATGAGTGGTTATGAAGTGCTAAAGGTCCAGGAAATTCTAAGGGATACTTAGTGGAAGGCCAAAAGAATAGGTCACCAAGAGTGGGGAGATGAATGCAAAGGAAAGTAAAGCACTTAGGAGATTTTCTGCTTTTTTCCCTGCTTTAGGAGACTACAGAAACTTTCTCTTCTCTTTAAATAGAGGAATTATGCAATAAGAGCATAAAATTCCCATATATTAGTTCAGTTATATAGCCATAGAGTCAACAAATATTTGTGATACATATATGATGTCTCATTCATAGAATTATATTGGGTATAGAGTTGTGAAAACTCATGTGGTCTCTGTCCGCATGGAGATGTGTTATTCATAGAATTATATTGGGTATAGAGTTGTGAAAACTCATGTGGTCTCTGTCCGCATGGAGATGTGTTATTCATAGAATTATATTGGGTATAGAGTTGTGAAGACTCGTATGGTCTCTGTCCTCATGGAGCTATAATTCTAGTTGGAGAGATAATCAGTCATTAACCAATTACAGGGAAAGAGAACTTTAAATTTTCAGATATGGTCAGGGTTATGAAAAGAAGTATGTTTGCATAAAAATCTGTATTAGAAGGTCATGAACTATTCTGGAGGGTCATGAAAATCTTCCTTTGGTTTAGCTTGATAAGCCAACTACGAATTAACTGCATGTGGAAGTGTGGTATTCAGACAAGAATGCTCTAGGAATTGCTTAATGCACAATGTCCTGAGACAGAAGAGAACACCCTACTTGGTTGCCAGTTCATGGGACAAAGCTCTGAAAGTGGGAGGGAAAAGCAGCTTCTTCTCAAAAGTATTTCCTTCACCAGAAGAATGTATTTGGATTGAAACATTTCCTCCTTTAAAATAAAACATCTTTTGAAAGGATGAAATTAATTCCATCTTAAAGTGAATTATTTTTTTGAGTAAACACATCAATATGTATTTAGGTTATCAGGTAATGTTTTGGAGAAGTGGATGAGGACAATGATGGAACTATGTTGCTTATATACTCAAAATCAGCACATTGGCATTATGATGGGGGGCCATTTAAAAATTTGATCCCAGTGCTCTGGTAATGCTAGATTACCAGAGCATTCATCAAATATAGAATGTCTGTTATCTGCCAGCCACCGGCTGGCCTCAGAGGTCTTGGCATGTCTTATTGCAGTACCCTTGTTGGTAGTTACAGTGCTAGTCTTGAAGACACAAATGAACAGGAAGGACAAAGATATGGCAGCCTCCAAACGTCTTTCTGTCTCTTCTGTGTGGCTCTAGTCTTCCAGGTGTGTGCCAGAGATCATTGGAAATAAGATTAATTACAGTTGCAACTGCTATGAGCTGGTCTGATTGAGACAGGAGAGTGGGGGGTTTTCTTAAACAGAAAAATAACTTCCTAAACAGTGCCTACTAATCATAGAAATTTAAAATGAGACTCAATACCATTTTTTAAAACATAGGTTATTTTTGAAGACCCATAAATAATTAGCTTTTCTGGGAAAGTGACACGAATGTACAGTCTTTTATTGTTTTTACTGGGGATGTTTGCATCATGAAGAAATTGCTAAACTATGGATTAGGTAGGTTGTATTATTACTGTTCACAATGATACATTTTACCCCTTTCTTGTAAGCAGTTTATACCTCTGCACCCATTGCCATGGGACTTGCATGCTTCTTGTCATAGGAAGTATATTATGTTCCCTCCTTTGTTGTTGATTTTGCATTTAACCATGTAATTTTCCTTTGCCGTTGGAATGTGAACAGATATGACTGTGCTACATCCAGTTAGAAGATTTAGATGAATTCTAAGGACTGGCTCAGCCTCTTGCTTTTCTTTTCAGCCCCCAAAATTGTTGGGGGAGAGGCGTTGTTTATTTTCCTGTGTTCTTGTCCCTGCCACAACAAAGAATTAAAGGGCAGAGACACAGTAGTGAAGCAGAGTAAAAGTTTTATTTAAAGTTACTTAGAAAGTGCAGGTGACCTCAGAGAAAGAGGAACACCCTAAAAAGGTTGGGGAAAGTTAAAATTTCACACTCAGCAAGTGCGGGCGACCTCAGAGAGAGGTGCCCCTTGAAAGTTGGGGGTTCCCCCTTTTAAGGATTTTTTTCAGGAATGTGACAAGGAGCTAGAGGTGTGGACTTGTTAAGTGGTCTCAGGTATCTTTGATGAGACAGTAAGTATCTTATCAGTCCTCTAGGTACTTCTGCAAAATTAGCTTAACACAAGAAATGTACTGCTTTGGTCCCCTCCTGGGATAGCAGCTTCCTGGTTTGGGAGCATATCAGTCAAGACTGTCTGCCCTTCCTCTGAGGTGGACAGAGTTATTTGTCTGTTGTTTGCTAAAGAGTATGTTAAGAATCTTTCTTCTTAAACTTCCTGGGTTTTTTTCAAAATGCAGTTTTGGCTTTAAGGTGGGATCTCCCTGTCTTCATTGTGCTGTTTATTGGTGGGCCTTTTAGCAGGCTAGGGTAAATCTTACAATGATCTAATTGACACAATGAAGATATTTTTCTTCATCTGGGGAATATTCAAACATTCAAGACCAAGTTGCTCTTGACCTTTTTAGCTTTCAATTGATTAACTCATTAACTCTGAATCTTTTCTGGTTTTCTAGTTTGAACTGGTTAACTGAGTCCTTTCTCGGGGGCTTTACTCACCTTGTTCTCTTTCCACCCTGCTCATATCTATTTTATTGCCTAACAAAATGATACACTCCATGTAAGGGCTCTCACCTCAGTCTACATCTTTAGAAAAGACCCACGGAGCCAAGCCAAGCAGAAGCCACTGTAGTTGCATCCATCCACTAGCTGCCTACAGGAAATATTAACAAGAACAAAATGCTTGTTTTATATGCCCCTGAGATTTTATGGCTCTTAGGCAGTAAGGTTGAAAAGTGCAGAATTTGATACTGTATTTGGAGGAGTGTTACCATCATAAAAACCTAAAGTATGTGACCTTGATTGGGAGGTCAGACAGCTAGAGGTGAGAACATTCATCAGAAGCTTTAAAATTGATGGTGCATTTTGTGCAGTAGCAAGACATTTGGTAAAAACTGTTATCTGAGATAACTTGGGAGGCAAACATATATAATGTACTTCAGTCTTTCTGTAAAGAGGATTGGAAGTGTTACTAATGTTAATAAGTTATTAGAAGCTGCATTTGAAAAAGTAATACAAGAGGGAAAATGAGTCCTAACACAAGGAATGAAAAGGAAACTAAAGAGTTGAGAAAGTCCAGGGTCTACACAGTTGGAGAAGCAAACTGTTTCTCATCTCCAACTGGTTAAAAGAGAAATACTTTGAGCCACTAAGCCCAATTGAGACTCAGATTAAGACTCAGTTTAGGGGCAAAGACCAAATTCTCTGCCTATGAACAAAACCTGATTGATTAAGGTGTCATCCAGTAAATTCTTTCAGTTGGACAAAATGGCTCAGGAAAAAGAAACAAAGGGAGTGAACTCATGAAATCTGATAAGCTCAAATACCTGTACTTCAGTTTAGAGAAACATATTTACTAAAGAACAGTGAGTGTGTCTCTTAGTATATGGAGCAAAATAGATCAAACAAATAAATATAAAAGAGATGATAAAAAACTTTAAAGAGTAATGCCAGCCTGAAATAGCAGATGTCTGTTTTTTTATAGCTTAAAATGCCATGTGAACCCCTAACTTTCTCTGGGCAGGAAGCAGGCCAAAAGAGCTGCTCAGCTCCAACGGGGGCATGTTTTCTAATTTTCTATTCAGATGTGGTCAAAGGGTAAAAGATAAAAGGAAGGAAGTGGTTGGAGCCAGTAGCCCAGGAGAAAACTTTCAGAAGACCGAATCCCAAGTTACAGACTCCTAGTCAAAGGCCTACTAACGTAGTTTTCCCTGTTCCCAGCACCCGGAGACTCTCCCAATGGGTGGGGAGCATTACCAGACCAGTGAGTGCTGTGTGTTCTCCATTTTTTTCCACCTTCAAATGGGAATGTGTGTGTGTTTCTCTTGTCTCTCTTTTACCGTTTTATGTAGAGTTGTTGTGGAGAAGATACCTTGTCTATTGTGTGTTCAAATCAAGAGGATCTCTTTGGATTTGCTGGAGATAGTATCATGAACTTCAAGGCTGATGTTATGAGTGAAACTTTTAGGATGGCTTCCCTACAGCTGTGAATGAATTTTGTGTGCAGAAGTGCAGAAAGTATCTGTGACCCAGAAGGTGAACTAAGAGGGATTGTATTCACAATTACTCATCTCCTCCTTCCAAGCAAGAGGATTATGTATCACTGCCTTTGCTGTGAGACTTGCTTGCTCCTGTGGGAGGAGATACATGCCTTCTTTTTGTTCTTGCGGCCACATGGCTCACTTTGTCCAGTAGAATATGGTGTATTCCACATATAAACACAAACTGTAGGTGTGGTTGTGTTGCTTAGGCTAGCCTTCTTGCTTTTCTTTTCTGCAAATATTTATGAGATTGTCTCATAAACGACTGCTTCTTTAGCCTGGAAATAGGAATGAGGAGACAATGGAACAAACAGAATCAAGCAGCTACCCCTGAGCCATTGACATGTAAAGTGAACAAGAACTAAATATTTATTCAGCAAGTTCCTGAGATTTTGGATTATTGGTGAGGCAGTAAACTAACACTTAAATAATTAAGGGATTTTTCAATATTGATTAGCCCTATGAATTTGATCTTGACTTATAAACCTGAAGCATTTTGAGAGTATTAATGTGGGCTTTCATCACTTTTAATAAAATTTTGCATATACTCTTATATTTATCTTTCTTTGAACATGAAGTTTAATTTGTACCAAGTCAATGAGTTTAGATGAATTTTCATTTACTTGAAAGTCCAGCAAGTGTTGATGATTTTGACATCATACTGTTCTGTATTTAATGACTGTATGTTAGAAGATATTTGATGAGGAAAAATAATTCATATTCTTTTCTGATTGTTATATAGGGGTAACAGCTCATTTAGCTATAGTAATAGATAAGGTTAATCAAGTGCTCACTATTGTCAGTTTTGTGCTACATACTGCACATTTATTATCATATTTAACACTGAAAGATTCTTCATGACAATGTTCTATTATTTCCGTGATAAATATCAGAGAAATAGGTAATACTTTCAAGGTCACAAGGGAGTAAAGTAGCAGAGCTGGGATTCGAATCCAGAACCCAAGCCCCTAACCCATACAGCCTCATTATTTTGGTTGGTTTTTAGTGATACACAATTGTCTCTAAGTACCAATTTCTTGGTAAGCTGGATATTTCTGGGACTATAATTACTTTGGAAAGCTCAAATTGTCTGTTTGAATTTACAGCAAGAAGATTTGTGCATTCTTCAAGTTTCTTGGGTTATAAATAAGGAGAACATGAATAAAAAAAATAAATCTCTGAATTCATATATCTGTGATATAATAGACATTTAAGTCTATTAACAAAAATATATGTTTACTAATTTCCAAGCCTGATCATAATTATTTGTGCAGTTTTTAGATTTAAAAAAAAGATATAATCCATAATCCATAAATATGATGTATTCATGCTGATTTTTTATTTCATCTTTAGGAATTTCATAGTATAGCAAAATGATTATATGTAATCCAATTTAATTTATACGACAAATAGCTCTGCTTCTTATGTGACAGAATCATGTAATGATCTTCCCAAAAATTGTTTCAAGTGTCACTACATTTCCTGAGTCTTAAATTATATTATACGGTAAAGGTGTTCAGTGAGAAATTACGGATTCCACCTTTTTGTTTTAAAAGTTTCTCTTATTGTAGGAGTCATCAGTGTGTTTGATATACTGTTGTGCACTATAACTTTATGAAAGGAATATAAATATGCTTTACTTGTAACATTTATTTGGCCAGGACTGAGTCATAGGTCAAAATGTGGAAAACATTGATTTAGTCTAAGAAAGGATGAAACACACTCAGAAAAACCCAGGGATAAATCAACCCACCATATTAAAAGGAGAGGATTACATGCTGTATATATAAAAAAATTCATATTAATTTAAAGCAAAGTTTATAGATGAATTAAGAATTAAGCAAATAGCAGAGCTAATAATAGAGGAGATATCTTAGTTGGACAGTTAAGTCATGTGGGGAACTTTAAGAGTTAAGAATATCTTCCTATGTTTCATGCACACACTTAAACTTATAAATCAGATATAAATATTTATTTAAGACAGTTCAGTCATGTTTAATTTAAACCAAGATTATTGGATTTTAAAAGGCAGTCATATAAAGACTGACAAAGGAAAATATCCCACAGACTAAGCAATTAATAATGACACCTATACACTGGACACTGTTTCTAAGGGTAAAATACCATCTTCTGGTTGGAATGGCTATCCTCACTGCTTTTGTTAATGTTAAATTTCAGTGTCTAAAGCATGTAATATCTCCAGGAGCTGATCTTCAATAAGTTGTGAAAGATGAAAGAGTTTCATTTGACAGAATGTCATTGGTGAAATCTACCTAGAATTTTTGCAAACTGCCCCTCTTGTATCTTTTGCTTCTTCAAAATCTCCTACTCAGGAGATATACCAGAACAGAAAGATAATGAAATAATGAATGTAGGATACAGCCAAAGAGTGGATAGTCAATGAGTGATAAATAACATATTTATTTGGGTTCAGCAAAGAAAAAAGATGACTGCTAATCACCTGGAATTTTAATATTTTGCTTTGTACTTTCAAAAACCAAGCACCTTTTATTTTTATTTTCTTTAATATTTCTAGAGTAAATTTTGTGATATTCATCAAGTTGCAACATTTAAGAAACCTGTCAAATAATCTCAAAAGTCCTTATTTGATTTCAGGTTAAATCATGATTTCTGTTGCACAAGCACACATAATATTGACTAAAATATATATACAATTTATAATATAGATTTTTTTTAAAAAAGAAAAGTAAAACTTGTATTATTCAGAGAATAAAGCTTATTTTATTCAGGGAAATGACACTATCATTCTAATACAATGCAGTATCATTACGTACAGTTCTTTTTTAAAATTAAGTTATCATTGACATACACTCTTATAAAGGTTTCACAAGAAAAACAATGTGGTCATTACATTCACTCTTATTATCGAGTCCCTCCCCATACCCCATTGCAGTCACTGTCCATCAGTGTAGTAAGATGCCACAGAGTCCCCATTTGTCTTCTTTGAGCTAGACTGTCTTCCCCGTGACCCCACACACACCATGTGCACCAATCATGATATTCCATAATCCCATTCTCCATCCCTCCCTGCCTGCCATCCCCCCCTGCCTGCCATCCCCCACCCCACCCTTTGGTAACCACTAGTCCCTTCTTGGAGTCTGTGAGTCTGCTGCTGTTTTGTTCCTTCAGTTTTGCTTCATTGTTATACTCCACAAATGAGGGAAGTCATTTGGTATTTGTCTTTCTCTGCCTGACTTATTTCACTGAGCATAATACTCTCTAGCTCCATCCATGTTGTTGCAAATGGTAGGATTTGTTTCTTTCTTATGGCTGAATAGTATTCCATTGGGTATATGTGCCACCTCTTCTTTATCCATTCATCTACTGATGGACACTTAGGTTGCTTCTATTTCTTGGCTATTGTAGATAGTGCTGTGATAAACATAGAGGTGCATATGTCTTTTTGAAACTGGGTTCTGGCATTCTTAGGGTAAATTCCTAGAAGTGGAATTCCTGGGTCAAACAGTGTTTCAACTTATAGTTTTTTGAGGAACCTCCATATTGCTTTCCACAATGGTTGAATTAGTTTAAATTCCCACTAGCAGTGTAGGATGGTTCCCCTTTCTCCACATCCTTGCCAGTGTTTGTTGTTCCTAGTCTTTTCAATGTTGGCCATCCTAACTGGTATGAGGTGATATCTCACTGTAGTTTTAATTTGCATTTCCCTGATAATTAGCGATGTGGATCATCTTTTCATGTTCCTGTTGGCCATCTGAACTTCTTGGGAGAAGTGTCTGTTCAGATCCTCTGCCCATTTTTTAATAGGGTTATTTGCTTTTTGGGTGTTGAGGCATGTGAGTTCTTTATATATTTTGGATGTTAACCAAGGGGTTATGTCATTTACAAATATATTCTCCCATACTGTAGGATGCCTTTTTGTTCTACTGATGGTGTCCTTTGCTGTACAGAAGCTTTTTAGCATGATGCAGTCCCTTTGTTCATTTTTGATTTTGTTTCACTTGCCCGAGGAGATGAGTTCAGGAAAAAGTTGCTCATGTTTATATTCAAGAGATTTTTGCCTATGTTTTCTTCTAAGAGTTTTATGGTTTCATGACTTACATTCAGGTCTTTGATTCATTTTGAGTTTACTTTTGTATATGGGGTTAGACAATAATCCAGTTTTATTCTACTGCATGTAGCTGTCCAGTTTTGCCAACACTAGCTGTTGAAGAGGCTGTCATTTCCCCATTGTATATCCATGGTTCCTTTATCATATATTAATTCATCCTTTATACTTGGGTTTATATCAGGGCTCTCTAGTCTGTTCCATTGGTCTATGGGTCTGTTCTTGTGCCAGTACCAAATTGTCTTGATTACTGTGGATTTGTAGTAGAGCTTGAAGTCAGGGAGCATAATTTCCCCCAGCTTTATTCTTTCTTCTCAGGATTGCTTTGGCTATATGGGGTCTTTTGTGGTTCCATATGAATTTTAGAACGATTTGCTCTAGTACATTGAGGAATGCTGTCAGTATTTTAAAAGGGATTCCATTGAATCTGTAGATTGCTTTAAGCAGGATGGCCATTTTGACAATATTAGTTCTTCCTACCCAAGAGCATGAGATGAATTTCTATTTATTCATGTCTGCTTTAATTTTTCTTAAGAGTATCTTGTAGTTTTCAGGGTATAGGTCTTTCACTTCCTTGGTTAGGTTTATTCTTAGGTTTTTTATTCTTTTTGATGCAATTGTGAATGGAATTGTCTTCCTGATTTCTCTTTCTGCTAGTTCATCATTAGTGTATAGGAATACAACAGATTTCTGTGTGTTAATTTTGTATCCTGAAACTTTGCTGAATTCAGTTATTAGATCTAGTAATTTTGGAGTGGATTCTTTAGGTTTTTTTATGTACAACATCATGTCATATGAAAACAAGGACAGTTTAACTACTTCCTTGTTAATCTGGATGACTTTTGTTTCTTTGTTTTGTCTGATTGCTGTGACTAGGACCTCCAGTACTATGTTGAATTAAAGTGAGGAGAGTGGGCATCCTTATCTTGTTCCCGATCTTAAAGCAAAAGCTTTCAGCTTCTCACTGTTAAGTATGATGTTGACTGTGGGTTTGTTGCATATGGCCTTTAATATGTTGAGGTACTTGCCCTCTATACCCATTTTGTTGAGAGTTTTTATCATGAATGGATGTTGAATTTTGTCGCATGTTTTTTCAGCATCTATGAAGATGATCTTGTGGTTTTTGTCCTTCGTTTTGTTAATGTGGTGGATAATATTGATGAATTTTCAAGTGTTGTACCATCCTAGCATCCCTGGATTATATCGTATTTGATCATGATGGATGATTATTGTACTGTTCTATAGTAACATTAGATGTACAGGTGACACCATACATCTAATACATTTTAAATAGTCAAGATGACTTGAAATTGGTAGGAAAAGTTTATGAATTTTGAAAAACAGATTCTAGGTTTTCTGTGATTCATAGAAGGAAATATTTCCATTGTCACAGGGTTCTATTCCTAAAAGGGAATCTATATAGACTCCAAGGACTCATTAAAAAGGCAACTCTATTCAGAGGCAATATTTAATGAAATTTTTGCTGTTCTGCCTTGGATGAAGGTCTTTGTAATATTTAAACATATTCAAGCTTATCAGAAGTTAAATGCTAATGATTGGAAAGCCAAAATTTATCACTTATCTTTTGTTATTCTACAGAAATATCTAAAGTTTGTGATATTATTCCAGGAATTTGTGGGTCTTCCTGGAAATCTGGCTTTTTAGAATTATGCATGTGGAAATTAGTGGTGATAATTTTCTTATGACAGCAATAGGTCTTGACCTCATAAAAGGGTTTTTAGGAATCTTCTATAACTTTGTAAGTATTTTTATACATTGATATGTTTTGTTAGGCCATATGTTTAGTGAGTTACACAATGTAGCTAAAAAGACATGATAGAAAAAAAAATTTCTGTTTAATTATAAAATATATTTTGGATTTTCCTGAAATTCATAAACCACCTACATGTGATTTCTGATGACTGAGAGATTTCTTTCCCAAGTTGCAGAAAATATTTCTGAGAACACAGGTCCCAAGTCAAATAGACTTGGTTCATAACTCAATTCTATCACTTATTTGATGTGTACTCTTGGGTCAGTCATTTAATTTTTCCCACCTTGGAATTCCCACATGTACATTGGGAATAATAATAATAATTTTTATCACATAATAATATCTTCTAGGAATGGCATGTATTATATGTAAAAGAATATAGGTGAAGCACTTAAAATTACCTTGCATAAAGTAAAGAACTCAGTATTTGGCTTTTTTCATTATTTCTGTTAATACTGATTTTCTAACCTTGAGCAAGTATGTATAATATTGAAATGTTTCCAGAATCTCTCACCTGGCCATAGTGCATCTCCATATCAGTAGATGATTACAAAGGTTGGGGGAGCGAGGGTATATCTGGATCAGATAGGTTTGGTGGAGCCCAGTTGCTGCAGCCAGGTCATGAGAGACATGGGTGAGCAGAGGCAGACGACTGCTTGTAAGCAATAAACAGGTTTCTCCCACTTTATTTCTCCCTTTGACTGATTTTGGCTTTAAAGGTTATTTGCCCAGACTGGGAACATATTTTCCCCTGGAGTTACAACAAGACACTTACTTCATTTTTCTAGGCTACAGTTGTAAAGTGCTAAACCCTTATTTTGTATGTGTTGGTTAGAATATATAAGCTTCCAGCTCATAGTTCAGGATTAATAAAAGGTTTCTCTTTTTTATACTTTTTGATCTCTATTGGATTTTCTGTTTCATGTTATTTTCATTTCAAAAAACTAAAGTAATTGTCTTTCAATAAGTCTAAATTTAAAGGGTTTACCAAAAATGAGTAATATATGTAACTTTTCCAGCCCTACCACCCTGATTAAGTAACAATACCGTCACTCTGAAGGTTGTGGAGACTGTCAAGAACCACTTCTTTCTGGGTACTTGGCAAGGAAGATATGATTCTAGGAAGTACTTAAATGGGGCTCAGCAAAGTTATACAGCGCATGCTGACCACCTTTTACTGGATGGTCCACAGATGGCTTCTCTTCTGTGGCTGATGCCTTCCATGGATGAAGATTTGCATGTGCTGGGAGTGGCCCAGAGTGTTGGTTTGGCTTTCAGAAAGCCTCTTGGCTGGCCTGCTCAGATACTCTACTGGCCCCCAAAAGGGCATCTTGCCTTTCCCTGAAGATGTCATCCTCCCTTCCCTGGTCCCCAGTCCTTCATGGCCAGGCCTCACCTCTTCTATCCGTGTCTCCAGATTAAGGCTCTAGGGCATCTGCCTTTACCTCTGTTTTTTCTCTGGCCTTTATTTTGGCATATAATCCATGTTCTTTTCACTACAGGAGATTACCTTTTAAAATGGAAAGGCTGAGTTTGAAAATATTTTCTTTGACAGTCTGAAAGACTAGATGCTCCTGAAGGCAATGAATGTGCATGCTGTGCCTATTAGCAAATGGTCATGTAGGACCCAAATGGTGTTTTCTGGTCCTCTAACTGTACAGGACCCTGGGACCTTACATCTACTTAACCACAATATCTGGTCTTAAGAAATATCATAAGCTCCACATCAGAGGAAGCTGTGTGTATTCGTTTGCTAAGGCTGCCATAGCAAAGTATCACAGACTGGGTAGATTAAACAGCAGAAATTAATTTTCTCACAATTTTATAGGTTAGTGGTCCAAGATCAAGGTGTCAGGATCGATTTCTTCTACAGTCTCTCTATAGCTTTTAGAGAGCCATTTTCTCCCCATGTCTTCATGTGGTCTTCCATCTGTGCATGTCTATGTCCTATATCTCCTCCTTTGAGAAGGGCACCAGTCATATCAGATTAGAGTGCACCCATGATCTCATTTTACCTTAATTACTTGAAAGTCTCTATCTCCAAATACAGTCACATTCTGAGGTACTGTGGGTTAGGGGCTGGGACTTCAGTATACGAACTTGCAGAGAGGGACATATTTCAGCCTGTAGCCCTATGCACAAATCACTTGGGCTCAAGCTTTAACTATGTTTCTAAAAGCACCCTAAATTGTCTATAAAACCTCAGCTGAAGAAATGTAAAAAGTTATTCATGTTATTTGGCCCATAACTCATAATTTTAAATACATATTGTGTGGCTATAATGTGCCAGGCACTGTATCTACAATAAATCTTTGTATAGAGTATCCCTCACAAATCGTTCCATATAGGGAAAATGGAAATTCCATGGCCAGGATTCTCACCTGATCCTAATATCACCCATTGTATACATGTGATGAGGTAATACTTAGACTGCTGCTCAGGTGCTTACTTGTGTACCCCTTGGCAATAAGCCATTACTGCTGGTACTGAGATAAAACAAGTTCTGCCAGGTGCTAGGAGCAGAGGGAAGCAAGAGCATGGAGCCTAGAGAGGGGAAGAGAGGCTGAGCTGGGGGCATAGATGAGGCAGATGGGATTCCAGCACTTGACCTACTGCTGTGAGAATAAAGATTGGTATGAGCCCCTTTTTACCCCTCATGTTCCATTGTCATTTGGTCTCACTGAGTCCATAGAGAACTTGCTTGGAGCTGGGAACCCCCTCTGCCCAGAGCTACACTTCATTAGTCTGTTGTTGAGCAGTCCAGTGTGGGGAGGTCTCCCTGCATGCTTGTTGAGATATCAACCTGGGAAAGTGTTCTAGACTCTGATTGAGAAAGAATTCTTGAACAGGCCAGATGAGTGTAGGTAAGGAAGGAATTCATTTAAGTAGGAGTAGCAGTGAGTGGCAGCAGCTATGCAAGCAGCAGAGGGCAAGGAAGAGCAAAGGTAGGAAAGAGAAGCTCATTGAACTCTTGCTTGGAGTAGGGCAAATCCCTTGCCAACTCCTAAAGCCAGGGTCCCCTGCTGTCCAGTGTCTGCTTGGATCTGTACAGTGTGGGAACTAAGCCCTTATCATCCCAGGATTTGAGAGAGCTGTAGAGCACTAGATGGAGTGAGATTATGTTCTGAGAGTTTCCCAAGGTCAAAGAAAGGAGATTTTTTTGGGCAGACTACTGAAGAATGTGATTGTACAAGTGCAGTCCTATCTGGGTCACCCAGGCAATGGGAACTTGCAAGCCCAAATCAGAGATTTTAGTACCCCTTCCCTACTTATCTGGAGTAGAACAGAGACAGAGTAAAGACTTATGTCTCAGTCTGGAAAACAATGAAATAGCAAAGTAACAAAGACACTTACCACTGAAAGAGCACAGAGACAAAATGCAGTAAGTTGTGCAGTGAGAAGTCTTTGTTTAAGGCTTTGCTTGTTAAAGTACAAACTCAAAGCAAGGAGAGTGTGGGCAACCTCAGAGAGAAGGTACACTTAAGGATTGAGGGTTTGGGATTTTATAGGGCATTTTGGGTAGGGGTCAGCATAAGGCATGATGTATACAGGTGATTCATAATTCCTTTGAAGTTTTGTCTTAAGAATAGGGCTATTTAGGTGACTGTGGTGGTCCGGATCTTGGCATTCTTTATCCACATTAGGGTCATTTAAACTTCTAAGGTCTATCTTCTGTCCTGGTTACAAAGTTACTTAATTGATTAAAAGGCTGGAAGAAGAGGAAGAACAGCATATTGATTAAGGAATAAACTGGGCCTTTTTCACAGGCTAATAGATTTTACAACCACATGATCTTTCTTCCATGTCCCTGCCCTACCTCAAGTCCACGATCAGCACTATACTAACAGAAGGAGCTGAAATTCAAAACTGTCTGAATTCCTTTATTGAGATCAGTTCCTCTGTTAGTTCCACTGAGATCTTAGGCAAATTAGATTCCCAGACTGAGAAGAGCATGGTGCAAATTTTACTTTTAGGGACAGGGAACAGTTTACAAACTGTTGTGAAATTCCTTATGTAAACTTTTAAGAGTAAAACACCCTATCATTTTCTTGAAAAACTGTTAAATGTTAATCAAAATGTAAGTAGTGTGATTGTTAACTTGACCTCTGTCAGTTTACATCAGCCTTTACCAAATGTTGGAGAATTAGGAGATTTGCTAGCACCTTTTTATTTAGCAAGTTATTTCATATATTTTAGTGAGAATAGAACTGATTTGGACACATTTAAAAAATACTTGGCAGCAAAATATTAAACTACTACATGCAAGTTTGTGACATCAGGTGATGTCCCATAGTTACTTGTCACTTCTCTTTATATGAAATTCTTCCTTTATGGTCTACATGCTTGTAGATATATGCTATTTTGTCTGATCCGCTGAGACCTTTAGTATCATCAAAATCATAGTTGACCTTAGAAATTCCTGTGAGCTGTGAGTATATTGTCTGATATAATCTCTGTAATACCTCCGGCAAGTGGACACTTATTTCTACCATTCTGTAAATGAGAAAACAGGAGTTTGGTGTGTGGGTCACACACCAAGAGGGGCCAGGGCTGGGAATATAAGGCATGCTTGCCTATTAGGAGGCAAATACTCTGTGTTAAATTACTCTTTTATACTGTCTCATTTGATTATGGGCTGCTTCCTTAGATGTTTCAACTAATTACTACATGAAATAATCATGACAGGTTTCAATAGCTATCAACATTCACATAAAATGATTCATATTTTATATGAAAAGGCCAACCCCTCAAACCCTCATTCTTGTATATTTGGTTATTTCTTTTCTTAACAAATACAAGATTATAAACATCAATTTAGAGGATTGGGAACAAAAGTGTTACTAGAAGCAAGCACCAAGAGACAGTAACAAACAGGGCCAAGTGACATGTGATCATGATGGGGAAAGACAGAGACCAAAAAATGAAAATGAAATAAAAGACCAGGGCATGTCCATGACAGCAGGAATCCTATCTGTCCTGCAGGTGTCCAATATATCTTTGTTGACTGAATGAATGAATGCAGGTTTGTAGACACTTCAGAACAGTGAGGCCTTTTGATATGAAGAAAATCATTTTTCAAAGCCTGTTCCTTGCAACTATAGTTTCAACTATTATAGAAAAAAATATAAAGATCATGTGGTCTAATTATATATACACTTCATATCATACTCCAGTCTTTATTTTTACCATGAAAATAGATCAGGTAAGAAATCTGTTTAACTTTGTTTAATCCCGCATTGTCCCCAAAAATCCTGTCTCATATAACATCTGAAAATGTGCTTGTCATCTGTATTCCAAGGACACAGGAGCACACACTTTGTGAATATTAGTGTAGGCCAGTGGTTACACACCATTGATGTTCTTGAGGGTGCTACTAGTTTAGAGCTAGTACAAAAATTTACAGACTATGTACTTTATTTTAGAAGGCAAGAAGGTATGACTAATTTTAAGAAGATACTTGGTAAGATAATGAAAAAAATGTTAACTTTTGAGACTCAAATGTGAATATAATAGAAATCTAGGAAAATGCCTCAGCCAGCCTTGTCCTCCTGCTCCCTGCCCCAAGGAGGCTGACTTGTATGGACATCACTGGGCTTCCTTGACTTCTAGTTGCCAGTGAGTGGCTTGGTAGGAGATCCCCAGGCAGACAATATGGGGCCAAGGTATCCACTCCCCTTCCTTCCTTCTTGCCGGGTCACTTTGGGTTGACTGCCTCTTTTGACCCAGTTACCTTTTTTTTAATAGGGAACTTCCTTTATGTCCATGTCTTGCTCCTTTCGGTTTCCAGTAAAATTCCCTCCCTTTGTACTTTCTGATCTACACAGCCTCATGTTTCTAACCTGAGGTATTGCACTCTCTACTAGAGTTTTCACATGGCCAACTCAGGCTTTTGTAAATAGTTCTTTCACTTAAGTCTTCCTTGAATTATCCTAATTGTGTACCATTCATTTCCTGTATATTGCTTATCAATTTCTTGAGCAATTGGTTATTTTAAATATGCCTATATAACTCATTAATGTAGTTTGTAATCATCTTGAAATAGTTTTTAAAAACTTGATTAATATTATCTTATTTAAAAACTGTCTAGAGGAAACCTTAAAAATAAAAATTTTACTGGACAGTTCAGAGTAAGCTTTAACAGTAATGCATAACAGTTATGTGCATAAACTCTAGAATGAAATTGCTGGGTTTTAATTTGAATTCTGTTTCTGTTAACTGTGTGAACTTGGGAAACTCATTTAACCTCTCAGGTTCTCAGTTTCTTTATCTCAGTTTCTTTTTCAGTAAAGGAGGGACAATAATAACAGGTGACTGAAGGATTGTTATGAAGATTTTGAAAGTTAGTATTTGTAAAGCACTTAAAAGAATGCCAGGTCCATATTAAGTGCTAGGTATTTGCATAATAGACATTATGATTTTATTTAATGTGTATTGTGTTCTAGGCAGTATGCCAAATACTTTTTTGAAAACTTTATCCCATTTAATTCTTAGAGCAATCTTGTGAAGTAAGTATTATAATATAATTCACATAATCAAAGAAAGTGAAAGTCTGAGCAATTAAGCACTTTTCCCCTATCCACATCATAAGCAGAAAATTGAGATTCGAAGACAGATGGGAATATCTTTAAGTTAAATTACACACATACACACTGCATATATACATAAACACACAAACATATCTTTACATACTACATATACTACTGAATACAGTACTGTAAGTCTCAAAACTTAGTAGAATATTTACATTTATAGAATAGTTGTGCCTGATACATCATAGGTACACAGCATATGATTTGTTGCTTCATCTGAGTCCCTACCCACAGATCTTTCCACTTTACCACACTTCCTTCCATCTTGCATGTATAGAGTAACATGAACTTTCCTGAAGTTCTGTGATTATTAACTGGAGAGAACAATGTAACTTCTCTCTACTGCTGAACCTCACCCTCTCCCCAAGATAATAAAAACTTTGAATTACTAACATATTGAAAAATACAAAATTTGGATGTTCCCAAATATACTGTAACTTGGAAAACTATAGAGGGCTATGATTGTTGCAGAGGATGCATCCCATATAAGGAGATCAAAGGTTATCAGGGGACTAGCCAGATATCATAGTAAAGAATTCAGCCTGTTTTCAAAGAAACTGATGGATGATGTGAGAGTTTTCATTGGAATGCTTTTGAACATTCTACATGGATGTCATAAATGTTAGAAATTTTATCAATGGGTCAAATGAGTTTGAGACAATAAAACTTTATTAAGTCACCATTCACTTAAAACATAGTCTGATTTTATACAAACATAGGTAAGAATTCAGTTAGAAGGGGCCTTGTTTAGACACCATTATAAAATGTACACGTACCAATTATGTCAGTTTTCCACAAGGAATTTGAAAATAGCTTTTGAGTTAAGAATTTTTTATTCTAAAGTATTATGCTTTTATGTTACTTCACAAAAAGTTTGACTTGCAAATGTCAAATAGTTATTAAGTAGCACAGAATGGATTTAAACAAACACTGTTCCATCTTCCAAACCCATATGCTTTTTTCTGTATGATACTGACTCCAGCTTCAGATGTGCACACACACACACACACACACAGAGAGAAACACATTTAATTCTGTAAGAGTGATTAGTGCACAAATTCTTAAGTTCTGTGGTTAATATCTGGGGTATTTATTGAACAAAAGTTATAAATTTCATTATTTATCCTCTTTTACCCTTTTTACCTTAGAACAGATTACCTGTTATCTATCTATCTATCTGTCTATCTATCTATCTATCTATCTATCTATCTATCTATCTATCTATCTATCTATCATCTGACTATCTGACTAAAGATTTGCTTTTAGTCTAAATGCTTGTAAGTGATTTGGCAAGGTGACCTCTTGTGTCTCAGCTTCTGTTTTTCCCTTTGTGATATTAGAAGGGCTTTTCTTCTTAATAAACAGGAAGTAAAAAGAAGAGTGAGTTTTGTTTTCTCACTTCTATCTCACTGAAAAATATCTATGGAATCTACATTTTATTTTAATTTTCTTTCTTAAATTTTATTCTGGTATTATTAATGTACAATTACATGAGCAACATTATGGTTACTAGACTCCCCCTATTATCAAGTTCCCACTAAATACCCCATTAGAGTCACTGTCCATCAGCGTAGTAAGATGCTATAGAGTCACTACTTGTCTTCTTTGTGTTATACTGCCTTCCCCATAACCCCCACCACCACTACATTATGTGTACTAATCATAATACCCCTTTCACCCCTTATCCTTCCCATCCCACCCATCTTCCCCAGTCCCTTTCCCTTTGGTAACTGTTAATCCATTCTCGGGTTCTGTGAGTCTGCTGCTGTTTTGTTCCTTCAGTTTTTTCTTTTTTCTTCTACTCCACAGATGAGTGAAATCATTTGATACTTGTCTTTCTCTGCCTGGCTTATTTTCACTGAGCCTAATACCCTCTAGCTCCATCCATGTTGTTGCAAATGGTAAGATTTGTTTTCTTCTTATGGTTGAATAATATTCCATTGGGTATATGTACCACATCTTCTTTATTCATTCATCTGCTGATGGACACTTAGGTTGCTTCCATTTCTTGGATATTGTAAATAGAGCTGTGATAAACATAGGGGTGCATATGTCTTTTTGAAACTGGGCTCCTGCATTCTTAGGGTAAATTCCTAGGAGTGGAATTCCTGGGTCAAATGGTACTTGTATTTTTAGTTTTTTGAGGAACCTCCATACTGCTTTCCACAATGGTTGAACTAATTTACATTCACACCAGCAATGTAAGAGGGTTTCCCTTTCTCCACATCCTCGTCAGCATTTGTTGTTTGTTTTTTGGATGTCTGGCCATCCTAACTGGTGTGAGTTGATATCTCACTGTGGTTTTAATTTGCATTTCTCTGATGATTAGCAATGTGGATCATCTTTTCATGCTTCTGTTGGCCATCTGAATTTCTTCTTTGGAAGTGTCTGTTCAGTGACTCTGCCCATTTTTTAATTGGCTTATTTGCTTTTTGTTTGTTGAGGTGCATGAGCTCTTTACATAATATGGATGTCTACCCCTATTGGATATGCTATTTATGAATATATTCTCCCATACTGTAGGATGTCTTTTGTTCTACTGATGGTGGTCTTTGCTGTATAGAAGCTTTTTAGTTTGATATAGTCCGACTTGTTCATTTTTGCTTTTGTTTCCCTTGCCTGGGGAGATATGTTCATGAAGAAGTTTCTCATGTTTATGTCCAAGAGGTTTTTGCCTATATTTTTTTCTGAGAGTTTTATGGTTTCATGACTTACATTCAGGTCTTTGATCCATTTTGAGTTTACTTTTGTGTGTGGAGTTAAACAATAATCCAGTTTCATTCTTTTACACGTAGCTGTCCAGTTTTGCCAACACCAGCTGTTGAAGAGGCTGTCATTTCCCCATTGTATATCCATGGCTCCTTTATTGTATATTGATTGACCATGTATGGTTGGGTTTATATCTGAGCTCTCTAGTCTGTTCCATTGGTCTATGGATCTGTTCTTGTGCCAGTACTAAATTGTCTTGATTACTGTGGATTTGTAGTACAGCTTGAAGTCAGGAACTGTAATTCCCCCAGCTTTATTCTTCCTTCTCAGGATTGCTTTGGCTATATGGGGTCTTTTGTGGTTCCATGTGAATTTTAGAACTATTTGCTCTAGTACATTGAGGAATGCTGTCAGTATTTTAAAAGGGATTCCATTGAATCTGTAGATTGCTTTAGGCAGGATGGCCATTTTGACAATATTAGTTCTTCCTACCCAAGAGCATGAGATGAATTTCTATTTATTCATGTCCGCTTTAATTTCTCTTAAGAGTGTCTTGTAGTTTTCAGGGTATAGGTCTTTCACTTCCTTAGTTAGGTTTATTCTTAGGTTTTTTATTCTTTTTGATGCAATTGTGAATGGAATTGTCTTCCTGATTTCTCTTTCTGCTAGTTCATCATTAGTGTATAGGAATACAACAGATTCCTGTGTATTAATTTTGTATCCGGCAACTTTGCTGAATTCAGATATTAGATCTAGTAGTTTTGAAGTGGATTCTTTAGGGTTTTTTACGTACAATATCATGTCACCTGCAAACAGGGACAATTTGACTTCTTCCTTACCAATCTGGATGCCTTTTATTTCTTTGTGTTGTCTGATTGTTGTGGCTAGGACCTCTAGAAGTATGTTGAAAAACAGTGGGGAGAGTGGGCATCCTTGTCTTGTTCCCGATCTTAAAGGAAAAGCTTTCAGCTTCTCACTGTTAAGTATAATGTTGGCTGTGAGTTTGTCATATATGGCCTTTAATATGTTGAGGTACTTGCCCTCTATACCCATTTTGTTGAGAGTTTTTATCATGAATGGAAGTTGAATTTTGTTGAATGCTTTTTCAGCATCTATGGAGATGATCATGTGATTTTTGTCCTTCTTTTTGTTGATGTGGTGGATGATGTTGATGGCTTTTTTAATGTTGTACCATCCTTGCATCCCTGGAATGAATCCCACTTGATCATGATGGATGATCTTTTTGATGTATTTTTGAATTCGGTTTGCTAATATTTTGTTTCATTATTTTTGCATCTATGCTTATCAGGGATATTGGTCTGTAATTTTCTTTTTTTGTGTTGTCTTTGCCTGGTTTTGGTATTAGAGTGATGTTGGCCTTGTAGAATGAGTTTGGTAGTATTCCTTCCTCTTCTATTTTTTGGAAAACTTTAAGGAAGATGGGTATTAGATCTTCACTAAATGTTTGATAAAATTCAGCAGTGAAGCCATGTGGTTCAGAGTTTTGTTCTTAGGTAGTTTTTGATTCCCAATTCAATTTCTTTGCTAGTAATTGGTCTATTCAGGTTTTCTGTTTCTTCCTGGGTCATCCTTGGAAGTTGTATTTTACTAGAAATTTGTCCATTTCTTTTAGGTTATCCAGTTTGTTAGTATATAATTTTTCATAGTATTCTCTCATAATTCTTTGTATTTCTGTGGTGTTCAGAGTGATTTTTCCTTTCTCATTTCTGAATCTGTTTGTGTGTAGACTTTATTTTTTTCTTGATAAATCTTGCTAGGGGTTTATCCATTTTATTTTCTTGAAGAACCAGCTTCTGCTTTCATTGATTCTTTCTATTGTTTTGTTCTTCTCAATTTTGTTTATTTCTGCTTTAATCTTTATCATGTCCCTCATTCTACTGACTTTGGGCCTCATTTGTTCTTCCTTTTCTAGTTTCATTAATTGTGAGTTTAGACTGTTCATTTGGGATTCTTCTTTCCTGAAGTAGGCCTGTATTGCAATATATTTCCCTCTTAGCATGGCCTTCACTGTGTTCCACAGATTTGGTAATGTTGAATTATTGTTTTCATTTGTCTCCATATACTGCTTGATCTCTGTTTTTATTTGGTCATTGATCCATTGATTATTTAGGAGCATGTTATTAAGCCCGCATGTGTTTCTGGGCTTTTTCTTTTTCTTTGTGTAATTTATTTCTAGTTTCATACCTTTGTGATCTGAGAAGCTGGTTGGTACAATTTCAATCTTTTTGAATTTACTGAAGTTCTTTTTGTAGCCTAGTATATGATCTATTCTTGAAAATGTTCCATGTGCACTTGAGAAGTATGTGTATCCTGTTGCTTTGGATGGAGTGTTCTGTAGATGTCTGTTAGGCCCATCTGTTCTAATACATGTTCAGTGCCTCTGTCTCCTTACTTATTTTCTGTCTGGTGGATCTGTCCTTTGGTGTGTGTGGTGTGTCATGTAGTTTAACTCCCAGAATACATGCATTGCTTTCTATTTTGCCCTTTAATTCTGTTAGCATTTGTTTCACATATGTAGGTGATGCTGTGTTAGGTGCATAGATATTTATAATAGTTATATCCTCTTAATGAACTGACCCCTTTATCATTATGTAATGACTTTCTTTGTCTCTTCTTACTTTCTTTGTTTTGCAGTCTATTTTGTCTTCTACAAATACTGCAACTCCTGCTTTTTTCTCCATATTAGTTCCATGAAACATCTTTTTCCATCCCTTAGGTTCAGTCTCTGTATGTCTTTAGGTTTGAAGAGAGTCTCTTGTAGGCAGTATATAGATGGGTCTTGTTTTTTATCCATTCAGTGACTCTATATCTTTTTATTGGTGCATTCAGACCATTTATATTTAGGGTGATTATCAATAGGTATGTACTTATTGCCATTGCAGACTTTAGATTTGTTGTTACCAAAAGTTCAAGGGTACCCTTAGTATTTAATCATGTAGTTTAACTCACTTTATATGCTATTACAAACACAACCTAAAGGTTTTTTCTCTCTCTCTCCTTTTTCTCCCTCCTCCATTCTTTGTATGTGATAAATTGTATTCTGTACTCTTTTCTATGCCTTGGGTGACATCTATTTAGCATTAGGAGTACTTCAATCTATAGGAATCCCTCCTAATGTGCTGTAGAGGTGGTTTGTGGGAGGTAAATTCTCTCAGCTTTTGCTTATCTGAAAATTGCTTAATCCCTCCTTCAAATTTAAATGATAACCTTGCCGGGTAGAGTATTCTTGGTCAAGGCCTTTCTACTTAATTGCATTAAATATATCATGCCACTCCCTACTGGCTTGTAAGGTTTCTGTTGAGAAATCTCATGATAGCCTCATGGGTTTTCCTTTGATGTGATCTTTTTTCTCTCTCTAGCTGCTTTTAAAAGTCTGTCCTTATCCTTGATCTTTGCCATTTTAATTATTATATGTCTTGATGTTGTCTTCCTTTGGGTCCCTTGTTTTGGGAGATCTGTTCATCTCCATGGCTTGAGAGACTATCTCCTTCCCCAGATTGGGGAAGTTTTCAGCAATGACCTCCTCAGTGACACTTTCTATCCCTTTTCTCTCTCTTCTTCTTCTGGTACCCCTATTACACAAATATTATTTCATTTGCATTGGTCACACAGTTCTCTCAATATTCTTTCATTCTTAGACATTCTTTTTTCTCTCTGTGCCTTAGCTTCTTCATATTCCTCTTCTCTAATTTCTGTTCCATTTACAGTCTCTTCTACTACATCTAATCTGCTTTTAAATCCCTCTATTGTATGTTTCATTTCAGATATGGAATTTCTTAATGATTGAATCTCCATCTTAAATTCATTCCTGAGTTTTTGAATATTTTTCTGTACATCCATAAGCATTTTTATGATTTTTATTTTGAACTCTCTCTCAGGAAGATTGGTGAGTTCAGTTTCATTTGGCCCTTTTTCTGGTGTTTGTGGGATTTTGGTCTGAACCATGTTCTTTTGATGTTTCATATTTCTGTGTGGTGCCTTCTAGTGCCCAGAAACTCCAGTCACTGGAGCTGCTCAGCCCCTAGAATGATGTTGGGGGTCATAGGGGAGTGGAGCTGGTGCCTGGGGTGAGGAAAGATGTGTTTCCTGATTCCGTCTGCCATGCCTATCTCCCATATCAGAGCCAGCAGCCCAAGCACACAGATGTAACCCTCTGTGCTTTGCATCTCTAGCTGTTGTAGGCAGGGCCTCCCTCTGACTGGCCTGATGGCAGCGCAGTGACTGCTGGTTTGCAAGTCAGTGCCGTCAGGCGAGGAGGAAGGCTTGGCAGGCTGCGTATCACAGTGGGGGGCCTTGGAGCTGAGTAGCCAGCCAGGGGAATAAAGCACCTGAGGCTCTTCAAAGTTCCCAATCTGCTGGGCAGAGCATGCACACTCAACCTTGTCCCACTATCCCTTCTCCTGCCCAGCAAACTCCTTGCAAACCCTGCCCCTTCAGCAGCCCTCTCACTGCTAGGAAGCCTCTCACTGCTAGGAAGCCTCTCAACCACCTGCCTTTCCCTTGTCTCAGAACGGCCGGATGTGGATCCTGTCCTCCACAAATGGCCGGAATCTCAGTTTCTCAAGCACTCCACTTGTCCCAGCTCCCCATCCTCCAGAGCACCACACAATGTAGGTTTCTGCTCACAAAGCAGATTTCTAGGGCTAGATGTTCAACAGTTCTAGGCTTCCACCCCCTCCCTGCTCCATTTCTCTTCCTCCTGCTGGTGAGCTGGGTGGGGGAAGGGCATGGGTCCTGCCTGATCAAGGCTTTGATACGTTACCCTGTTTTGTGAGGTCTGCTCTGTTTGTGAGGTCTGTATGCAATCTGGTGCAGCCTTCTTTCCTGTTGCTGTTTTAGGGTTAGTTGTATTAACTGTATTTTCACATCATCTGTGGTTTTGGGAGGAGTTCTCTGTCTCATCTCTCACGCTGCCATCTTGAATCTCTATTTTCATTTTCTTGATTGTTTTTTCTAACTTCAGAACTAGCAATGTTATTATAGCTGTGAAACTCTGATTTCTGACTTTGTTTTAATTGGACTTATTTTTCAACCAAAATCGATATGTATAATATATTTTTGTTCCATCGGTTATTATTTCACAGTATTTTTAATCTTTAATGGAAATACCATGTTACATAGCTATCTTTCTAAACCATTTTTTCTGGAACAAGGTCTGATTCAACTATGTTTCCAAAGGAGACCAGTGGTTGATTCAGCTTCTAGCCCCACAGGATGCTTGAACAGTGGGTGAGAAAACTCTTTAAATTCTCTTCCCAGTTTTCTCTAGGAGCATTCGATCCAGTCTGACTTCCAGGCTGGAGCCTTCCTGGCCACCTTTACATCTAACTTTAAGTGTTGACAGAATTACATGCTAGTTGCTAATGCTATATAACTTGTGAACTAGCAAGTCATTTGCTATAAACTGGTGGTAAGTGGGGGCCTCTGGATCAAGGGGAAAGGCAGGAGCCCTGCAGACTGTGCAGCATGACACATACCCTGGTTGGATTTCTTACAGTCCTGAATATTGGATAATTTCTGTAGAGACTCTGGGCTTTCTGCTCAGTTCTTAGTAGGCACCCTTATCCCTTTGGAGGATAAAAAGCATTTGAATAATTTTTTTATCATAGCATTTTATGGTGGGGAAAGTGCCAAGATTTCATAGATTTATTTTACATCATTGTTTTAGACTGTTATATTTTATATTCTTTTGCTTTTAGGATAATTTCTCTTTCTCAGAGGCCTTGTCCTACCTTGAGATGGTTAGTTGACTTTTGAAAAGTCAGAAAGTAATTCTAAGGAGTGATTTTATTAGAAAGGCAAAACATTTGATCATACCTCTAAAGGATATGGCAGAAAAAGAGATATTCCAGAGAGAAGGATGTTATATAAAGGAACCCATCCACATTCAATAGAACATTTCACATCATTACTTTTCAAATCCTAAAGTGCTAATTGTTGGCAAATTTCTATGTCAAATATGTAAACAATTAGCCAAATATTAAAGTCTCAGAGAGTAAAAGAGATTGCCCTGATTAAAAATAATTCAGACTGGGAGCACATAAGAATTTTAATGACAATGACCCTCCTAGCAGTAGTTTCTGATACTAGCTTCAATCACTAGGTGCTATTGCTCTTCATCCAAGTAGCATGGTCTAGTGTTTAAGTGGGTAGACTCAAGATACAGGTGTTCTGGGCTGTAATCCTAGCTGTGTCACCTGAGAGTGATGTGTCCTATATAAGTCACTTACCTCCCCATGACTCAGTTTCCCCATATTTTTAAAGGATGACAGTGTTTCCTACCTCAGAAGAATATTATAAGTATTAAATTAATTATAAAGTACTTAGGACTACATCTTACACAAAATAAATGCTGTGTAAATGTTAGGTTCTTACTATATCATCAATCTGTTTATGGTGTTCTTAGGTCCACTGTGTTCAAAGACACTGCCCTATAAGATGGTCCATACCTATAAGGGATGTTTAGTCAGAAAAAATTGATGCCATTCTGCACTGAAAAGTGTAAGCTAGATATATGTTCTCAGATATAGTGATGGAAATTTTTAAACTTTAGCTTTAATTAGAAAATTTGATATTTTTATTGTTAACTCCCTAAGGGCATAGACTGTCCATTATATATATATTTTTAATACTTCACAGGACATAACTTAGGACTAGATACTATAGTAGGGACCAATGAATACTTTCTTTAAAAATAACTTAAAATTTACTCATATGTATCAAGCTACTTATAATTTAGAGTTAATATAGTCTTTGGAACATAGACACAACCCTCAAGTCTCAATGTCTACATCTGTTGAACTGCTCATGTAAACCTATCCCTATAGTTCATGTTATAAGGGATTTTTAAAAAACTAAACCAAAATGCTATATTTATACTGTCTGGAACTAGAATAAAGTATCAACTATTTACTCATGAGTCATGTTTAACTAATCTATATTTATAAAATAGCATCTTAAGAATTATTAATTCTACCAAGCTTCAACATAGGCAGTTGCATAAAATTGAATTAACAGCAATAAAAATGAGAAAAGAAAAATTTCAAGATTATTTTGAAAGATAAAGTAAATTTAAAACAGAAGAAATTTAAGACTTATACTTCAGTATTCCACATTTGTAAAATACTACTTGAATTGTAATTCTATCAACCTTACATCTGAGTAATAGTATCATCACTTAACAATGATGCTAAAAGACAGAAAATGTAAACTTTCTTTAGAAAAGAAACAAGAATTTTACTGTGGTTCAGGATCTTCAGAAGTAGCCTCAGTGGAAGGCTGGAATCTTCTGCTTTCAGGATGTGGGGACTGGGGAAATATCTAGTGCTTGCTTTAGAACTATTTCTCACTGCTCTCAGAAGGTGTGTTAAGCCAGGGTCTTTCTCAATGATGACTGTTCTTCAGGATGCCCATAACTCAATCTTGCTCAAACTGTCCCCTGGAACTCTTCTTGAACATGACTGGAGAATAAGTAGAGGAAGAAAAGGCTGAACCTGAATCAGTTGTACATAAATGGTCAAGATCTTTAGTCATTTCTACTGAATTCTATTTTTGGAAATGCATAATCCTATGATGTTAACAAAAGAAGACATCATAAAATTTTAAGTACTGCTGGTCCAGAAAGAGTCTGCCAAGATAGATACATTAGGATAAATTGCATATGGCCCTCGCAGAGAAATTATTGGAAAAGTATAATGACTTGATGGAGGGAATATTTTATGATTTTGATCCCATGGAGATGATAGTTGGTCCACAGAGGAGACATTCAGAAACCTGATCCAACAGCCATCACATTAATGCTCCTCCTTTCTGGGTGATCTGATATTCCAGAAGATGACTTGGTGGCCCTCTCAGACCTTTGACATATGCCCCACTTTAAACATTGGGCATAAGAACCTCCTTTTCATCTAAAAGATTAAATTTAAGCTCTGCTTCATTGAATTTTCCCCATCAAAGGCATTTTCTTTTCTTAATTCATTGAGTTTTCTCTTGGCCAATAGGGTATTTGACCAATTATTTTGAGATTTATTCCTCATGGGAAATCATTTGGCTTTAAATAAGAACAAATGCTTCTTTCAGCTTTTTCTATAGGAATTTTTGCTTGTTTTCTGGAAGTGTACAGGTGTTCACAATTATAGCTCATTGTTTCATCTGCTTTGGACAGTTCTTCTCTGTCAAGTGGTAAATTCTCTATTAGATAAACATTCCAGTATATTTTACTTCATTTTCTCAATGAAGGTCAAAAATGACTAAATTTTTGGTGAAGATTTCAAATATCACTTTCAAATTGCGTATTTTCTGTCCTCAGTAAAGTCAGCTTTAGGTTTTAAAAAATATTAGTTCGGAGAATTTCATTTTGTTCTGTTAATTCCTTATAAATAATAGAAACATGTCTGAGGAAGTGAAAATAATTTCAGTACATGCTCATTTTTCAAAGAATAACTTTGGAATTTATAGAGCCTTTCTAAATCAGCTTTATTTTTTTCATGAAGACATTTTACATAAATATAGCTGAAAATACTTTTTCAAATGTAAACAAGGCTTGGATAATTTTCCCAGTGTCTGATGTTGTAAGCATTGGCCGTAGCTATTAAAATCCTTTTAACATCACAGTGCAAGTTTAATGTCTCTTTATCTTCCTGTCTTTGGCGTCTTCAGAAAACAGGTAGAGTTTCCTTTTTGATATTCATAATTTAAAATATTCTTGTCATTACAAAGTCACCAACTGAAGTCCATAGTTTCTCCTTCTTATTTGCAGAGTAATTTACTGTTGGGGAATCAATCTCAATCTTGAATAATTTAAATTTATATGCTTTTGTGAAATAGCTCTGTGTGTGAGTGTGTATACTTGGGGAAAGGCTTTAAGATTTTTGTTAACCATCTTTGTCAATTGATCTGCTTTTTCAATGGAATAGTGCCAGTCTTATTATTATCTATTGCTACATCTGCTATGAGAACCCAAACAGTATTGCTAATCAGAGCCTGGAATTGTCATAGATTAACTTGTTTCTCTTTCAATATGAAGAAAGATGGCAACAATAAAACAGTTTTGTAAAATCATCTATTTTTCTACTGTATTTCATTATGAGAGAGAAAAATTTTAAAGACATTGTTCAAAAGCCTATATTTCATCTATATAAATCCTTCTATTCAAAGGTATATGGCATATGTATTTATATATAAGCAGAATTTTTTGTTTATGTCTGTGTATACAATATCTCTACCTCTTTTCATTATAGGATAGAATGCAAATCTAGGAAATCCTCTCAAAGGGGATTATCTTTTAACATATTTGAGTAAATTCTAAGAAAATAAACCACAAAACTTGATTAAATTACCAACTTCATTTGATTTTGTTTATTTCTAATGAATTCTTTTGTGATTTTTGTCTGGATAAAATTCAGGCTATATACTGTACCTTTTGGAACATACCCATCAACAAATTGCAAACTTCTGTAACTTCCACCATTTTGGAATTATCTTCTTTTGTTAAGCTTTTTACAAAATCACATACCCACACTGACGCCCACCCCAAGAAAACATTATCTGACATGGTCTCCATATAATTTCTGTACTTCTATTTGTTGGTGCAAGTAAATCTGGGGACAGATAGACCCCCAGTGTAAACCTAAGTATGATTATTAAAAATTTGTGTTTCTGGTAGTTTGAAGTCTTGTGTGTTTACTCACCACTATCTTCCCAGGCTCTGGGATAAAGTCTATAAGCAAAAGGAAGAAATACTGGATCTTCATAAATTCACACGAACAGTGGACTTTCAATTGTCCTTGTCATGTCAGTATCATCATCGGCACCTTTTGTTGAACAGTATTTTACACTCTCTGTATGCCTTCATGTACAAGATGGTCCTTATAAAAAACATATAAGTGATAATAAAAACACATTCCAAATGTGTCTATTTAACTGATGATGAAGTTACCAGATGGCATAATTAGGCCAGAAGTCCTGAGCTGTGATTCACTACCCTTACCTTATGATCTCAATAGGTTTCTGCTCTACCAGTAATCACACAGAGCATCACGTCTACTGTACATTCAGAGAGAGATGTTGACATTCAATTTATGGTAGCTTCCAATACAATCATTCTCATTGATCATCATTTTCTTCATAATTTAACCAAATTATTTGACTGAAACGAGTCCATTTCCCCATAAGGGAATTCATGAATTATGACAGAAAATTAGTTATCTTTTCTACATAATAATTTTTTATATACTTAAAATATCTGAAAATAACCTCCTACTCATTTCCTCCTTTTCCAAACTTCTTTAATATTTTATTGGACACTATTACTTTCTTGTAGTAATTTGTATTCCATTCAATTAGCTATCTTTTGTTTCTTCATTCTACTCTACCTTCTGTATTTGTATTTTCAATTCATTTTATGTACTTCTATCAAACTCCACTTGGCACTACTTGATATTCGAATCTCAGCTTATTTTCCACAGCTTGCAGAAGTACACCCTCAGCCTAGCACTCAAAGCCTTAAATGATCTAATCCAGCCTACCACTGCAGCTGTGTTTTTCTCTACCCTTACTGAAGACTTTTATATAATTGAGCTTCATCCTGTAGAAGGCTGGATTTACGAGATTGTGGTTTTATCATTCAAGATGTTGACTATTGAATAAGTGTTCCCAACAGTCTATGGCATCATATGTGTAATTTCATTAAGGCACATGTTTGTATTGCAAGAATTAAAGCTTGTGTGAATGTGAAAACTACTCCAAACACAATACCATTTTGGGTCCACTGGATCCAAGTACAGTGTAGGGGTTTTCAAACTTTTTGGTCTCAGGACTCCTTAACACTCTTAAAAATTATTGAGTTTCCAAGGAGCTTATGTTTAAGAAGATTATATCCACAGATATTTATTTTAGTACATAGTAATGGTGAGAAGTTTTAAACTATTGATTCATTTAAATTAACAATAAGTCCATTCTATGTTAACATACTTTCAGGAAAATAACCATTTTCTAAAACAAAAAATAGAGTGAGAAGGGTAGCACTGTTTCACATATTTTCAAATATCCTTAATGCTTTTCCTATAAGACATAGCTGGATCCCAATATCTGTATTCAACTTGTATATCATTCATACAGCCTTTGGGAAACGCTATAGAATACTTGTGGAAGAATGAGAGTGAAAAGTGCAAATAGCTTCTGGATATTATGATGAATACTTTTTTAACTTCATAGACTCCCTGAAAGAGTCTCAGATGACCCCTGGATGATCTGTGGAATATATTTAAAAGAAACACCAGCACACTAAAGCTTAGGTCTTGAAATTCCACTGCTTATGTGTGTAGACAAGCTTTTTTACTTCTTAGCTTCATGATCCTGGGCAGTTACTAAAGTCTTTATGTCGTTGTGTGCTCTTCTCTAAAATAAAGTTAATAATAATATCTATCTCTTAGAGATGTTTTGAGGATTAAATGAATTAATACATATTTGTAATTCCAACAGTGCCTAACACTAGAAATAGTAACTTCGTGACCAGGACAGTATATTTTTTCTGCCTCCCTCTGTCTCTGGTTTTCACTGTCTTTTCTTATCCAAATCAATATTATTTGTTTGAAAGAGAGAAAAGCATGGAATATCTTTAAATTTGATTAAGCCTTTTTGCAGTGTTTATCTTTTGATATTCACTTAAGTATGGCTAAATTATCCATAGGGGTTTCAATGTGTGCCTGAAGAAAAAAAAAGAGCAAGTTCCAAATTTAATACCCTATCAAGTTTTATTCTTTCCATTTGTATGCATCAGTTTTCCTTTTTCTTCAGCAATCTGTCATCTTATTACTCCCCCTCTTCCTAGATTAAGAGAACATAAGCCTGTCTAGAACAAATTTATTCATTCACTTATGATAGACCTATTATGCATATGACAGGCATTCTGTTAAGCTTTGGTAAGCAGTTTTATAATCTAGTGGAAAAGGACATATATTAAACCAGTCAACAACAAAAGTAAAGGTATGAATAAAAAATTGTGAGAAGACTTTGAGATACTCTTTCATTGCTTTTTATGCTTTGGTTATTATTATTATTGTTAATTGAGGTATACTTGACATAACTTTATTTTAATTTTAGTTGAAAACATAATGATGCTATATATGTATATATTGCAAATGACCACGATGATAAGTCAGCTTAACATCCATCAGCATACATAGTTAAAATTTTTTTTCTTGTGATGAGAATTTTTGAGATCCACCTTCCCAGCAACTTTCAAATATGCAGTACAGGATCATTAACTATAGTCATCATGCTGTACATTACATTCCAGGACTTATTTATTTTATAATGAGAAGTTTTACTTTTTGACCACCTTTACCCATTTCACCCACCTCCCACCTGCCTACTTCTGGCAACCACCATTGGGTTCTTTGTATCTATCAATTCAGTCTTTGTTTTGGGTTCCACATATAAGTGAGATCATACAGTATTTGTCTTTCTCTGTCACACTCATTTCATTTAACATAATGCCCTCAAGATTCATCCATATTGTCACAAATGACACCTCCTTCTTTTTTATGGCTGCATAATATTCTATTCATATGCCCTCTCTTTCTTTCTGAATATATATATCACATCTTCTGTTGGATATTATTTTTACTACATATATATGCTTTACTACATATATATTTTTATTAATACTTTTACCTTCACTTTGTTATATGTAAAATAATCAGTAAGAAATTATTGTGAGCAAAGGGGAAGCCATGGAGAGAATACCTGTTGATCTGGTTTCAGCTTTGGCACTAATTAGCAATACGATTTGATTAAGATATTAAAAATTTAGTCTCAGTTTTCTCAGTTGCAAAGCTAGGCAGTTGTCAAAAATCCCGGAGTTACTCTGCTCTTTGTTATTCTAAGAGTAAAGGTATCTACCCCAATTTTCAGATGTGTGAATGATGGAATGATCATTCGGTGCAGCATTTTTATCACATTGCATTTATTTCTTTCAACCTATCAACCCATGAGACTACTAGTATTGTGAAGGCTGGATCCTGAGTCTCTTCATCTTGTGTTCCCAGAATTCTCAGTACATGTTTTCTTGAATGTCGGATGTACTTTTTATGTTTGCAATGGCAAATATTCCAACACAACTTTTTATTATATTTCCTGGTAGGTTCAGTTGAAACTATTTTTCTGGGTATACTGAAAAGAATAATGAGTGTTTCCACAGAGGTTAAATTATAAGGAACAAGGGCTACACTTACTGGATTTTTCACTTACTAAACAATTGTCACAAGTTTTTAATTTTATTTGTGTCCGGCAGATGGCACCAGTGCCTCAAATAAAACCCATGTCTAAAGAAAGAAAATGATCTAAGGATGCACACATTTAAAACTAAGCAGATGTCATAAAAATCGAAGAGAATATTACAGAAATATTCAGATCTATACAGTTAAGTATGAAATGAAATCGTCGTAGAAGTGTTTATCTTATTTTCAAGGTTTCTCCAAATTTTCAGTTTGTAATTCATTGCAATTACTCTAGGAGAGTAAAGATCAGATAAAAACATATGCAGACTGGGGGGATTATTTCAGCAGAAAAGCTCCTCCAAGGTCAGGAAATGTTCCAAGATGCTTTTGGCTATATCTTCCCTGTGCAATTTATAAAATAATCATAAAAAGGAATAAAGATTGTTCAATTTCTCCTTCTCCTAAGTTGTCCCTTGTCTTTGTTAATACTTCAGAAGCTCACCAATAGTTTGCAACTATGAAGAAGACATGCACTAGCTACTGCAAAAACTTACAGCGGGAGAGAGAGGATGTGCTGATGCTTTCAAAATTTAACTGGAGAAAATTAATGCTGTTCAAAGTTTTCTTGGCAGTGAAAGCCTTGATTCGTAATCATAACATCCTCCTTCCTGAATATTGTTATGTTCCATTTCCCAATGGAGCGATCAACAGTTTTCCTTTCTTTTAAAATCTGAAATGAGCAAATGTTTACTCATAATTTATTGAAATGTCCTTCTTTTCCTTTGATTTTTAAAATCCTTTTACTACTTTCTTCTTTATTTTGGGAAACTAGACTGAGATGTTAATTATTTCTAACTTTACTTATGATAGTTTCATCATTTCTTTTATTCAATTTTCCAAACTAAGTGGATGTTATTAGCTAATTAAAATAAGCAACTCATGTAAAACAGCACAGAATTCCCCAATATACTAGCAGTAGTATACTATGAGTAGTCTGTTATATTAAGCTATTAGGGTAACTATCCTTACTTTATTCAGTTAGAACAAATTAATGATTTGGGGGAAGCCGTTTAAATAGATCTTTAATAGAGCATTCCTATTAAAGAGATTTAAGAAATACTCCAAGAAGCAATTTATTCATAGAGATTTTATCATTCTATCATGTTTTTGATGAATTAAATTAACTATTAAGACTTAACATCCAAAAAATATGAGTGGAGGTGACAGAAGTTTGCTAATATTATATTCTAGAATTCAATAATGGTGTTCAAGACAGGAATAGAATTCTGTATTCTCAAATGTGTAGCCTCACTTGACTAGCCTACAATTTCCCAGAGTTCACTCTTTCTCCTCGCTAACTCTGACTCAGTGACTCATCCTCCTCCAGCTCCACATCTGGTGTTACCATCCTGAGTAAGTAGAGAACAGAATGAAAATCGAGAATGAGGGCCTTAGCGTAGGACAAGGTACCAAGTAATCTTATGTTGAAAATTAAATCAAGATAGACTGTGAGTCTATGCAGTCATCAGTGTGCAGCATGTTGTTACAACTCATCATTTCTTTCATTATTTCATAGTCATCCAGAGAAGAAGTTGCTGTAATAGTTATTTGAAAGCAGTTTGGTCTTTACTTTGATATTATATACTCTGTCAGACTCATCTATGTAAGCATATATGCTTTATATTTCTGTTAATTTTTCTCAGCTTTGATTTGTTATGAAATAGGCATAATCATGCATCCAGTGCTTTCAGGATGGGGCTCATTGAAAAAGAGAATTTTCTTGTACTCTGCTTTACACTCTTTGTGTTCGGTGGGAAAGGGTGAAATGGTCAGAGTTCAGGGTGTCTGCTGAATGGAAGGAATTACCTGGAGGTGGGGCAGATACAGAAAGAAAAGGGATAGTCAGAGGAGCTGGAAATCGTATCGGGAAAAGTGGAGAGAGCCTAACAAATTTAGTGGGCTAACTAGAATTCTGGTGGTTGGAATGTTTTTTCAAACAATTTTAAACATTAATATACATTGTTTCAGGGAGTGAATTCTACTCCCCTTCCATTTCCTCCTTAGATGACTTAAATATTACTTTTCTTCTTTCCGCTATCACTGATCTCTTATGAAGCAGTGTAAGGCTTTTATGGTTTATTAACAATGTGGTGAAAATGTGGACTAAAATTGTTCCTACCTTGATGTAATACTAGTAAAAATCTTACCATCTGAGGTATACTACATTTGCACAAAATGTCTTGGGCAGTAACTAAAAATCTGGTCCATTTGCAAGTATCTTTCCTTAGAGGCTCATCCCATCAAATGGGGCTGTTTTATTATAGTCTACCTCATATTTCACGGCTGACAAACTCTGTGAGCAAACAGAATTTGTTCACAGGGTGAAACACATATTTATGGTCCTGAATAAACTGCTCAGATTCAAAAACTACTTGTGTGACAGTGCTAGACAGAGGAATTCTGAAGCCCAATGGGATGTTTGTAGCCTACATTTGCATATCAATGCCCAGACTCCCATTTGGGAGTACTGTGGCTAGATGACAATGCTGTTGTCTGAGGTCTGGGGGAAAGAAAACCCATAAAAGTTTGGACTCACTTTTCAATGCCTTTGATTCCTCTTTTTGTGCTTTGGAAAACTGTGAAACAGGGTCACCAAGTTCCATTCTCCATAGTTTTATTGTTTTCAATGAAGCGATTGAACCTGCACAGAACCCAGACAGACAGACATCACGAGGCCACTTTGTGGAAAGGCAGCTTCTTTAGAACGTTGAAGCTGAAGCTTGTCTTACATGTTTCACGGGTTTGGGGCTGTGGCATGATCTGAAAACCTTAAGCAAGATGCTTAGAACCTTTTTGCCTAGAGAAAAAGTATAAAATGAAGGGTTCTTTTAGTTATTGAGAAACCAACCTAAGAATGTAATAGTTATTTGGAAACAAGCCAAGGACACTGAGGACATTTTGTAAGGTGGTGTCATTTCCTGGCTGGAATCCTGGCTGTGAGGCCTTACCTTTGGTTCTGCTGAAGTTTCATGGGAGAAAATTAGTTCTTACTTTTTTGTCTGGCAACCCTTTGGTCTTCTTGATGGGAATTTTAGTAGAAAGTGATACCTCATATTTTACAAAATAGTTGATTCAATTAAAGCTTTAAAGAAACAGAGATAAAAAGGACATGTTTTCACATTACTGCTGCACATTACTGCGTATTTGAAAACATTTTGTGAGAGTGCTGTGACGGCAAATGTCAGCTTTTGCGGTATTTCTTCTTCACAGTTTGACTTGTGATATATTTTCTCACACAACTACACTATATTGTGTTCTAAAAAATTCTTTTTCTAACCCATTCCACTGTAACTGTCATGCATAGTGTTTTGCCTTTTGATTTTGTCATTAATTTGCTTTTTTTTCTATGTAATCCAGGTGTATTTCTCCTGAATATTCTTACAGCTATCTCAAGAGTGACTTACACCCTATAAATATAGGTAGGGCTGTGTTAATAGTATTTCAATTGCCTTGTCCAGATCTCTGAACAATTCCCTGATTCATCTCCTATTACCTATCTTACTACTTTTTCTTAGCTTCAAAGGAAAAAAACCAAAAATCTGTTTAATGAGAGAAGCTTCCCCTCCTGCAACTATGTAGATAACTTAAAAAATGATCATGTCGACCCAAATCTATTTCCATGGCTAAGGTGTCCATTTGGTATTTCCATTGGTTGCTAGTCTTATCACAAATTTGTTAAGTTTAAAACTAAATACTGTAGTTGATTTCCTGTGGTGATTATATTTTCCTACGTCCAAAAATTCTTTGACACTCTTCAAAAGACTGCGCTGAGCTTTGTAATCCCTTCTAATGAATAGAAGATGGCAGAAGCGCCGTGTGTGACTCCTGCATCTCGGTCATAAAAGACTCTGCTGCTTCTGCTCTGCTTCCTATTTGGTCGCTCAATCCAGGAAAAACGAGCCACCACAGTGTGAAGACAGTCACCACAGTCCATGTGGAGAGGAACTGAGGTCTTCCAGTCATAGCCAGCAGCAGCGAGGCAGCTGTTGTGTGTGTGTATGTGTGTGTGTGTGTGTGTGTGTGTGAGTGTGAGAGAGAGTGTGTGCGAGAGAGAGTGCCAGCTCTGAAGGGGATCACCCAGCTTCAGTCAAGCCTTTAGACAGTAGCCCTAGCTGACATATGTCTGAGACTGAGACCACATGACAAAACCTGAGCCAGAACCACCAAGCTGAATTGTTCCTGAATTCCCAGTTTACAGAAACTGAGAATTTAAGTAATGTCATTTTATGCTGCAAAGTTTTAGGGTAATTGGTTATACAGCAGCACTATTGCTATTCTATACTCTTCCAACATTCACTTCTTTTCCTGTATGTACAGAAATTTAAGTCTCATGGCTTCTCATTTTGAAGTGATCTTGGTATCTGTCTCTTCTGTGAAGTTTGATTGCCATATACCCTCAGTTTAGCTCTATCACTTCCCAGATGACTGAAATGTGTAGCCTTTTAACCAGCCTCCCTTATTTCTTTCTTTCAGTCTCTGTAGTACACTTGTAGAAGATTATTTTTCTCTGTAACACTTGAATGCCATACATTTCCTCTGCTCAAGAGTTTTCCCATTTGCCTTCAGGATAAAATTTTGTTTGTTAGGGTGGTATATTAATGCTTGTTAAAAAAATTCACTCCTCCTCCTCCCTTGATTTTATTTTTGATCTCATCTGAGACTTGCTTTGACCTCATGGTGGGCAGAGTGTACTTTCTACCCCTTGATACTGGGCCTGGTCACATGACTTACTTTGGCAATAAAATTATAGCAGATTCAACACCAACAGAGGCATTAAATAAACCTATGTTGTTGGGCTTGACTATTGCATCTCTGCCATTCCTGTGAGAGACTCCTGGTCCAAGGAGGATGAAAGAAATGTGAGCAGATGTGAGCCCAGCACACTGTGTAGAGCCCAGCCCAGTCAGACCTGCACCTTGAAGCAGAGTTACTGATCCAGTCTAGAAGTTTCACAGGAAACCAACCCTAATGTCACCTTGATCTTGGACTTCAAGCCCCCAGAACTGTAAGAAAATAAATTTCTGTTGTTTGAGCCACCTGGTCTGTGGCTATTCTGTTTTGGTAGCCCAAGGAAACTAAGACAAGAGCTGAGTCTTCTCACTCACAAAGTCTCTTTCCTTAGCTTCTTACATCTATTCTACATTATGTTTATATCATTCACTGTCTGAGGACAGTGACATTATCCTTGTTTCCCTCACCTTGTATTATTTGTATAGTAGATCTTCTAATATTTC
Source organism: Manis javanica (assembly GCF_040802235.1). Classification (NCBI taxonomy): domain Eukaryota; kingdom Metazoa; phylum Chordata; class Mammalia; order Pholidota; family Manidae; genus Manis; species Manis javanica. The sequence goes on along the minus strand of NC_133160.1, from coordinate 72,858,108 downwards.
ATAGGCTCACAGCAGATTTAAAAATGGAAGAAGTCTAAGATGTCAACTTATCCTCTTGAAAGCTGAACAGCTCATATCTGAGAGTCCCTAGGACATGGAAAGATAGCTCTGCAGTTAGTGGAGATCAGACACTGAAAACTAGGACCCACCTCCAGCTTCTAGGACACAGGCTTCCATTACTTTCCTGGGGCACATGGGAATTGCATGTGTCCCCCTCACTGATATTATCACCTTATTTTTAATAATATTGTACTATGGAACCCAAATTCCACAGAAAGTGAACAACTGAAACTAGATCTCAATTAGAGTAAGAAAAATAGATATTATATGATACACCAAAAATGAACTAGAAATCCAGGATTGTCAAGGAATGTGACAAAGCACACATAATTAACAAACATATTTTTTTGTTTCTTATTGGCTTATTAAGTGAAAAATTTCAAGTGTTACTTTTGTGTGTGTGAGAATTAAAAATGCTAACATATTTATGTGGTTACTCCAGCTGCACATAATGTCCTTGTATTTGTTTTCCAGAAGAGAAATCCAACTTCGGGGACCCCAGGACATGTCAGAGGCACATGCATCTATCGAATCAGACTGTGTAGGTGGTTCATTGCTCTGTGGTAGGAATACAATGGGTAAATGACTAGAGTTGGAATGGAAACTATCAAAAGTACCCCGGGAAAGGTGATGAGAGGATCTTTTGCTCTTCTCAACAGCTATTTTAAACGCTAAATCAACATGATGCCAATTTATGGCCTTGTTGCTAGTCTCAGTAGAGAAGGAAATGATTAAATTAACATGAAGTTTCAAATCCATTTCCACTTGGTAGAGAAGTCTGAAACTGATCATTATGGTAGCGTGTGAAGACTTGCTCAGCTGTGGTTCACGGTGCTTTTATTTAATGGATAAACAACACTCATATGTTGCTAGTGCAGTCTCTCATTTTTACTGTTATGCATCCAGAATGTAGGCCAGTAAGTTAGATCACAAAATTTCAAGCTCTTCTCCTATTTCAAAGGTGAAGTTTGCATCATGTGGGCGTGAAACTCCACCAGAAAGGTGACACTGGGCATAGCAGGGGCACGGGAAAGAGACGCAGGTCCCCTGCACATATTGTCCTTGTCTTTGTTTTCCAGAAGAGAAATCCAAATTCAGGGACCCAAGAACATGTCGGAGGCACATACATATGTTCTTCCATCTATCAAATCAGACTGTGTAGGTGGTTCACTGCTCTGTGGTAGGAATACAATGCGTAAATGACTAGAGCTGGAATGGAAACTATCAAAAAGTCCCCTTGATGGGTTCTGTGGCCCATAGAGTCCCACACCTTTGGAACCTATTTTCCTCATTTGTTTGATATTCACCGTGAAGTCCTTGCTTTCTGCAGAGCAGTGTGGTGAAAATAAAACCTAAGAATATCACTTACATATGTATGATTTTTTGTAGTTCATTAAATCTTCCATTATTTTTTCCTCATAAGCATTCAGTGAATCAAGAAAGAGAATAATTAATTTTTACCATTTCAGTGATAGAAATGCTCAGCAGTCTTATGTGCTTAAGGTAAGGGATTAAGAATAGAGTCTCCTTACCTTGGTGATTAAATAATGCTCTCTGGCTAAAAGTACCCATGAGCACTATGTATATGAAGGGGAAGTATTAGGCCATGGTGGTTCTAATTTTTAAAATAGTCTGCTGACAATCTAATAATAACATTGGACTTAATTTTAAGAGTGTAATTATTTTTTTCACTTACCAGTTTGGCTATGGCCAGGTTGTTGAATGTATATGTTTCATTTTCTACATCCATTAAATAAGGATAAAAATATGCAACAAGTGAAAATTATGATAATTAAAATATATTAAATCATGTAAATGTTTAGAACTTAGCATGTGGTTAGGATTCAATAAACGTAATTGTTATAATGTTGAAATTGGAGGAAGAAAAATTACACATGTATAGGAAGGGTTTTAACCTGTAGCAGAATAACCTGGCAGTTTTATGAAATTGCCTTTACAAACCTGTGACTGTTTACTGGGTAGACAGCCTGATGTCAGGGATGTTAGTAGCTCAGAGGTTAAGGTATTGACTCCAAAGAATAGAAAGAGAAGTTTAAAGAGGACATACAACTTCGCATTGGGAGTCCTAGGAGGCAGCTCAGAGTGTCTCAGCAGAAGGGGCTGGGAGAGCCCCAGAATCTTCTGTGCCACGGACGGGGTAAAATAGTGGCCTAGGGGTGGGGATGAGGTGGCAATGCATGCGACACTGATGGGGGAGACCAGGGGGAATTTTTGACATCCCAGCAAATGCTGATGAGGGAGGATGCCAAGGACCAAAAACTGAAACTCAGCTGATAAACGCATTTTTATGTGTGTCTGAATATGTAGCTTGAAAACACAACAGCTTTATAGTTAATGGAATCTAATGGCTCCTTCCTCAGCCTTCTTTATTGAAAAATTATCTGTCTTCTCTCTATGTCTACTCCTTATTTAAGTCTTTTTTAGGTGAGAGATTATAGTTGAGTAATTAATAGTGCCGTTTCTGTCTTTTTATGAGATTGTAATCTTCTTGTCAGACTGTGTAACATTTGTCTTGTTATATCCCCGTTCCTTGCAGGGCCTAAGACAGTGTGTTGTACTTCTCACATACTAGGTACTGTGTGTAAAATATGTTATGAAATTAACTGAATTGTAAAGAAAATACCATTTCATTTGTACTCCAGAAAAGATCCTTTCATACACCACACTGTAGGGCAAGATGTTATCACATAGTTTTTCTCACAGATGTGAATGAGTTCTCACACACACAAAAAAACATTTAACCAAAGGAACAGAACCATTAGCAGAATTCTGTCAGTTACATAGTGATAGTTTTACAGAGAATTTACCCTGACTTCTCTAAAGCAGATCATGCAGTCCTGTGGCTCCAAATAGGTTTTTATTATATCTTCAGAATGCCATTTTCCTTATCATTAATTACAGAAGTTTCTAATGGCAGGACACTGTTTTAAAGAATATGCAGACCTTGCATGAAGATTCAAATTTCCACTCACAAAAAAATTGTGCATGGAAAAACCTTGGCTATGATTCCTGAATAAATATTAATAAAATGAACCCAGAAGCTATAGTATGAAATCTATTAACTCTAAGAATTCTTTTCTTATCCTGGTCCTGGCTTCACTGCAGTGGGTTGTTGAAGTAAGACTTGTCTTTCTTTTATGATTTTTAAATTTTATGCCATTCTCATAAAATTTGTCATTGCATAATTTACTCATTTCTTTCACGAGACTTGAAAAATCATTGAACTATTGATGTAAGCTTTCCCATAGTTTGGTTACCAGCATCTCCATGGGTCTGGAAGGGCTGTCCCATAAATTAGCTACCTCAGACTGAAAAAGATGAGATTCTGATTCTTTAGTGCATATAGGAAAATATTAAAATAATTTTATTTTATAATTGAAGGTAACTATAACTATGAGGAAATGATTATGAAATAAATATTGGGGAGTATTCTATAGGAAAGACAAACTATATACACTATTAAAAATATTTTTGTATGTCTCAAGTTGTAAAACATCCATAATGAACATGAAATCCAAATTTTATTTTTACAATACATTTATTACTTTGAAAAGAAATCTCTTTGTACCTAATTATGGTATATGACAAACCAGAACTTTTACTTCTGAAGCTAAAAGTCTATTTGACATTTCATATATATTCAGACATTTAATGTAAAAATATACATTTATAGACATACAAAATTTATTTTATATTTCTCCCTATACATATACGTACACATTTACATTTATTTTCTTAAGTATTCAGATTTTAGAACCACCTAATACTTTTCAGATGGTGATAATTAAGTTAGAAAACAAAACAAGCAAATGAAACAACACAAAAAACTTTCCAGTCTGAGTATATATATAAACTGGCCATTTATATTCTTACCTTTTAACTCTCTCAACCTATGTTCTAGCTAAGGATCAGGCTAAGCAAGGCAAACACTTTTGAATGGAAGTAAATGCCCTTGCAATATTCTTACAAATTTATATTCCCATTAATACAGATTCACTAAGAATAGAGTATATTTTTAATTTCTTTTAGGATCATGCCTGTGTTTTCCTTCTCATAGGTAATGGTAAGATTTCACCATTATTGGAAATTGAAGTCCACAAAGAAGAAGAAAAAATAGTTCTTCAATGACCAGATGTGATTTTCATAAATCGTATTTGCCGATTAATGTGACTAATCCTGCATTAAAAAAGAGTCAGGAAAGAATAAAGCCAAGAACACCTTACTTCTCTTGAACTTAATTTCACACCACAAATGCTAATATCAAACAAAGAGTAGAGAGCCATATGAAAAAATTGCAAAGGGTAATTCAGTACGGGTACTTGCATGGAATTATTTTCCATTAACTAATCAAAATCTTCATTAATGTAAATGAAACCTATTGTAGCTTCAAGGAATGTCATTGATTCTTGAAGGGATCTAAAAGAATAAAGAACAGATGTATAAGAATAGTAATATGATAATAATGTGTAATAATTATACATTGACCTAATTGTATCCTATAGTACAAAGTGTAATCAGTACTGTGGAGAGCAATTTAGTAATCACTAAAATTCTTAGGTGTTTCCTTCATGGTCCAGTGATACAAAGCAAATGTTGTACATTTTATATTGATGTCAGTCATCACTTCAAAATTGATTTTAAGTTTAAATTTATTCTTATTGAGTACAGAAATAATTTGTTGCTGATTTCAAATAACTATTAAATATGCAGATGCTTTGATATTATATCATTTATCATGTACTTAAATTACAAGCTGTAGCCTTCCACAGCTCAGCCTGATACTTTTCTTCACTTGCATACAAACTGAAATGTCCTTTCAGTAAATCTTGCACTAGCCAACATATCTCTTTTTGTCAATATATCCTGGAGATATGCTAATTCCAGAAAAAGGATAAGGAGACAAGAATCTTAATCATTAAATCACAAGATCTTTTATAGAATTGAATAACCTCCAGGTGTTATCTTCTTTAGCCTTGTAAACTAATGTAAATATATTTCTGACAATGAATTTTTCTTTCCTTTAATGAAGTCATTTTTACCTTTTAGAGGTTTTCAAATAGCAAACTAAATAAAATAATGTCTTTTTCTTTTATAATCCACTAGCACTGAAAATGAACAACAGCCTCTTTGTGAAGCTTGTCTACTGTATCTCCAGCTTTCTAGCGTATTTCATTTAAGTGATGCCTTGTCTTCCGCGGTCATGCACATTCATGTTTTGGCATGCGGCTGGTCAGTGGCTGTTTATAATATTGTGTCATAGATTTGTGGGGGGATAAAATATTTTTCAGCACTTCTCAAACTTTTGTGTGCATACAACTCACCTGGGGATGTTGGTGAAATACAGGTTCCGATTTGGTATGGCAGGGGTGGGAGGCTGGGGGTGGTGCTGAGAGCCACATTTCTAATAAGCCTCAGGGGTACAGTGCTGCTGGTTCACTGAACCTCCCTGTGTTTGCTAGGGAGCCTCTATGTGATGTATTTTCATCTTTTTCTCTTGAATTAAATTAAAGCTGCTGAGGAAAGAAACCTCACGTCTCTGTCATTTCCTGGCAGAGCCAAGCACAACACTACTCATCTATTGGACTCTCAGCAGATAATATGCTGCTTACCACGCGACACATCGAGTAGGACACCTATTGTTCTCCAGTCACTTGACTTGTTTCCTTTTAGCAAGAAGGGACCTCTTCTCAAACTGTGACTTGATCTGGTACAACTCAGATTAGTGGTAATGTCTGAGAGTAGCAAATTGAAATTATAAGGCTACCCCAGAAGACAGAACTAAGAAGCCAGTTTTATAATGGTTCTTTTTGCCTATCCTTTTCCTCCTCTGTCTAGATAGAATATATTCTAGGACTGCTACTTTCTTCAACTCATGGAAATAAAAGCAATGCATAGCCCAAAGTAGTGACACCATTAGTTTCTAGAAGGGAAGGAGAGGAGGAAACAGGAGGCTGAGGATAACCCCTTGAAAACACTAATTGGAAAGTAGCAATAGATATTCATGCAGATCTATGTGTGCATTAGTTGGACCTATTCCTCCTTTTTTCAAAGATGCGAAATTACTAGTTCCTGAGGCAATTTATCCATAGTATTTCTCAGTTAAATTGCTCCTAAGCAATTTTGGATACTGCAAAAGTCAAAGTTGTGTGGTGATTTTGTTTTGCCCCTAGATTATGAACATCCATTTTTGTGCACAAGGAAGCCGTCCAATGGGACAGTCAGGCAGCTTGGCTTCCCTGTGTAATGGCGCGTAATCCTGCTTACCATATAAACAATCTTTTATACACTCTGTATAAAAGTATAAAAATATTTCATATATTACTTACATGAAATACCTGAAAATTTCAACCCAATAAATGATTTTCTATTGGGTTGAAATTTTCAGGTATTTCATGTAAGTAATGGTTTAGTTGAATGAGAAGAACAGGTGAGAACATATTAGCATCAAGTCCAAATATAAAGAGTTTAAAACAACCTTCCCAAGATCAACACACTGGTCTTTGACAAATAGGTACCAGATCACATCCTAAACCCCAAGTTGCTTTACCAAGTTAGCTCATTCTTTCTTCCTATTCATCTTACTTTCTAAGAAGTAGTGAAGGTGTATAAAACTTTTGAAAATAATATATTTTATCGTCAGACCTGAGACTAGAAAAGCAATGGTTATTCTGTTAAAAACATTACAACTTAGAGCAGAGTTTAAAATTCACTTCTAGCTATATTTAGAACCCCAAGGAGATAATGGCAAGTCATTCTTCTTTAGAAATATGTCAGCATTTACAGACAGAAAATAGTTCTCCATTCTAAAGAATAGCTCTGTAGGATTTGCTGAGTTTTCTACAGCTAGAGTTACTAAACAAAAATAAATGACATCTCAAAACACTTTGTTGTCTTTGGTTTCAAATAATGTGTTTTATTATGTTTTTGCACCCCTGGCTACCATAAATGGTAGAAAGAAAGCCTCTTAAAAAATCTAGTGCCTGAAAAACAAATATTTGTGAATCCTGGAGTCAGTGTAAATTCAGGGTACAAGATATCATTCTTAGATTCAGGTACTTTTCCAATGCCTATCTTTATTAAACATAAAAGCTTTGAAATATGAAGTTTCTGAGAAAGTTAATCTCATAGGCCAAAGGAATGGAATCACAGAACCCGCAGCACATTTCTGCTAATGGGGCTTTTTTTGAGAAACTTGCTTTGTCTTATCAGCTTGCTTTCTTCATGCCTCCTACCCTGGAAATTCTAATATAAGTGTTCTTTTCTTTATTGCTTTAAATGGAGAAAACAAAACACAAAGTACTTAATGAACTTGTCTTTTTTCCCCCCTTTTAAGGCTCTTGTAGAAGTCACAGTTTAAAATGCAGTATGAACTAGGCAGAAGACAAAGTTTAGTGTGTTAAGTGTTAATCTGTTAAAAATACAGTACATTTAATGGTAAAATGTTATCCAGGTATATCTCTAGATGGTGGATCGCTGATGCATTTATTTTATATTCTTTTATGTATTTTTCTTCCATTAACATTCATTCTCTTTGTTAAAAGAAACAACAATAAGTTTGTAAGAGATTAAAATAGAAACAGATTTTTAAATCATCCATAATTATATTAGCAAACAGTGGTACATAAGTCTTGGGAGGTATAAAGGAAAATCTTGAGATGCAGCCAGAGTAGAAAATTACCACTAAGTCCTAGCTTTGCCACAGAGCCCTTAGGTGGGTGGTAGACATCTACCCACCTCTCTGTCTCACCCAGGTCACCACTAAATGTATTGGAGTGGTGAGGTGATCAATAGTCTTGAAGTTAGGCATGATCAATCTGGGGATGTAATCTTCAAGTGTTTCTTTCTCATGTCACACTTCTGTTGAAGAATCACACAAAAGCTCTATTTCTTGTTTTCTATTGTTCCAAGTTTAAATTCTTTTTCATGTTCTCTACTCATGCTATAATTGGTTACCAAACTATTTCTTTGAGCTCCTATTCTACTATTCACCATGTCTCAATTCTAATCAAGTCACTCTCCGCTCTCTCTTCCACATAAATCAATCACAATTCTTATTTCAACCCTAATTTGATTTTTTTCTTCTGTCTAGGAGTATCTTCCTCCTTTCAATGTACATAAGAACTAATATCCTTTGATCCAGCCTAATTCTGACTTTTTCCATGAAGCTTGATGGACTGAGAGCTCTCTCTTATTGATGCTCACTTGTTTATGTAGTAGGAAGATAAAAAAAAATTCCTATTCAAAGCTAGAACTGACCCCAACCACTGTCAGATATTAAACAGCTAGCATTTGTATATAAGGGAAGATGGTTCTGTTTTTAGGGAAATAACTTGACAGGCTCTTTCCCTGCATCATGGATTACAAAAGAAGTGCCGAATTGTTCCTCGAGGATAGAAATATGGATTATATGAGATGTATGTGAGAAAGTAGGAAGCTTGGACACTGGAGAAGAAGGGAAGACAGGAAGTCTGAGAAAATGTAGCTAAGTCATTAGCTTTAGAGAAGCATGGACAATGAGATGTTACCCATGCCTGGAATTGGTGAAGAATGTAAGCATTAGTTTTATATTAATGTCTGTTCTATGCTGTAAACCCCACCTTCCACTATTCCACATCTTAAGTAAAATCCCATCTTGTGTCACTGGTATTCTACAGGAGGAAAGGAATCAGCACTATTATGACCAGTGAGGAGCAAAGCAGTGCAGACTAAGGTGAGATGCCAAGTGTGAATTGTTAGACTAGAATCAGAAAATAGAAGCAGGAGAAAGCTAGGAGAAATGTCTCACAAATAATTCTCAGCTATTGGATTGGTTATGGCATTTTTCAAAGTACATTAGAAAAAGCAAAGTTATTATATTTAAATATTAAAGGGAAGGAGATGCCAAAGAATTGGGGAGATCCAGGTAGTTCTCTACGGAGGTCACCAAATTTTGAGCCAACTTTAAGTAATCTCTTAAGTCTGTAATAGTTTCATATTTGTAAACATTATCTTCCCCACAAAATTATAATCTAACTATATAATTCTTATAATCTTTTAAATCTCTACAAGTGCTACCTTAGACCAGGTGCTTAATATATACTTGTTGGATTACAGTAAATTAAGCTGAATTAGGAGACTGGTTCTTCATAAGTACAAGAAAGCTCAAGTAAGATTACAAAGTTAACATCATATGTAGAGTCAACCATTTATAGCATGTATACTATTTTTTTGAAGACTTTCAGAAAATTTACATGGAAAAACAAGTGAAACTGTATTATCAGGATTTATATAAAATAGACTGACCAGAAAATATGTTTGCTCTGTACTAAATAGAGAATGATCACAGGGGTTTGCATTTCTAGCTGTTAGGATTATGGTTCATAGAGTTTGAGTAAATCATGAGCTAGGACTCTTCTAATGTTATCTTTCTCTGTATGTTACACAACCAGATAAGTTATGTATAAAGAAGGGGGAAAAGTTATTTTCTTCAAATTATGGTCCAGGCTTGTTTTGGGTATAATAAATTAAGTCATGCTATATATAAACAGTAGGTAGCTATTTAAAATATTTGAAGGTTTATAATTCCTACTGTTTGTTACGAAGTTAGTCTGTCATTTTTAAGCTGTGGTTTAAGGCAGGAATATAATACACATGGCTTTACAAATTTAGCAAAAACTATATAGTATAACTTTTAACTAGCCCAAGAAGGCAGAGATCACTTTAAAACCTTTAGAAAGTGAAATCAGAGTTGAAGATAGTTGGAAAAGCTTTTGTGCTTAGAGTATGATGGGAGAAATGTCATGTACTTAAATTCCCATATTTTTTATCAAGGCCTTTAAACTTGACATAAGTGGAAAAGTGAGGACTTTTTGTAAACTAATTTGATAAGCGAACCTAAGGAAGTCAGGTGTGGACTTTGGTCAGATCATAGACTTTAGAGAATTGTTCTTATGGATGTTGGAGTGAGGTGTTTAGGAGTAGGTAAACTGAAGTTAGGGCTTTATAAGATCATTCAAAAAGTACTATTGCTCAGAAAGTTCTGTTGCATGTGATGTCTATGATATTTTGAACACAACCAGCTTTCCCTGGAACTACACTAATCTGTATAAAGTGCTGAAAAAGTAGTATCAGCCTTTTTTTTAATCCATTTAATCCATCCATGTATTTGTTATCTGAAAATAGACAATAATATTGGAGAAAGGCCACAAATTGTCAAAATACAAAAATATTTGTTAGTACCCAAGCACCAATGAAACTAATGCCCAAATAGTCCTCATCCTGTGACGGTGCTGTGGGTGTGTTTGCCAACATCTCTGTCAGTCAGCGTTGTGAAGACTAGCAGACTATGTCATCCAGCCATACGATTTAGTTTGAAAGACGAGAGAGCAATAGGGCCAAGAGTGATCTGGGGGAACTGCTTGACCCCCATCCACAGCCAGTGAAGCACGCAGACAAGATCAGAGGAGAGAAGCCACATGATTTTTACCTGATGGGCTTGCAATAAGAAATGATTTGAAAGCGATAAGATTAAAAGGTGAATTTGGAAAACAGAAATGACCCTCTTTGCATCTGTGATGGGAAATTTGCATTCAAAGGGTAGAATGTGCCATAAGACAATTTTCTTAGGAAAAAAACGTTTCTCACACAAATCAGTGAATGCTTGATTAATTGTTATCTGTTCCAAAAATTAGTGCAAAATTGCAGTTATAACCTGAATGGTAAAGATACAAGTTAAGATCGAGGACTAGTTCGTCTCTTTTCATGATGTAATTTAAAATTCTTTATCCCTGCTTTAGGTGGACACACTTAAAACGAACTGTTTTTGCAGCAACAATTATCCTTGAGTTTACTTTTGCTCTTTTCTGTTTTAGATTCTTTCCTAGAGCATTATTAAGATAAATACTGTATAAGAGAAATAAAAATAATCTCTTCTTGATTAAAAAGATAGCATATTACATATTCTTTATAATCCTTCAGTCAAAATAGAAGACAACACATTATGTTTAACGTTTGACCTATGAGTCAGAATATATGAGTTTCACCTAGTTCTTTTTTGGATAAGTACTTACTGTACACGAGGCAGCCCCCAGAGCGGGCCTCCGGCCGCGAACCAGCACAGCCCTTGCTGGCGCTCCTCCGCGCGCGCTTGTGCAGATTCCCTGGCCTCTCTACCGCTGTTCAGCAGAGAAGTGAAAGGAAACTTCAAGTTCTTATCTTACCCTAGCTTTCTATTATTCTGTGATTCGCAGACGCGCGCATTCAACGGTATTAAGAGTCCTGGTCTAATATGGCTTTGTGTTTTCCCAGAGCTTTTCTCCTGGATACCGGCAATTGGATTTTTTTCTCTTCGATATTGCTTTTTAACACATGCCTCTGGCATCTCGATAGTTCATGTACTATATTAAACTTTATTTGTCCTGGCAGGCCATTATTGGGCATATTGGTTTTAATTAACTTTTCACCTAGTTAGAAGCAATGTGGACCGATGACATGGGGGCATAAACATACCTGTGCCCCAACTGTCCAGTCAGGAAAGCAGCTGTTTAAACAAGGTGAGCAAAGCAATTATTGCATTGTGTTTTTGTGGAACCTGGGGTACAGCCTTAGAGAGCTGAAATTTTAATATCTGTGAAGATGTAATTCTTCTTTATATTTTAATTGATGCTTATTTATTAAGGAATATTCTATGACGTTCATAAATATCTTCTCATGCCATTACATTTAAAGGGGAAAACAACATCAGGATATGAAAGGTAGGCTAGGTTTCTTTGATCCTCGTTGATCTAGAGAAAGTCTTATCCCATGTGACCTGTGTACCTTTACTCACATTAAAACAGCAAAACACAAGACTGAGAACCAGAACTATAATTGTGACTGATTGAAATGCTTACTTTTCAAAGAAGTCTTTCAAATATAAATGCTTAGTCAGGCAAAAAAGTGCTTTTCCTTTCCAAGATCAACTTTCCCTTTGATTCTGTTAATTCCATCCCCTTCTGCCTCTGTAGTGGCCACTCTTTCAAATACACTCCTGTTGTCTTCCATGTTCAATAGCATCTGCTGCATTCCAAATTTCATTTGTTCATTTATTTATTCATTTATTCAAAAACTTTAAAACAGTCTTTTATGCATTAAACATTGCATAAAGAATATAGCAATGAAATAAGAATGATGACATAAAATCTTAATAATCATTAGCATTTCTTGGGCTTTTCACACATTATGTTGTATTATTCTCACAACAACCCATGTGGTTGGTATTGCCTGTATGTCTTGTCTAGTGATGGAGGCACAGAGATGAACCTGCTTTCACAGAGGGGGTGAACCTAGACCTTCAGATGGCAGAGCAGTATGGTCTGTGCCCCTAGAGAGACAAGCTAGTATAGAGGCAGACACAAAAACAGACAAGTAGAACACATGATCATCTAAATAATGGAAATACGTAAAAGAAGAATCAGAGTCTAGAGAAGCTATAGGCAAGATTTTACAGAAGAGGTTATGCTTGAATTGAGCTTTGAAGGAAGCCTAGTACTTTATTAGGATAACCATTTTCTATTCCTCCTAAAAACTTTGAGATCATATTTAACTCTTATAGTAGACTGATTGCATCAGTGGCCTCCCTGTATCCATACCCTTTGCTCTGTGGTACCTTTCCATCTGATTGCAGGCTTGACCAAGTGATTTTCTTGGGCCAATGAGACCAAATGTGATGCAAATAGAGTCTTCAAAGCAAACTGCATTTCTGTTCCTGCTTTGCTTGTGTGCTTGCCTCAGCCTGCTAGAGGATGGGACAGTGGAAAGAGCAGCATCAGCCCAGTTGTTCCAGCCAGGACCCCGCATGTATGAGAGAGACCAGCCAAGATGAGCAGATGTTTGAGTCAGCATCCCTTCCTCTCCATTGGCCCAGTTCAGAGAGCTGACCTGTCCAACCAGCCCAAAACACATGAGCAGATACAAATGTTCATTATTTACTATATGCCATGAGGATTTTTAATTTTTTGTTTCACAGAATTACCATGACAAGAGATAAGAGATAAAACTCCTGTCTGCAATTCATCTCCCAAGTCCACCTTCACAGTCCAGTAACATCCATTGTGCCCTCTGTGCGATCACTCTCATTTCAGTTATCATTACAGCTATCCTAGATCAAGTCCTCATTGCCTGTATACTTGGCTACTGTAATAACCTCCAAATCTTTCTCCTTTTCAACCTAACTTACAAAAAAGTGATCGGGTATTTGTAGGTAAAATTGTAGTATTTCCAGAATATCTCACCTGGCTTTAGTACATCTGCATATCAGTAGGCATTTGGAGGTGGAAAGAAGTATGCCTTTAGTGCATTTGCATCAGTCCTCAGGGGTGGAGAGAAGTTCATCTCTCTATCAATGGGTAATTACCTGGGCAACTAGGGTTTATCTGAACATGAGGGGTTAACGGGAAGGGCTTGCTTGTTTGCTTCTGTGGGAGAAGGAGAGAGAGACGGCCTGGACTGCAGTTTGTTAGCAATAAGCAGGTTTTAAACTTTATTTCTCCCTTTGACTGATTTTGGTTTTTAGAGGTATTTTGCCCTGGGATTTCCTTTCCCTGTACTTAAAGTATTTTTCTTGAAGAATTATTGCCTCTCACCTCCTCAGAAGCCTTCAATGGTTTCCTTATCTCCCTGTGAGCAAAATTATCTGTATTCAAGCCCTTCACACCCATCATCTAGTCCTAGACTTCCTTCTAGCTTTCCTGTTCTCCCTTTCCCTTACCGTGTTCTCCTTCTCCTCTTTGCTATCCAACATGCATGCAATTGCATTTCCCTCCATCTAGAATGCCCTGTACTCCACTTCCAGATGTCTAAATTTTATCATTCTTACAGTCTTTGCCCCAGGAAATGTTTCCTGATTGCCCACTGCGTCTTCCTTTCATTTTAAAACCACTTTTAGGATCCTGAACACTCACCCTTTATTGTAGTCATTTGTGTGTAGGACTTGCATATCCCACTGGATTAGTTTCCCAGGGCTGCCCCAGCAAAATGCCACAACCTGGGTGCCTTAAGATAGCAGAAACTTACTCTTTCACAGTTTCTGGAGGTTATAAGTCCAAAATCAGTCTGTTGGTGGAGCCATGCTCCCTGCAAAGCCTCTAGGGCAGGGTCCGTCCTTCCTTGCCTTTCCCAGTTTTCCATAGCTCCAGGCATTCCTTGGCTTGTGGCAGGGCAACCTCTACCTGTGCCCCCCATCATTACTCAGTATTCTCCTCTCCGTGCATCTCTGTCTCCCCTGGCATTCAGTGTTCCCTCTTCTTACAGAGACACCGGTCACATCAGATTAGGGCCCATCCTCATGACTTCATCTTAAACTGATCACAAGGGCAAAGCCCTTATTTCCAAATAGGATCCCATTTCCTATTGTTATGGGTTAGGATTTTAACATATCTTTTTGGGGATAGGCACAATTCAACTTATTTACCTAGAATGCCTGAGGGTGAGCACTGAGTTTTTAAATCTTTACCTTAGCACCTTCCTGACTAATGAAGTCTCCCAGGGCAGAGATGGTCCCCTCTTCATTTTGTACTTGCTTTGCACATAACAGGTGCACATGGTCCAACTTTATGCTGAACCGAGTAAAATAGTTTATCTAAACATATTTAGAAAGATCATAAAAGATATCCCAAGGCTGCCAGGAAGGATTTATTAAACACCAATAATATGTGAAGTACTATAAAGTCTCAGACACAGAGTGGCTATTAATCAACACATTTCTAAAATCTCAATTTGGCAGAGAAAAAAGTCCCAAACCTGCCCCCAGAGACTGGCAAACTCAATTTGGGGAGGAATGAGTGAGGGAAAAAAAATAGTTATCAACAGGATATACTTTCAGCTGGACTAATAAGTTGGCTGATTTGGAAACTTACTTTGCAACTATTGTGTTATCTCTAGTTTTTAAGTATTGAACTCTTAAAGAGAACACAGAGGCCTATCATGCCAAGAATATGCTCACATGGGGATCGAAGAGATGGGGCTATAAATGCTAAACTATCCAGGATAGAGTAGCCAGTCTACCTGTTAAAATCAAGGGGTAGGAGGACTCAGTAATCTTTCCAGTCAGTTACTCTCTTGGGAAAAACAGCCATGGTGGCATTATTTCTGCAAACAAAAATCAAGAAAATTATCTCTAGATGTCACAAAACAAATCAGAATAAGTGCGTATTTTCTGTATTCCAGACCGTCTACACAGAAAGCCAATGCACGATTTAAAATGCGGCTGCCACCTACAGGAGACAGCTGGTACCAAGCTGGCTCTGCAAAGGGTGGGCTGTGAGCTGAGTACCACCCGGGGACCTAGCTCTCAGAATTAAACATAGTTCTGGCCGCCAATTAGGCTGTGGCTCTCCTGACCAGCTTGACTCTTAGGGATCTGCTTCCTGTATTGATTTAGACAGCAATTCATCCACTCAAGTTACTCTTTTGTACATTGAGTGAGTATGAGATTTTGGGCCACAAACATGTATGAGGAGAAATGTCTATTTCAGTACAAGTATTCTCTATAACTGAACATTCTTAAGCCTCAAAATCCTTTCTATGGGAATTGAACACTTGAGCAATTTAGGATTTTCCCTCTACCCCTTCTCCAAGGTTGTATCTAAATTCTGGAGGATTACATAGCAATGAGGCAAAGTTCTGTGCACACATGGCTCTCATGAGGCAGCTGTCCACATATGTATCTGCTGAAATGTCACGGTCTGTGGTCCAGTGATGGTCCCTGGTCACTGTCAGCCCTCTATGATGGCACATTGGACAATCAGTTTCCTATCTCACCTGTGGTGATAGCTGTTTGTTTCTACATCACCTTCCTGTGTACTTTGTGGCCTCTTCAAGATCACCAACTCTTTTACATTTAAATTCTGTCCCCTTTGGGGAGCTTGTGAAATGCTGGGAATTGTGGCAAACTGAACATTTCTGTCTGCAGCACTGTCACCCACATAGCCATCATTGTGCTGAAACCTGCAGTGTAGTGGGGTGCGGATCCTGCAAGGCTGCTGCTTCCAGGCTTCACAATGTGAAATGGAGCACAAGTCCCCTTACATTTGGACCCCAAACCTACAGGGGTGCTGTTACCCCCATGTTCCCCTCATCCCAAAGCCCACATCACCCTGTCACACTTGATTATTCTCTTCAAGTTCAGTTTCACCTGAAGTTAGAGGAATTTTTAAAAAATCATTGCAGGAGCAAAAACTTGCTCTTCTATCACATACATTCTTCCAAGTACATTTTCTTTGGCATTAACTTTAGGCTTTGATTTCTCCGCATCTGGCCTTTTGAGGGTCAAAAGCTGTTTCTTCAAAACTGCTGCCCTGCTATGTATTTCCAAAGTCAATTTGAAATTCAGAAGCTAAAAACTGACCAATGTTCCCCCCTGTCTGCACATTGCCTTAGTGACCTTATCCTGAGGGCACAGAGTATAGACTGTGCCTGCTTTTATGCGTGAATGGACCACAAATAATCAATCCCTCAGCTAGTACGTGGCCCTGTTAACGGAGCAGCGCTCTGTCTGCGCCTGTGCCCTGTTGAACTGGCCGCACACCCAGCTTATGGTGAGATGAAGCTCGCTCCAGAGTTGACAGGAAAATTCCTTTGAAACACTTTACTTGAGAACCCAGAATTTAAATTTAAATCCTTGAGTGAAAGAATACATTTGGAATGTGTTACATTCTCTACCACATCTCCAAAGGAGACAGATAGCCAAAAATTCTCATGGCTTTTCTTCAGTTTCTGTCTTTGGAAGTTAACATATCCTGTAACTATGCTCAAGTTGTGTATTGCCAGCACTGATTTCTATTTTATTTTCTGCATTAATTAATTGGGTCCTTGTTTTTGTGAACAAAAACAAAAGAATGTTGTATCATGAGTAGCATGCCCTGACTAATAAAATGTTGCCAAAATTAAGAACAGAAAAACAGAAAACATCATCCATTGAGCCTGAAATGTCAAAGATGTATGATGTTTTTGTTTGATTCTTTGAAGGTTGAAAATTTGTTTCATGTGTAAGCCATGAAGGAAGAGCTGACATGTGGATCAAACAGAATTTTAATGGCAGCCTTCCTTGTAATCTGACTGTAAGGAGCCGTTTCAAAAGTACTATGCATATTCTCATGTGTTGTTATTTGACCAAAACTGTAAAACTTTAAGCTACCACGTGCAGCTTGCACATCTCTCTTTATGAGCTTCAAGATGTTTGAGGGGACAAAAATTGTTAACTCACTATCTGCAGTTAGTCAAAATTGATCATCACAAGTTATTGCCAGTCTCAAATAAAAATCCTTAACAATTTAAAACATGTTTTTGAAACATGAAGGGTAGGTTTTTCCTTCAGAAATCCCTTTGGTTCTTGTATTCACTTTTGTCAATCATTTTGAATGTGGGTGGTGAGTTTGTTTTGTATAAATTTTACTCATTGCCTAGAAAGTAAATCAAAGACATCAGGTTCACAAACTTTTCCTATTATCCTAAATTAACGATTCTAGAAAGTCTTGCAGTTTGTGGGATGCAGTGAAAAGAGATTAGAGTTTTTCAAAGGTTTTTACAGAGATGACTTTAATTTTATGAACTGCTTTTAATTTAGAAAAGGTATTTATCTTCTACCCAACATTTAAGTGCTCTGTCCAATTACCAAGACTTTGGCCACCCATGACAGAGTTTATCCCCGGTTGTCTCACTTGCAAAAGTGACGCTGATGGAATGTGTGATAAGCTCTGGTTTCTTCAAGTAATTCTCAATCTCCAGCCAATTTCAGAATAAAAGCTAAAAAAATATTCTGTGATCCCTAACAACTGATTGGGGATGACATTTCAAGCTTTGACCTGGAGATTCAGTGACCAAGTCTTGCCCTGAAGGTCTAAATTCTCATGTCCTCCTCTGAGTGCAGTTAAACTTGTAAGAAAGCTGCCTGGTTAGTGAAATTCACTCACTACCGTCTACAGCTTGGGGCATGGTACTTGACTTGCCCATCATTCGGCAATGGCTAGGATAGGCACAGCCAGGCCTGGTGTGTGAAGCTGCTGACAGATGAGCAGGCCTCCATGCTGCAGAAGCCAGAACAAAAGAGTTAATTATCTATGGCAGAAGGGTGAGATCACCTGCCTGCCTTCCTAGATAAACAGATGGAAAGAGTCTGCAATTCATTTCTCTCCAAGTTAACCACTTATTTCATTTCTATGTTTTATAGTAATAGAACCAAAAGTTCTTCTCTTTGGGGAAATTTTATTTTTCTTTAATTATTCTACCCAAACATCAAGAGAGCTGAGTCTTCTGGGTATAGATGCAGTGAGTCAGAGTTAATTAGTTTTCTCATGATGCACTGCATTTGGGAGAAATATCACTTCAGGGGCACACCAACTGTCAGATTACTTGGTCAAGTGCTGTGTTCCTAGAAAGGAAGAATTCTATTGGAAAATCTACCTTGAAATAGTATTTCACCTTCCTTGAGAGTTGACAGCATTTGATACTCACCTTGGAGTTTTCCTTGGAGTAATTTTTTCATCTCCACTTTATCTTTCCTTTCAGATGTCAGACAGAAGGAGAAATGATGGAGTGTTCTGCAAGTCCCTAGGGAACTCAAGAACCACGTTCCTATTTAACTATAAAATAAAACTCATAAATCAAGCACAGTCTATTTTTTCTCTTATGATTGTTATAGTTATATTTTGCAAAATTTCAAGGCTAAACAAAGGACTCTACCTTAATGATCTTTTGTCATTTCATAGGTGGTGTTCAAATCAGGCTATCGGTATTACACAAATACATCTATGGCACAAAAATGAGCTCTCAAATCAAGTATTTGTTCTTTTCTTATCTGATTACAGGCTGATTACATGCAAGCATGCCAAGTACATGATTTACATTATGAAAATACAAAGCATCAGCATTGAGTATTATTCCCAGTGATCCTATTATGAATATCTTAAGCATGTGTCTTGTAAAGAACTCACAAAAGAATAGCATTATCCTGTACTAATGAACTAGGCAAAGTATGGACATTAGACTAACACTAAAGACAAGTTACAGGTTGATACCTTCAAGTCAAGGTCTAAGAAAAATTGCCATGTAATTCAGGAAAAATTCTGGAAATGATAACCACATGCATGTCTGTTTATTTAAAAAATGAATTAGCAATTAAAATCCAGGTAAGTAGCTAAAAAAAGCTATCTCCTTCAAAAAGTTTACTCCTTTATTCATCTTATTTCTTCCTTAGAAAATAATGGATAAAAAACAGACACCAAGAAAGTAAGAGTCCTTCCCATAGCTTTCATAATCAAAGCCATTTTTTTCCTTCTTGGCTCTATGTTGTACAATCATTTCATACAACAGCAAACACTTGAACACCCCAGACCTTTGCTGAAAGAAAATTACCTTCTTCAATGAGGAAATTTCAAGCCCAAGGACTTAATATTTGTCTTGTCTGTGTAAAGAGAAAGAAAAAACACTTTGCACAAATTGTGGTATCAAGAGCACCCAGTGACTTTTCTTTAGAGTTCACCTACTTAATTCATGGATGCCTCACTAAAGGAAGAGATAAAGGAGAAAAAGTGTTCACAAAAGGGTCAAACAAGTGCTTTCTGCTCATTTTCCTTATAGCTGACAATAGTAAAAGCACAAAGTCATTACTTCTGGGCCACAATTATTGATGCTTTCTTTATATTTTCCCCAATTGAGGTGAGTATATCCTGGTTCATTTTTTAATGCTAATGGCTCATACCTTAGTAAGAATTCTTGTCATCAGTGTTTTTCAAAAAATCTGATGGAAAAACTATGAGATTTTTGACAACCTGATATGATGATATGAATTCCTATAATACACTGGACCAAAGTTCATTTCTGTTTCCAATTATGGAATAAAATATTGTATTTTTTAGGATGAGAATTAATTCACTATCGTGAAGTGCCTGACATGGTCATCTCAGACCCATTGTTTGAACTCTGAGGAATTATGAAAATAAGCCTTTGGCTACCATCCAAAAGACAAACAACAACAAATGTTGGTGAGGCTGTGGAGAAAAGGGAACCCTCCTACACTGCTGGTGGGAATGTAAATTAGTTCAACCATTGTGGAAAGCAGTATGGAGGTTCCTCAAAATGCTCAAAATAAACTTACCATTTGACCCAGGAATTCTACTCCTAGGAATTTACCCTAAGAATGCAGCAGTCAAGTTTGAAAAAGACAGATGCACCCCCATGTTTATCACAGCACTATTTACAATAGCCAAGAATTGGAAGCAACCTAAGTGTCCATCAGCAGATGATTGGATAAAGAAGATGTGGTACATATATACAATGGAATATTACTCAGCCAAAAGAAGAAAACAAATCCTACCATTTGCAACAACACGGATGGAGCTAGAGGGTATTATGCTCAGTGAAATAAGCCAAGCGAAGAAAGAGAAATACCAAATGATTTCACTCATCTGTGGACTATAAGAACAAAGGAAAAACTGAAGGAACAAAACAGCAGTGGAATCACAGAACCCAAGAATGGACTAACAGGTACCAAAGGGAAAGGGACTGGGGAGGATGGGTGGGTGGGGAGGGATAAGCGGGGGGAGAAAAAGGGGGGTATTAAGATTAGCATGCATAATGGGGGGTGGGAGAAAGGGGAGGGCTGTACAACACAGAGAAGACAAATAGTGATTCTACAGCATTTTGCTATGCTGATGGACAGTGACTGTAAAGAGGTTTATAGGGGGGACCTGGTACAGGGGAGAGCCTAGTAAACATAATATCCTTCATGTAATTGTAGATTAATGATAACAAAAAAAAAAAAAGAGAAAGGAAAGGGGGATTACTCCCTGATAGGATAAAACTAACTGTAAATCAATGATTAATGCATGCTTTAAATATCCTTAATTTTGATCATTTAAAGGGTGTCAGATGATCAGCTATGGAAGTACATTTTTCTGATAATATTCCTTTCTCTTAAAAAAAAAAAGCAGTTCCTGTGTGATGACCTCTAATAAGTTCTTCACAATGGTATAAAGGGCATATCAAAGTGTGGGCAAATGGTCTGTGTTTATACAAAGGATCAAAGCCTAATTTGGCTACCCAGAAAACGAACTAAGATATGATACGAAGAAGAACTTCCAACATCAACATACTCTGGAAGAGTCATTCCAGAAGATGATAATCAAAAACCTTCAACAAAGATCCTGGCGCTGTTGCAGTTGTAGCTGCATTCATCCCACTGGTTCCTAGAATTGCCATTGGAGTGAAGAAGGAGATATCTAAGCTGGCCTGTGCATACAGTAAAACAACAAATTTGACTGGATCTATACTGTTGGAACTCAACCAAGAATTAGGAGAAGTGCAAGTTGCAGTGCTCCAAAATCTTGAGACTATAGACTATCTACTGTTAAAAGAACATATGGGATGTGAATAGTTCCCAGGAATGTGTTGTTTTAATTTGTCTGATCTTTCTCAAACTATTCAAATTTAGTTAGACAATATCCATCATATCAT
This sequence comes from Manis javanica, assembly GCF_040802235.1. Taxonomy (NCBI): domain Eukaryota; kingdom Metazoa; phylum Chordata; class Mammalia; order Pholidota; family Manidae; genus Manis; species Manis javanica. Next base: position 72,836,559 of record NC_133160.1, on the reverse strand, counting down.
AGATAAGTTTTCACAAATGCTTTGGTTATGTAACTGTATTCCTATTATGTTAATGTGTGTGCGCAATGTAATTAGTAGTTTAAAACCTATACATGCTTAAGTTACTCTACAAGACGATATGTCAAAGAAATAATCAATCTTCCCATGTTTTCTTCTGTCTGCTACTTCTGTAGCTTTTCTTCTTCCTTCCTAATTATAACCCTTAAATAGAATTCGTGCCTCATATTGAATTTACCTAGTATCATAATTCTTCCAAGTGGTAAAGATACCTCAAGACAAATGCTGGGCATAGAAGCCACAGGGCATAAATCTACAAAGAAGTAAAAAGCTAACCTTTTCAAACAATATTGCTTCTCTCTCACTTACCAACTTTACATTTCCCTGTATGGCCCCGGAAGATGACTGGTTAACCAGAGATGGGTAAGATTCCTCAAGGGAGGAACAACCTAAGACAGGCACAGTCGCAGGGGAGCCGTCAGGTGAGAAATTAGGGATCAACAGAGGTGAGGCTTAGAACCTCACCCCCCCTGTTTTGAGAGAAATCTTCTGCATCCGTGGATGTTTCATTGCCCTTGTCTAGCTTGGATTAATGCTTAGTCTACGGGCACACACCTGATCATCTACATTTGCTCTCTTACAACACTAAACTATGTTTTCTACATTTATCTTGCATCTACCTACCACTTCAGTATTTTATTAAAAATAATAATAATAAGGGAGAAATGTGGGATTCACATATAAATCAAGTATAAAAATCAAACAAATATTCATATTTGACCTGATTGTTTATAGTTCATAATGTGTGATCAAAACCGAAAGTTTCTGGGATGACTGCCCTTGTATTGTTCACCATGTAAGAACTTATTCGCTATGTATGAATCTGTTCACCATGTAAGAACTTGTTCGTTATGCTTCAGAAGATCGGAGACTGATGAGAATTAGGCTTGGGGTGGATTAATGATTGTGGATAGAGTCCCCTATACAGAATTTTATTGTTGTTAACAACCATTTGATCAATAAATATGAGAGATTTCCTCTCAAAAAAAAAAAAGAAAAGAAAATAAGCCTTTGGGGAAAATAGGTGGAGGGTATAGAGAGGTACAATCTTCAAATTATAAAATAAAAAAGTTAACAGGGATGAAAAGTAAAGCATTGAGAATACAGTTAATAATATTGTAAATATCTTTGTATGGTAACTACACACATTGTGGCCAGCATTTTGTAATGTAAATAATTGTTCAGTCACCATTGTACGCCTGAAACCAATATAAATACTGCATATTAGCTATACTTCAATTAAAAAATCTATAACTTAAACTGATAAAGGTCAAATACAATTTTGAAAAAATGAAGTCTTCTTGAAAAACCCGTGGTTCAATGAAAGGTAATAGTGAAAATGATACAGAAGCTTTAGGGCTGGTTTTCTTTGATTGGTAGTTTCCACAAAAGAACAAATCTAGTATATTGGAGTTTTAAAATCTGTGCCTATTTTGAATCAAATCTAAAGAGAGTAAATATCAAGAAAAAATGTGAGTTGGTGGTAGCACTGTGTATAAAGCTACCAGATTCTCCTACAGGGCATGACTAGAGCAGGTTGTCTAATCACACTAGAAGTCAGTAAATGACGCAAGGATTGAAAGGACAAAGATCAATCTGCTCTGTGTAGGCTTCCTCCTGTCTTTTCACTGCACTTTGTGTTTGACTGCTGATTTGTTCAGAGAATATTTATTAAGAAATTGTATCATGCCAAAACCTGGACTAGGCTGTGGGCATACATTCATGTCCTCATGGATGTTAACATTTCTTTCTCTCACTAGTCAAAATGAAATAATTGCGGGAGCCAAGATGGCGGCGTGAGTAGAGCAGTGGAAATCTCCTCCCAAAAACACATAGAGCTATGAAAATATAACAAAGAAAAATCTTCCTAAAATAGAGACCACAGGACACAGGACAACATCCAGACCACATCCACACCTGCAAGAACCCAGCACCTTGTGAAGGGGGTAAGATACAAGCCCCAGCCCGGCGGGACCCGAGCGCCCCTCCCCCCGGCTCCCGGCGGGTGGAGAGAAACCGGAGCGGTTTTTTTTTTTTTTTTTTGGCGAGCGCTTTTTGGAAGCCTTAGAGGGACGGGCCCCCGTTGCTGGGGAGGCAGGGTGGCGGGACCGGTGAGGAGGTACCTGGGAAGGGCGCCGGAGGACAAAGAATATCCCGCGTTTCTCCCTGCGAGACCTGGGGGCGGGTGCCTGAGACCGGTGCCTGGGGACGGAGGAGGTCGCGCGTTTTTCCCCTTTTTTTTTTTTTTTTTTTTTTTTTTTTTTCTTTTTGGCGAGCGCTTTTTGGAAGCCTTGAAGGGACGGGGACCCCAGTGCTAGGGAGGCACGGTGGCGGGACTGGTGAGCGGGTGGCTGGGACCGGCGCTGAGGACAAAGAATATCCCCTGTTTTTCCCTGCGGGACTGGTGGGCGGGTGCCTGAGAACGGCACTTGAGGACAGAGGAAATCGCGCGTTTTTCCCCTTTTTTTTTTTCTCTTTTCTGCGAGTGCTTTTTGGAAGCCTAAAAGGGACAGGGACCCCGGTGCTAGGGAGGCAGGGCGGCGGGACTGGTGAGCGGGTGCCTGGGACCGGCACCTGAGGACAAAGAATATCCTGCGTTTTTCCCTGTGGGACCGGTGGGTGGGTGCCTGAGACCGGCACCTGAGGACGGAAGAAATCGCGCGTTTTTCCCCTTTTTTTCTCTCTTTTTGGCGAGTGCTTTTTGGAAGCCTTGAAGGGACAGGGACCCCGGTGCTAGGGAGACAGGGCGGCGGGACTGGTGAGCGGGTGTCTGGGACAAGTGCCTGAGGACAAAGAATATCGAGCGTTCCTTCCCTGCGGGACTGGTGGGTGGGTGCTTTTTGGAAGCCTTGAAAGGACAGGGACCCTGGTGCTAGGGAGACAGGGCAGCAGGACCAGAGAGCGAGTGCCTGGGACCGGCACCTGAGGACAAAAAAAAAAAAAAAAAAAAAAAAAAATCGCTTGCTTTTTCCTTTTTTTTTTTTTTTTTTTTTTTCCCATTCTCTCTGTTCCCTCTCTCATTGTTGCTTGTTGTTTTGGTTTGGAGAGTGCTTTTTGGAAGTCTTAAAGGGGCAGGACAGGTCACTTAGACCAGAGGCAGGGAATCTGGGGATCTCTGGGCACTCTAACCCCCTGGGCAGCAGGGAGCACAGAGGCCCCTTACGGAGATAAATAGCCTCCTGGCCGCTCCCCCTCCAACGGGGCTCCACCATTTTGTAGGAACAGCCCCAGCCAGGCCAAGCCCACAGCAACAGCGGAGATAAACCCCAAAGCAACTGGGCAGGAAGCAGAAGCCCTGTCTGCGCACAGCTGCCCCGCACAAGCCACTAGAGGTCGCTATTCTCCCAGGAAAAGGCCACAAACCAACAAGAAGGGAAGCTCTTCCAGCGGTCACTTGTACCAGCTCTGCAAACTATCTCTATCACGATGAAAAGGCAAAACTACAGGGAGACAAAGATCACAGAGACAACACCTGAGAAGGAGACAGACCTAACTAGTCCCCCTGAAAAAGAATTCAAAATAAAAATCATGAACATGCTGACAGAGATGCAGAAAAAAATGCAAGAGCAAGGGGAAGAGATGCAGAGAAAAATGCAAGAGCAGTGGGATGAGATGCAGAGAAAAATGCAAGAGCAGTGGGATGAAGTCCGGAAGGAGATCACAGATGTCAGGAAAGAGATCACAGAAGTGAAACAATCCCTGGAAGGATTTATAAGCAGAATGGATAAGATGCAAGAGGCCATTGAAGGAATAGAAGCCAGAGAACAGGAACGTATAAAAGCTGACATAGAGAGAGATAAAAGGATCTCCAGGAATGAAACAACACTAAGAGAAATATGTGACCAATACAAAAGGAAAAACATTCGTATTATAGGGATACCAGAAGAGGAAGAAAGAGGAAAAGGGATAGAAAGTGTCTTTGAAGAAATAATTGCTGAAAACTTCCCCAAACTGGGGGAGGAAATAATCGAACAGACCATGGAATTATACAGAACCCCCAACAGAAAGGATCCAAGGAGGACAACACCAAGACACATAATAATTAAAATGGCAAGGATCAAGGACAAGGAAAGAGTTTTAAAGGCAGCTAGAGAGAAAAAGGTCACCTATAAAGGAAAACCAATCAGGCTAACATCAGACTTCTCAACAGAAACCCTACAGGCCAGAAGAGAATGGCATGATATACTTAATGCAATGAAACAGAAGGGCCTTGAACCAAGGATACTGTATCCAGCACGACTATCATTTAAATATGATGGTGGGATCAAACAATTCCCAGACAAGCAAAAGCTGAGGGAATTTGCTTCCCACAAACCACCTCTACAGGGCATCCTACAGGGACTGCTCTAGATGGGAGCACCCCTAAAAAGAGCACAGAACAAAACACACAACATATGAAGAATGGAGGAGGAGGAATAAGAAGGGAGAGAAGAAAAGACTCTCCAGACAGTGTATATAACAGCTCAATAAGCGAGCTAAGTTAGGCAGTAAGATACTAAAGAAGCTAACCTGGAACCTTTGGTAACCACGAATCTAAAGCCTGCAATGGCAATAAGTACTTATCTCTCAATAGTCACCCTAAATGTAAATGGACTTAATGCACCAATCAAAAGACATAGAGTAATAGAATGGATAAAAAAGCAAGACCCATCTATATGCTGCTTACAAGAAACTCACCTTAAACCCAAAGATAAGCATAGACTAAAAGTCAAGGGATGGAAAAACATATTTCAGGCAAACAACAGTGAGAAGAAAGCAGGGGTTGCAGTACTAATATCAGACAAAATAGACTTCAAAACAAAGAAAGTAACAAGAGATAAAGAAGGCCACTACATAATGATAAAGGGCTTAGTCCAACAAGAGGATATAACCATTCTAAATATATATGCACCCAATACAGGAGCACCAGCATATGTGAAGCAAATACTAACAGAACTAAAGAGGGAAATAGACTGCAATGCATTCATTGTAGGAGACTTCAACACACCACTCACCCCAAAGGATAGATCCACCGGGCAGAAAATAAGTAAAGACACACAGGCACTGAACAACACACTAGAACAGATGGACCTAATAGACATCTATAGAACTTTACATCCAAAAGCAACAGGATATACATTCTTCTCAAGTGCACATGGAACATTCTCCAGAATAGACCACATACTAGCTCACAAAAAGAGCCTCAGTAAATTCCACAATATTGAAATTCTACCAACCAATTTTTCAGACCACAAAGGTATGAAAGTAGAAATAAATTCTACAAAGAAAACAAAAAGGCTCACAAACACATGGAGGCTTAACAACATGCTACTAAATAATCAATGGATCAATGAACAAATCAAAATAGAGATCAAGGAATATATAGAAACAAATGACAACAACAACACTAAGCCCCAACTTCTGTGGGATGCAGCGAAAGCAGTCTTAAGAGGAAAGTATATAGCAATCCAGGCACACTTGAAGAAGGAAGAACAATCCCAAATGAATAGTCTAACATCACAATTATTAAAACTGGAAAAAGAAGAGCAAATGAGGCCTAAAGTCAGCAGAAGGAGGGACATAATAAAGATCAGAGAAGAAATAAACAAAATTGAGAAGAATAAAACAATAGCAAAAATCAACGAAACCAAGAGCTGGTTCTTTGAGAAAATAAACAAAATAGATAAGCCTCTAGCCCAACTTATTAAGAGAAAAAGAGAGTCAACACAAATCAACATAATCAGAAATGAGAATGGAAAAATCACGACAGACTCCACAGAAATACAAAGAAATATTAAAGACTACTATGAAAACCTATATGCCAACAAGCTGGAAAACCTAGAAGAAATAGACAACTTCCTAGAAAAATACAACCTCCCAAGACTGACCAAGGAAGAAACACAAAAGTTAAACAAACCAATTACAAGCAAAGAAATTGAAACAGTAATCAAAAAACTACCCAAGAACAAAACCCCGGGGCCGGACGGATTTACCTCGGAATTTTATCAGACACACAGAGAAGACATAATACCCATTCTCCTTAAAGTGTTCCACAAAATAGAAGAAGAGGGAATACTCCCAAACTCATTCTATGAAGCCAACATCACCCTAATACCAAAACCAGGCAAAGACCCCACCAAAAAAGAAAATTACAGACCAATATCCCTGATGAATGTAGATGCAAAAATACTCAATAAAATATTAGCAAACAGAATTCAACAGTATATCAAAAGGATCATACACCATGACCAAGTGGGGTTCATCCCAGGGATGCAAGGATGGTACAACATTCGAAAATCCATCAACATCATCCACCACATCAACAAAAAGAAAGACAAAAACCACATGATCATCTCCATAGATGCTGAAAAAGTATTTGACAAAATTCAACATCCATTCATGATAAAAACTCTCAGCAAAATGGGAATAGAGGGCAAGTACCTCAACATAATAAAGGCCATATATGATAAACCCACAGCCAGCATTATACTGAACAGCGAGAAGCTGAAAGCATTTCCACTGAGATCGGGAACCAGACAGGGATGCCCACTCTCCCCACTGTTATTTAACATAGTACTGGAGGTCCTAGCCACGGCAATCAGACAAAACAAAGAAATACAAGGAATCCAGATTGGTAAAGAAGAAGTTAAACTGTCACTATTTGCAGATGATATGATACTGTACATAAAAAACCCTAAAGACTCCACTCCAAAACTACTAGAACTGATATCGGAATACAGCAAAGTTGCAGGATACAAAATCAACACACAGAAATCTGTAGCTTTCCTATACACTAACAACGAATCAATAGAAAGAGAAATCAGGAAAACAATTCCATTCACCATTGCATCAAAAAGAATAAAATACCTAGGAATAAACCTAACCAAGGAAGTGAAAGACTTATACTCTGAAAACTACAAGTCACTCTTAAGAGAAATTAAAGGGGACACTAATAAATGGAAACTCATCCCATGCTCATGGCTAGGAAGAATTAATATCGTCAAAATGGCCATCCTGCCGAAAGCAATATACAAATTTGATGCAATCCCTCTCAAATTACCAGCAACATTCTTCAATGAATTGGAACAAATAATTCAAAAATTCATATGGAAACACCAAAGACCCCGAATAGCCAAAGCAATCCTGAAAAAGAAGAATAAAGTAGGGGGGATCTCACTCCCCAACTTCAAGCTCTACTACAAAGCCATAGTAATCAAGACAATTTGGTACTGGCACAAGAACAGAGCCACAGACCAGTGGAACAGATTAGAGACCCCAGAAATTAACCCAAACATATATGGTCAATTAATATTTGATAAAGGAGCCATGGACATACAATGGCAAAATGACAGTCTCTTCAACAGATGGTGCTGGCAAAACTGGACAGCTACATGTAGGAGAATGAAACTGGACCATTGTCTAACCCCATATACAAAGGTAAACTCAAAATGGATCAAAGACCTGAATGTAAGTCACGAAACCATTAAACTCTTGGAAAAAAACATAGGCAAAAACCTCTTAGACATAAACATGAGTGATCTCTTCTTGAACATATCTCCCCGGGCAAGGAAAACAACAGCAAAAATGAGCAAGTGGGACTACATTAAGCTGAAAAGCTTCTGTACAGCGAAAGACACCATCAATAGAACAAAAAGGAACCCTACAGTATGGGAGAATATATTTGAAAATGACAGATCTGATAAAGGCTTGACGTCCAGAATATATAAAGAGCTCACACGCCTCAACAAACAAAAAACAAATAACCCAATTAAAAAATGGGCAGAGGAACTGAACAGACAGTTCTCCAAAAAAGAAATACAGATGGCCAAGAGACACATGAAAAGATGCTCCACATCGCTAATTATCAGAGAAATGCAAATTAAAACTACAATGAGGTATCACCTCACACCAGTAAGGATAGCTGCCATCCAAAAGACAAACAACAACAAATGTTGGCGAGGCTGTGGAGAAAGGGGAACCCTCCTACACTGCTGGTGGGAATGTAAATTAGTTCAACCATTGTGGAAAGCAGTATGGAGGTGCATCAAAATGCTCAAAACAGACCTACCATTTGACCCAGGAATTCCACTCCTAGGAATTTACCCTAAGAACGCAGCAATCAAGTTTGAGAAAGACAGATGCACTCCTATGTTTATCGCAGCACTATTTACAATAGCCAAGAATTGGAAGCAACCTAAATGTCCATCTGTAGATGAATGGATAAAGAAGATGTGGTACATATACACAATGGAATACTACTCAGCCATAAGAAGTGGAAAAATCCAACCATTTGCAGCAACATGGATGGAGCTGGAGAGTATTATGCTCAGTGAAATAAGCCAAGCAGAGAAAGAGAAATACCAAATGATTTCACTCATCTGAGGAGTATAGGAACAAAGGAAAAACTGAAGGAACAAAACAGCAGCAGAATTACAGAACCCAAAAATGGACTAACAGGTACCAAAGGGAAAGGAACTGGGGAGGATGGGTGGGCAGGGAGGGATAAGGGGGGGGAAGAAGAAGGGGGGTATTAAGATTAGCATGCATGGGGGGGAGGGAGAAAGGGGAGGGTGGGCTGCACAACACAGAGAGGACAAGTAGTGACTCTACCACATTTTGCTAAGCTGATGGACAGTAACCGTAATGTGGTTGTTAGGGGGGACCTGATATAGGGGAGAGCATAGTAAACATAGTATTCTTCAGGTAAGTGTAGATTAAAAATTTAAAAAAAAAAAAGAAAGAAAGAAAGAAAAGGGGGATTACTCCTTAACAGGATAAAACTATTGGTAAATCAAAGATCAACGCATGCTTTAAATATCCTTAATGTTGATCACTTAAAGGGTGTCAGATGATCAGCTATGGAGGTACTCTTTTCTGATAATATTCCTTTCTCTTAATTAAAAAAAAAAAAAAAAAAAAGCAGTTACTGTGTGCTGACCTCCAATGAGTTCTGCACAGTGGTATAGAGGGCATGTCAAAGTGTGGGCAAAGGGTCTGTTTGTTTCTACGCAGAAGATCAAGGCCTAGCTTGGATACCCAGAAAATGAACTAAGATACGATATGAGGAGGAGCTTCCGGCATCAGCACTCTCTGGAGGACTCGTGCCGGGGGATGATCATCAAAAGGCCTCCACAGGGATCCGGACGATGCTGCGGTTGTGGCTGCATCCAGCCCACCGTCTCCTGGACTTGCCATAAGAAGGAGGAGGGAGATGTCTAGGCTGGCATGTGCATACAGTGAGACAACGAATTTGACTGGATCTGTACTGTTGGAACTCAACCAGGAGTTGGGAGGGGTGCAAGTTGTAGCACCCCAAAATCTCATGACTATAGACTATCTATGGTTAAAAGAACATATGGGATGTGAACAGATCCCAGAAATGGGCTGCTTTAATTTGTCTGATGGTTCAAGTACAGTTGGAAAATATCCATCATATCATAGATAAATTTTCACAAATGCCTAGGGTGCCTAAATGGTTTTCTTGGCTTCACTGGAGATGGCTGGTAATTATAGATTTGCTTTGTTTATGTCACCGTATTCCTATTGTGTTAATATGTGTGTGCAAATTAGTTAGTAGTTTAAAACCTATACATACTTAAGGTACTATACAAGAAGATATGTCAAAGAAATAATCAATCCTCCCAAGTTTCCTTCATATGCTACATCTATAGCTTTTCTTCTTCCTTCCTAATTACAAACCTTAAATAGAATTCGTGCCTCATATCGAATTTACCGAGTATCATAATTCCTCCAGGTGGTAAAGATACCTCGAGACAAGTGCTGGGCATAGAAGCCACAGGGCATAAATCTGCAAAGAAGTAAAAAGCTAACCTTTGCAAACAATATGGCTTCTCTCTCACTTACCAACTTTACATTTCCCTGTATGGCCCCGGAAGATGACTGGTTAGCCAGAGACGGGTAAGATTCCTCAAGGGAGGAACAACCTAAGACAGGCACAGTCGCAGGGGGGCCATCAGGTGAGAATTTGGGGATCAACAGAGGTGAGGCTCAGAACCTCACCCCCCCTGCTTTGAGAGAAATCTTCTGCATCCGTGGATGTCTTGCTGCCCTTGTCTAGCCTGGATTAATACTTAGTCCATAGGCACACACCTGATCATCTGATCATCTACATTTGCCTTCTTACAGCACTAAACTATGTCTTCTACCTTTATCTTGCATCTACCTACCACTTCAGCATTTTATTAAAAATAAAAATAATAATAATAATAGGAGAAATGTGGGATCAACATATAAATCAAGTACAAAAATCAAATGAATATTCATATTTGACCTGATGGTTTATAGGTCATATTGCATGATCAAAACCGAAAGTTTCTGTGATGAATGCCCTTGTACTGTTCACCATGTAAGAATTTATTCACTCTGTAAGAATTCGTTCACCATGTAAGAACTTGTTCGTTATGCTTCAGAAGATTGGAGACTGACGAGAATTAGGCTTGAGATGGATTAATGATTGTACATTGAGCATTGACCCCCCTATACTGAATTTTATTGTTGTTAACAACCATTTGATCAATAAATATGAGAGATGCCCTCTCAAAAAAAAAAAAAAAAAAAAAAAAAAAATGAAATAATTGCACAACGAAATAAAATCATGCAATGAAAAATCGACTATACCCATGATAGTAGGGCTATTACACTTAAAACCTAGCAATTCAATGGAACATTATGGTAGAATTTATCTGGCCTGGGAGGGCAGGGAAGGATATCTTGAGGAGTTGATATAGGGCTCTAAGTACATGCAGATCTTATGGCAATTCAGAGACTGGTCATGTGAGGTCCTAACAATGTTCCTGGTTAGCTGTTCTAGACTGTGAGGGCTGAGCCTGGAAAGGCAGACTAGACAATGCAGGGCCTTGTTTTATGTGGATGATTTTTGCCCTTATCCTAAAAGCAATGCAAGCCATTAAATATTTTAGAGGGGTAAGGGGTCTGCAACAATCATTTTCAATTCTGAAAATCATTCTGCATATAGAGAGGTGAATAAATGGGAAAAGAATGGAGAAATTAATAAACTGGTAGTAGATGTAGATATGAAAATAGGTTGAAAAGTAATTAGAGGACTTTTCTCTAGAGAAGAAATAAATAGGTTTCTAGAGGGAAGAAGTGGGGCTGTGGTTGGAGGTAGAGAGAGAATCAAAATGGTAAAAGTATAAGGAGATAGGTCACGTAGAGACAGAAAAAATGATAAGGGAGATTACCTGGAGTAATGTCCTTAGGTAAACAAAGGAATGGGATTTAGTGTACCAGTGGAAAGGTTGACCCAGGCATGGAGTTAATTCAGCCTTAGTAATAGGAGAGAAGGCAGAGAATATGGGCACAGACAAGGTAGGGGCAAACATTGGGGGAGAGTTTATGAGTTCTGCTCTAATTCTCAGTGAAATAGGAGGCAAGGTTATCAACTTAAGAATGAGAGTGGATTGCAGTTGCTGGGGGTTTGAAGAAAGCCAGCCTTCAGGCCAAGGACATTAGGGGCATTTTTTATTTCTCTTTCATACCTGATTTTCAATTATTCATGGAGTCCTGTGCCAAATACACTGAGAATCCAACCATTTTCATCCCCCACACCAAGCCCTTATGGGTCTGACTCACACCATTCCTCTCCTGCATTATTGAATTGAGTCCTAATGGGTGTCCTTACTTTCACCCTTAGTCCCTCAATGTTCTCTGATAACAGCCGGGGAGATCCTTTAAAAACATATCAATCGACATCATTCCTTGCTTGAAGCCTCCAGCGGCTTCCTATCATACTTACAACAAAGCCTAGTCCTTACAATGAATTTACAAGGACTTCCATGGTATCAATCTCTTCTCTCTCTGGGACATCCTCTCCAGCCACACTACCCCTTGCTTGTTGGACACTTCAGGGTTCCTGGAACATGCCTGGTGTGTTCGTTCCTTCGGGCATCTGCACAGTCTGAACCCCTGGCTGGACAGTGCTTCCACGGATATTTGCATGACTATGTGTCTGGCCTACCTACTCAAATTTGTAAATAACACCCTTCCAACAAACGCATATCCCCCTTCTCCTTTTTTCATAATATTTAAGCCTTTTGATGTATTATATAATTTACTTATTTTTAAATTGTTTTGTCATGATAGACTATAAACTCCATAAAGGCACAGGTTTTTGTCTGTGCTGATTATTGTACCGCAGTTCTCTTAGAACGGTACCTGGGACTTAGGAGGCACTCAGTAAATATTTGTTGAATGAATGGGAGACAGAGAGTGAGTGGATTAAGGAAATACAGAAGGATTAACTGGCAACATGAGGGGCTCACTTGAGAAGGGCAATTACATATTTAACCTCCAACACGGGATGTGCTGCTGGGAGGAGTAATTGATAAGATGCTCCCAAGGCCTTGCAGCAATGACAACAAATACAACTGAATTGTCTGATAAGGAGTGTGGGTCCAGGTAGCTCCTGTTTTTTCCCTCTGTTGTATGTAGGTTTGGGGGCAGTTCTACAATGCTTCTGAAGATAGCTTATTGATTGGAAGCAGAGGCAAATTATTAGCCTTTCTGGAGCTCCTTTCTGTGTCCAGCTGCCTCTTGGTACAATCAACTGTTGGTAAATATTTAGCCAGAGTAGAAAGTTTCAAAGACTCTAATATTGGAATAATCTGAAAACAGCAATTATTTATTGGCCTTAAAAACAAGGTTTGCCCTGCTTGTGTATTGTGTGTGTGTGCATTTCATTTATACCCCTGCTATAATAGAGTACATGGAATGCCTCCCCTATAACATGGGAAGTCTCTATGCAGGCCCCTTTCCTAGACTTAAAGCTGCCTCAGTGGCTGTAAGGTATCACTCACATCCACACTTTATTAAAAAAAAGTGATGATCGGTTTTGAACATACATAGAAAAAGGACATAATAGCATTTTCAGTGTATTAATTTTATACACTTTCTTTCTTTGGGAAAAAAAAGAGATGCATAAGTTTCTTCTATTTAATTCTCTCTCCTCTCTCTTTCACTCACACACACATACACAGAGTCATGACTGAAAATTTTACACTTTGAAAATGATTAGAGAATGTCATGACAGCAATTTGGAAATTTTAACTCTCTTCAAGTTTGTATAACAGGCGTAGTGTGTGTGTAATTCCCTGTAGACAACCAGCAAAAGTAGAAGGCCAGGTGTGATCTAATGAAGGTAAACATATGCCAAATACTTGCTCCCGTCTTTACTATTAGCTGTTTCCTTTAAGCTAAAGCATTGATTACAATAAGGTATGTACCCTAACATCGAAAAGATGTCACAGCAGAAAGTCAAATAACCCACTAAATCCTCCAATTTTAGGCCCCAGATTATGTAACCAACAATATTTAGCTTCTCTTTTGAAAAGAGAAAAACTGCTTGAAATAATCTATTGTTCAAAAAAATGAGGTGCTATAAATTTAAACCATTGTAAATAGAATTACTTTGGAGGATGTTAGTTTGTGGACAACAGCATGATGTCATTTTTAACCCTAGAAGAAATATTTTCTCTTGCTGTTCATTTGCGTGAGAAGAGACAATTAATTTATAATTCCAAGTTGGCCTTTGTTTTCATTAGTTTAGTGTCTGTTATGTGTTGAGATCATAGATGCTCAAAGAGATGTCAGTGACATCATCCTTCAGCTGTAAAATCAGCCCAGTGGGGGCTTTTGTTTTGTATTTGAGGAGGATTGTTGTAACATTTTTCTTACACTAAACAGGGCACTGCAGAAAATAAAACACAAAAATGGCATACTGAAGAAAAATTAAGTGCAAATCTTAGGAAATGTTGAGTTTAGGAAAAGTGTTGGGCTGTGACATTGCTTTTTCACATAACTAGAAGTGGATCGGCCACCCTCAGGTGGTAGTCCTCAGGGTCAGCTATGGGAGGATCAGCAGCATATTTAGGCCCTGAGGAGATTCTTGGACCATTTCAATGGAGATGGGGATTCAGTGGGATGTGGCCCAGAGATCTGCATTTTCCCAGAGATTCCAGATAATTCATATTCAAGTGATTTGTAGTTTGAGAAACAGTGTTCTAAATTGTAAACTTTTTTTTTCTATTCAGCCCAGTTAAGTGTGATTATCCTCACCTTCTAGCCTGACCAGAATTTTTTTCAAAGAAACATAAGGGGTAGAGAGAGTCAAACAAACAAATGATTCTTCTTTTCCATAAGTGACATTAAAAGGCTCAAATGACAAATGTCTGGTTCATGAAACATTTTGAGTAATGTTATTTCATTTTATAAGTGGGCCATGCCTTCATATATAAATTGAAGGTGAGGAAAGAGTGAGAGAACAAGAGGGCACTGGGTCCCTTGAGGGCTGCGAATTAGGGAAGGAGGAAGGAGGACACAGGAAGAGAATGCTGGAGGCTGAAAACACTTTCAAACTTTACAACTATGCACAAATGGTACATTCAATATTTACTTAGGCTGGAGATAAATAAAAGGTCTGCACTGAAATATTTCTAATCTTGTAGCTGCTACAGAGTTTTCAAGTTTTATCATTTGCTTGTGTGTTGTGGTTGTTATTGTATAACTTTGTATGACTGTGTAAAGTATTTTAGTCTCAAAGAATTCATCAATTTAGTCTTTTTTAGATACACAGCATACACATACACAAGAATCTGCCTACAGATGTCCTTCCTTTCCCTCCCTGTCTCTCTGTCCTTCTCTTCTTCCTCCCTCTTGCTCTCTCTCTTTCTTTGTTTTGTGCATTTAAGGCATATTTGATTAGCTAGTTTGCCTATTTCTGGCTCAGTAATGAAGACTGGGCATCATTTTATGCCTTATTGTACTTGGTGAAAGACACTGATTTCAGCATTTCTGGAAGGGAAAGAATTTGGATGTATCCATGTGTCAGGAATAAAAAATGGTGTAAAAGAAGGCATGAAATCAGGATGAGTGATTTAGAACAGGCAGAAGATTTTTTTTTCCTTTACACACTTGGAAAAAAATAGAAAACATAAGAGAAGTTGGAAATCAAGAGGAATATTGAATAGAATGTCCAAATTTTGTCATAAAGGTGACTTGGTTAAAAAATAGTGATGTGTTCAATATCCCCTTTCTCTGGTTTCATTTAGAATCCCATCAGCCCAGGGCTTTTTGAGATTTAAGCAAAAGCAAATGACTTTGTGACTTAGTTTGAGAAGTGCTGGCAGCAACTGATTTGGTGTATAAATCTAGCCAAAATGTTCTGAGATACTCTGTTTTGTCAGAAAGAACAATAGATACAAGAACCTGATCAGGTGTAATTGAAATCAGACTCCATTGTGATAGATGAAGTAGAAATACTCTTTGTAAGTACAGCAAGTTTCCTCAATATGTGAATTTACAAGCCCTGTGGGAATGCCTTCTAGCCTCTTACTCTGACAGAAGGCTATTAATTTCTTACAAAGTAGAGGAAATGTCTACTTCCTTATAAATCAAAGATAAAATAACATTATTTATAAATATTGCTTGCCATGTAATAATATTTCTATATATCACTTTTCAAGAGTTTTCATTTAGAACATCCTTCTAAATTTTTTTTCAAAAATTTCTTAAAATATATTTATTACCTAATGATTTTAGGATTGGTTCTGTTCATCTGGAGAGAAATACCTTCAAGTGCTCTAGTTTGGGGATTTTACCAACTAAAGATAGAAACTTCAATGCATGTGTG
This sequence comes from Manis javanica, assembly GCF_040802235.1. Classification (NCBI taxonomy): domain Eukaryota; kingdom Metazoa; phylum Chordata; class Mammalia; order Pholidota; family Manidae; genus Manis; species Manis javanica. The sequence goes on along the minus strand of NC_133160.1, from coordinate 72,820,856 downwards.
TAAAATAAAGAAATGCAGCAAAGATAGTTGAATGATATCCTTACACAAATGCATGCATACATTACTTTGTTTTGATCAATGTGTATTGGCACTAGTAATATCAGGGACCTAAAAATAACTGAAGTGGCACTTAACCAAGGTTCATTTGGAATTTGAAACTAAAATTATGTCACATGATATTCAAGTTACCTATCAGTGAAAACTACATTTTGCCTGGTCTATTTAAATTTTTTGATACATTTTTTTTCATATTTATCTCTATCCATCATAAAGCTGTTCCTATTCTCTTTATGGCTTCCTTTCCAGGATTTATCAGAAAGTGTTTGGTTAGCATTTCCGAATCAAAATTTCCAAATCAAAAATCTTAAAGGAATCAAACAGAAATTTCCCATTTCACGTCTGAATAGTATTATCTTAATGCTATTTATTTCATGAACTATATCATATAATGATAATTCATCTTTGTGATTTCTGGAAATAACCATGCCTTACACTGAATCACATGAAATTGACTTTTACTTACGTCAAAACAGTCAAAAGTCAACTGTTTCAAGATAGTCAACCTATATATATATTAGAGCTTCATTTTTTTTATTTTTGTATCTATCTCCATTCGCTAGTGGTTTTGGAGTATTAGGAAATCTTTTATTTCTTTGGCTAATGATATTGTTTCTTATGTAGTATTTTGTAAATTTAGGTTAAAGTGTGGCTAACACCATTTATCTATTCTATGGTTATACTTTACATTATGGGGATTTGCATTAAATCATCAATTGTTGTGGATTTATTATGATTTTTTTCTGAATTTCCTCAAAGGAGACATTTGTTAGAAGGGAGAAAAGGAAAAGATGATGATATGAAATTTAGGAAAATCTCAGAAAACAAGAGAAGAAAGATTTATTTGATAATGTTGTAAGGGAAGAGTTTTTGGATTTTGCTAGTTCTCCAAACAAAAATCTTTTTCTATTGAATGCCAGATTATGTTTCCTTAAAAATAGAAATTTTTCTGTTTTAAACAACACTTAGGATCAATCACAGACATTATGGAATAGAAGGCAGATGTAGAGGTCACCATTTAAGTAAGTTTCACTTGACCTGTTTCAAACTAATCTATCGTATTTCTAATAATCTCCAGGGATAAATATTTCAGAACCTCTTTCAGTAAAATGTTTCAATGGTTAAGAAGTAGGAGTACTGAATAATTTCTTTAGTTATTTATTTTATTTTCATATGATTATAAAAGTAATAAATGCTTATTTGATATTTTGAAAAGTATAGAAATTAATGAACAATGAGTGTCTCCACCCCCATAATCTTATAGGTAACTTCTGCATACCTAAATAATTCCTCTTGATATCATATTCCTTAGTTCTATTTACTTTGGATAAAGGAACTATCTAGGCATATTTCTTCATACTGTCATGATTGTCATTATTATCGTTTCTTTACAGTTCCCTTCCTCATTCCAGACTTTAATTTCCTGTCTTCTGGCATTATAATTCCTTCATGTATCCCTTCTAAATTTTTCATATCTCTGTTATATGTAAAACCCAACTGGATAAAATATTTGATTGGCTAGTATTGTTAATACTGATACTGTATGTTTCTCCTTTGGATCTTTTATTATTCCCTGGTAGTTCATTACAATTTTGAAGGCTACGTTCATTCCTTAAAACCATCAGAATATCAATTAATTCATTTTATTGGATTTTGAAACATACTGGAAATAATTTGACAGCATAATAAAGGGTGTAGTGAACCTAAATATATCTCTACTTGGAATTCCATAGCTTGCTGAAGTGTGATTAACTAAGTGAATGCCTTATGATCATCCTCTCTGGAGGCTGGAATCATAGTGATGGTCATGGGAGTAAGGAAGAGAAAATAGATAGTTTATTTTTCTAGAATCTAGATAGGTAGGCTCATTCACACTGAGAACACTGAAAAAAAATCTGAATGTAAGAAGTTCAAGAACACTTGAGAAACTTACCCTGAAGTGATTATTACAATGATTCACTTTGTAAATACTAACCCAATGACTACCACAGTGCTGGCACCGGAGGTGTAAGAATGAATCACACAGTCCCCACCCTGGAGGAACTCACATTTTAGACAGAGAAAACTGAAATTTGAACCAATAATTGCAGTACAGTAAAAACAGATGAAAGTATGGAGTGTAATGGAAGAACATGTGGGGTGGGAAGTGGTTTGCCAAGATTTCATAGATGAAGCATCATTTGTATTTCTTGCTGTGCTTGGGACACTAAAATGCATGCAAATAGAGAGAATAGGAGGAGATAAGGAACTTATTTTTTTTGCAAAGAAATCTTATTTATAAAGAAAGCAAATGTCTACTAATGTTCATGACACTGTCTTGTAGATCATATGGCTAAAGTTTGATTATGATTTTTTCTGAATATTATCAGTCTAAACTGTTTCTGAGTTCTTTGTCTTTCTTTCATTATTATTTGAAACAAAGAATTGTTATACAGCTTTAGATGATTACTCATCAAATGAGTGTACTACAATGGAAAGCCAAAGAGATTTAGTACTGCCTACTAGTAACATACTAATTTTTCCCTTTTGTGTTTCCTGGCCTTGGTTTCCTATTTCGTAAAATGAGTAAGGTGAATTATACAATCTTGTCTTATTTCTCCCAACAAAAACATTTTAAATGCTTAAGTATATATGTAGTATGACATTGCTTCATATATTAGGATGATAAAAAATATCTTATTATTCTGCTTTCTTGGTGTCCTAAATTGATACTAAGAAAAACAATTTTTTGAGAGTTAAAACAGAAATTTTTTGGTAAATAGTACTAGGGACAATGAAATGTGATCCTCATAGTGTTTACTAAAGCAAGTGTTTTGTTTGTAAAGAAAGAGAGAGCTGGATATTCTCAAAGAGAAACAGCTTCAGTATACCAGAAATATGTTCAAGTGTAGACAGGGATAACCTAAGAACTATAAAAATCAATCTACTATGGGAGCTGTGGAAAGCTATGCTCCATTCTCACTTTTTTCATAGAAGTTATTCCAGATCCTAATTAAAAGTAGTTTTTATTATTATTTAAATGTTCCAAAGGAAAGGCTTTTCACCTTTTAAAAATACTTTTGCAGAACAAAGTACCTTAATGTCATGACATAAGAATACAGGCAGGAAAAGACAAATGAGCTTTGGCAATATTTTCCCACATGGATAAATCCAGAAGGAGAAGCTAATAAATCAGGAAGGGTCATTGCCTTGAAAAGGAACATTGTCTCTTCCTGAATATTTAGAACCACAGAAATAGGATTCATTCTCAGAGTTCATTCTACTTTTCATCATTTCTGCATCAAAGTGGGTGGGAAGGGCTGAAGGCTAAACTAAGGCTAACACTAAAGCAAGCATATGTTTAAATAAGTTCAAATCAGAAGAAATGTTCTGTTTTTATAACAATGTACAAGTACAGAGACTCAGCATTTTGAAATTGGGAGAGGGTAGAAATGGATAAAAATTTGGCCAATGATTAAGGAGAACTGAAGAAATTTTCAGAGCACTGTGTGTACAAATCAGTAATTTGTTTTAATCTTGGAATTTTCATTTAAGAAAATATCTTCAAGATGCTTAGTCATAAGTTTATGTAATTAAGCCTAAAAGTAAAAATGATTCTAATATTTTATATAAACAAATATGCTTTTCAGAGATAGCTCATTTTAAATCTTGAATTACTGAGGAAATGATATTGCTTATTTAAATTTATAGCATTATTTGGGATATTAAATAACAGTGGATATAGAATATTTAGTGTGTTATTTATATTCTTTTGCATATATTTTCTACTTTTAAAGTTTTAACTAACTTTAAAAAATGTAAATATGTAATCCAGTTTCTGTTTTGTAACGCAGACTAATATTACTATTTCTTTTCCTTCACCTCTGGGTGTTAGCAAATAATTTTTAAGTGCCATTATCTATATGCAACTATGTGCCTTTTATAAAGTAATAATGAAAATGTACTATATATATAAAGATGGTGCTTAATCTGTTTTTCACTTTTCTATTTTTCTTTTACTCAAATGAAAGATAAAACAATGTTATTGTCTAACTGTATAAATATTGCCTGCCATAACTATTAATCCATTTCTTTGTTTTTCATTATAAAAGTGGTAATAGCTGTTTTAATTAATTAGTTTAAAGGGCATTCCCATTTTCCTCATGTTTTGTTATCAACTTACCATTCTTAGGACTAGCTTGATTTAGTTCTTCAGTTATTTACTATAGGTACTAATAAAGTCATAGGGTCAGGTCACATCTGGGCCTGTGAAAGTGATGGCAAGCAAACCTGACCATCTGCTTTGTAAATACTTCATGTTAATGCTGCTGACAGCAAGGCTACAGAGTAGGGATACTACAGCAAAATACATCCTGCCGCTGGAACACTCAAGTGTATTCCCTATAATGGGATAGAGAATAGACGGAATGATAGACACTGAAGCAGATCAGCTCATCTCTTCTTATCCCATCATGTGAAGTCCACTAATCAGATGATCAAAGGACCTGGCTACTTCTAATAGAAAAGCAAATGCCAACTTCTAAAAAATCTTTATACTATTAGGAAATATAACATATATGAAGAGTAAAAATATAAATGTGTACATTCACGAATAATTATAATGCAATCTCCCACACAGTTCCCTCCTTCTTCTCCACCAATGTCAAGAAATAGAACACTGGGAGCACTCTAGAAGCCATGGGATTATTGGTTGTAATGCCCTCCTATTTCTGCGGGTAGAGGTAACTACAATCCTTATATGATAATTGTTTCCTTGCTATTTTTCTTGATAGTTTTGCCACATATGCTTGTTTGTCTAAATAGTATGGTTTTGTTTTACTAGGTTTTTAAGCTTTATATAAAAAGAATCATATTGTGTGCACGTGTCATGTTTCTTTTGCTGAATATTATGAGAGTCATGTTTGCTGTATATTGTATTTACTTTCATTGTTATATGAATATGCTTCATTTTTCTAACCAATCTATTATAGATGGGGATCAATAGGAACTTAGGAACAATAGTGATATGAACTTCCTTGTACATGTTTTCTAAAATATTTAGTCATGAGATTACAAAGGAGTGGAATTTATTGTCATAGAATATGTTCATGTAGGCAGTAAATGGCCCATCAGGTTTGCTACCAAGTTCATTAAGTTCCCCTGCTATCTGATTCTTCGTTACCCTTGAAACTAATGAATGGATATGTATAAAGATAAAATATGTTTTTCGTCATGCATGAATATGTATAAAGACAAACTGTAAATACTGCCCTGCAGCCTATGTACTTTTTATCTGGTAATAGATAAACACAGTTCTTCATGATAAAAAAATTAATATGTGACATATATCCATGTATGTATTCAATGAATTTTATTTGGCAAGTTATCTACTGTGTATTTAGGTTGTTTCAGAATAATTTGTTGTGTAAATAGATAAATGTAAATGCAGAAAAAATTTTCTTTGTTTCCTTTTAACCCATTCCTAGATGTAAAATTGCTAGGTTAAAGATGAAATAGGATTTCTTAAAATTTCAGAAAAATTAGCATAATTTATTCAACAGTAATTTGTAAAATTATCTTTAAAAGGTCTACAATTTTTGTATTGAATACAAATATTTTATACTTGTCAATTTTGTGATAGAAATAGTATTCTATTAAACATTTCTTTATTAATAGGGTAGATATTTTCACATTATTATTTCTTTGTAAAGTTATTCTTCTTTTGCTTCCTTCACTAGTGGGAGGATGTACATCTCTTAATGCTTTATGAACATATTTAACATGGCATATGTTGGTGTCTGTGGGTTGCAGTTGAGGTTTTGGGGCAACATGAAGAGCCAAGAAGGCAGCAGGAGTTGTCATGAAGGGCACTCACTAGAGGCCACTTTATTCTGCATGAAGCTGTACTTCTTATACTGCTATACTGCTGATTCATGGTTACATAAGTATTGAAGATGCACATGTGTGTGGCCTTCATGACCAGATGTCTGGCCTTCAAGGCCCTTATCTAGCTCCTTTTTCATGAGTACAGCACACTGTGTTTTCAGGTTTCTCAAGGCAAGACATATTTGGGGTAAAGCAGTGGACAGCTGTCCTCATAGAACAGTAGGGAAAGTGGAGGAGGGGGGCGCCTTCCCTATAACCCACCCCTTTCTATAGGACAGCAGCCGCCTGCTTCTTCCTTGCACACAAAGCAGAGCTCTGTGCCCAGAGCCCACAGAAACAATGTAAAGAACAACAAAAGACAAGGAGGCCACATGCCCCAGTGGCCACTGTGGTTAGGAACCACCGCCAAGTGGGACCAAGCTGTGACCACCATGTAGACAGGAGGTCTTGGGATAAAGCTTGTATCTGAGACGCTTCATCACCTATTTCCTGGAGTGCAGCTTATATTTGCTGCTGGTGGTCTGGGATATAAACACAGCAGTTAATGTGCAGTAAAGCACAGGTGCCTCCTTGTGAAACTGTCAGTATATCCAGAGCCATTGTGTTTTGTAAAACCACCTATGCATTTGGGTGACTTCATCTAGCAATAGGGCTAGTGAGGACCTTGTTATATTCAAGGCATGGGCACATGCTGTGCCAGGACTTCTATTTGTAATTCTACATCTATAGTGTTGGCTCCTGGAAGGAAGATAGCCAGGGGGTAAAACCACCATGCCGTCCATTTGGAATGATTCCAATGGGAATATACAGCACCCTAATTATGCATGGGCTGTGGCAAAGTTTGTAGTATCTGTCCTGGTATGTATGAGTGGCCCAAAGTACAATGACCTGTTCAGTTTGCCAGAAGATAGGATCAGCCATAATCCTCACATATCCAAATGTTTTCTCCCAGCAGGTGGTTGGTTTACACAGTGCCCACACGGGCGCCTTAAACAAAAACTTCTCACTGCTCAAAGTATTGCATTTTGTCTCTTCACTCTTCCAGTGGTAAGTGTGTTTGTTACTTCACTATTTTATTGTTTTCCAGACTGCAGCACAAGTCTTAACTCTGTCTCTGTTCTGCTCCAGATAAGTAGGGAGGGGCTACTAAGATCTCTGATTTGGCCTTGCAAGTACCCATTGCCTGGGTGACCCAGACAGGACTGTACCTGCACAATCGTGCTCTTTAGTAGCCTGCCTGAAAACCTCCTTTCTTTGCCTTTGGGAAGTTCTCAGAACATGATCTCACTCCCATCTAGTGCTCCACGGCTCCCCCAAATCCTGGGATGAGAGGGGCTTAGTCCCCATGCTGAGGAAATGCAAGCAGGCACTGAATGCAAGGTGACCCTGGCTTTAGGAGATGGCAAGGGATTTGTCCTATGCCGATCAGGAGTTCAAAAAGCTTCTCTTTCCTCTCTCTGTTCTTTCTTAATCTCTACTGCCTGTACAGCTTCTGCCATTTGCTGCTACTCTCGCTTTGATGAATTCCTTCCTTACCTACACACACTGACCTATTGGTGAATTCCTTCTCAACCAGAGTCAAGAACCCTCTTCCGAGTTGAGGTCTCACCAGGCACACAGGGATATCTCCCCAGATTGGGTTGCCCAACAACAATACAATTATTTGCCCATGTATTTTTCTAGCACTTTTGTAGTTTCTTATTTCCTGACTGCCACATTACAAAAATTTATAGGGCACCATTCTTATATTGTACTGTCTACTACTTTCAAATAATACTCTTTCTAGAATTTATGTTAATGTAGTAAGTGTTCAGATTATAAATTTTTTACCAATAAATAAATAACCAATTATTTTCACCATTGATATATGCTCTTTGTATCATCTCGTAACTTTGTCTTTGGACTTCTGTTGGTTTATTTATTCCTGAGTCAGAAGTATAAATTACCATCTGGTTGGACAAGTTTCCTTAATTTTGTCCTTTTTCATTTTTCCTCTTTTCATTAGTCATTCTTTAAAATGAACTTTAGAGTAATATTTTTCAAGCTCTGAAATATGTCTCATGGGATTCATTAAATACATTAAATACATTAAATCTTCAGGTACAATTTTTGAGAATTTACAGATTATAATGTTGAGTTTTGCCAATCAGGAATGTTATTTATTCAGTCCTCACATGAATCCACACTAGATATTTTATAATAAATATGAATAAGAGGCAGAACCAAGATGGCGGTGTGAGTAAGACAGTGGGAATCTCCTCCCAAAAACATATATATTTTTGAAAATACAACAAATACAACTAATCCTAAAAGAGAGACCAGAAGACACAGGACAACAGCCAGACTACATCCACACCTGAGAGAACCCAGTGTCTGGTGAAAGGGGTAAGTACAAGACACAGCCCAGCAGGACCCAAGGTCCCTCACCCCAGCTCCCGGCGGGAGGAGAGGAGTCAGAGCGGGGAGGGAGAGGGAGCCCAGGACTGCTGAACACCCAGCCCTAGCCATCTGGACCAGAGCGCAGACACAGTGCATGCGCGGGGCTCTGGATACTAGGGAAACAGGACAGTAAGACCTTTGAGTGTGTCCCGAAGCCAGCGCCCCTGTGACAAAGAAAAGCACATGCTTTTTGAAAGTCTTAAATGGACAGGGACCTCACTGGTCACATCCCGGGTCGGATGGAAGCATCCTGGGTCACAGTCCAGCAGCTGGAAATTCTGGGGAACTCCGAGCACACTAATTCCCTTGGCAACAGCTCTGAGACCCTCACGGAGGTAAACAGCCAAACAGCCCCCCATCCATTACCCCTCTGAGGCCCCACCACAGCAGAGCAGCAGCCTGAGGCTGGTCACACCCATAGCAAGGGAGCTTCCTCCATACCAGCCAGGCAAGATACAGAGAGCCAGTCTACAAGCAATTGCCCAACACAAGCCACAAGGGGTCACAGTTGTCCCTGTAAAGAAAGGCCAGGAGCCAAGTGGAAAGAGGCTTGACTCTCCCAGCTGATAGATGCGTCAATAGCACTCCTCTGCCCTATCAACATGAAAAGGCAAAAAAATTTGATCAAGACAAGACTAACCCAGACAGCTTCAATATCTTCTACATCTTCCCCTGAGAAGGAATCTGGGGAGATAGATTTAACCAGTCTTCCTGAAAAAGTATTCAAAACAAAAGTCATAACCATGCTGATGGACTTGCAGAGAAATATGCAAGAACTAAGGAGGGAGAATACAGAAATAAAACAAGCTCTGGAAGGACTTCAAAACAGAATGGACGAGATGCAAGAGACCATTAATGGACTAGAAAACAGCACAGGAACGCAAAGAAGCTAATGCAGAGAGAGAAAAAAGGATCTCCAGGAATGAAAGAATTTTAAGAGAACTGAGTGACCAAACAAAACGGAACAATATCCACATTATAGGGGTACCAGATGAAGAAGAGAAAAAGGGATAGAAGTGTCTTTGAAGAAATAATTGGTGAAAATATCCCCAAACTAGGGGAGGAAATGGCCTCTCAGACCACAGAGGTACACAGAACTCCCATGACAAGGGATCCAAGGAGGGCAACACCAAGACACATAATAATTAAAATGGCAAAGATCAAAGATAAGGACAAAGTATTAAAGGCAGCTAGAGAGAAAAAAAGGTCACTTACAAAGGAAAACCCATCAGGCTATCATCAGACTTCTCAACAGAAACCCTACAGGCCAGAAGAGAATGGCATGATATACTTAATGCAATGAAACAGAAGGGCCTCGAACCAAGAATACTGTATCCAGCATGATTATCATTTAAATATGAAGGAGGGATTAAACAATTCCCAGACAAGCAAAAGTTGAGGGAATTTGCCTCCCACAAACCACTTCTACAGGGCATCTTACAGGGACTGCTCTAGATGGGAGCACTCCTAAAAACAGCACAGAACAAAACACCCAACACATGAAGAAGGAAGGAGAAGGAATAAAAAGGGAGAGAAATAAAGAATCATCAGACCGTGTTTATAATAGCTCAGTAAGCGAGTTAAGTTAGACAGAAAGACAGTAAAGAAGTTAACCTTGAACCTTTGGTAACCACAAACTTAAAGCCTGCAATGGCAATAAGTACATACCTTTCAATAATCACCCTAAATGTAAATGGACTGAATGCAACAATCAAAAGACACAGAGTAACAGAATGGATAAAAAAGCAAGATCCATCCATATGCTGCTTACAAGAGACTCACCTCAAACCCAAAGACATGCACAGACTAAAAGTCAAGGGATGGAAAAAGATATTTCATGCAAACAACAGAGAGAAAAAAGCAGGTGTTGCAATACTAGTATCAGACAAAATAGACTTCAAAATAAAGAAAGTAACAAAAGATAAAGAAGGACATTCCATAATGATAAAGGGCTCAGTCCAACAAGAGGATATAACCATTATAAATATATATGCACCCAATACAGGAGCACCAACATATGTGAAACAAATACTAACAGAATTAAAGGAGGAAATAGAATGCAATGCATTCATTCTGGGAGACTTCAACACACCACTCACTCCAAAGGATAGATCCACCAGACAGAAAATAAGTAAGGACGCAGAGGCACTGAACAACACCCTAGAAGAGATGGACCTAATAGACATCTACAGAACTCTACATTCAAAAGCAACAGGACACACATTCTTCTCAAGTGCACATGGAACATTCTCCAGAATAGACCACATACTAGGCCACAAAAAGAGCCTCAGTAAATTCCAAAAGATTGAAATCCTACCAACCAACTTTTCAGACCACAAAGGCATAAAACTAGAAATAAATTGTACAAAGAAAGCAAAAAGGCTCACAAACACATGGAGGCTTAACAACATGCTCCTAAATAATCAATGGATCAATGACTGAATCAAAATGGAGATCCAGCAATATATGGAAACAAACGACAACAACAACACAGAGCACCAACTTCTGTGGGCCGCAGCAGAAGCAGTCTTAAGAGGAAAGTATATAGCAATCCAGGCATATTTAAAGAAGGAAGAACAATCCCAAATGAATGGTCTAATGTCACAATTATCAAAATTGGAAAAAGAAGAACAAATGAGGCCTAAGGTCAACAGAAGGAGGGACATAATAAAGATCAGAGAAGAAATAAATAAAATTGAGAAGAATAAAACAATAGAAAAAAAATCAATGAAACCAAGAGCTGGTTCTTCAAGAGAATGAACAAAATAGATAAGCCTCTAGACAGACTTATTAAGAGGAAAAGAGAGTCAACACAAATCAACAGAATCAGAAACGAGAAAGGAAAAATCACGATGGACCCCACAGAAGTACAAAGAATTATTAGAAAGTACTATGAAAACCTATATGCTAACAAGCTGGGAAACCTAGGAGAAATGGACAACTTCCTAGAAAAATACAACCTTTCAAGACTGACCCAGGAATAAACAGAAAATCTAAACAGACCAATTACCAGCAACAAAATTGAAGTGGTAATCAAAAAAGTACCAAAGAACAAAACCCCCGGGCCAGATGGATTTACCTCAGAATTTTATCACACATACAGAGAAGACATAATACCCATACTCCTTAAAGTTTTCCAAAAAATAGAAGAGGAGGGAATACTCCCAAACTCATTCTATGGAGCCAACATCACCCTAATACCAAAACCAGGCAAAGACCCCACCAAAAAAGAAAACTACAGACCAATATCCCTGATGAATGTAGATGCAAAAATACTCAACAAAATATTAGCAAACTGAATTAAAAAATACATCAAAAGGATCATACACCATGACCAAGTGGGATTCATCCCAGGGATGCAAGGATGGTACAACATTCAAAAATCCATCAACATCATCCACCACATCAACAAAAAGAAAGACAAAAACCACATGATCATCTCCATAGATGCTGAAAAAGCATTTGATAAAATTCAACGTCCATTCATGATAAAAACTCTCAACAAAATGGGTATAGAGGGCAAGTACCTCAACATAATAAAGGCCATATACGATAAACCCACAGCCAACATCATACTGAACAGCAAGAAGCTGAAAGCTTTTCCGCTGCGATTGGGAACAAGACAGGGATGCCCACTATCCCCACTGTTATTCAACATAGTACTGGAGGTCCTAGTCATGGCAATTAGACAAAACAAAGGAATCCAGATTGGTAAAGAAGAAGTTAAACTGTCACTATTTGCAGATGACATGATATTGTACATAAAAAACCCTAAAGACTCCACTCCAAAACTACTAGAGCTAATATCGGAATTCAGCAAAGTTGCAGGATACAAAATTAACACACAGAAATCTGTGGCTTTCCTATACACTAACAATAAACTAATAGAAAGAGAAATTAGGAGGACAATTCCATTCACAATAGTATCAAAAAGAATAAAATACCTAGGAATAAACCTAACTAAGGAAGTGAAAGACCTATACCCTGAAAACTATAAGACACTCTTAAGAGAAATTAAAGAGGTCACTAACAAATGGAAACTCATCCCATGCTCCTGGCTAGGAAGATGAATATCGTCAAAATGGCCATCCTGCCCAAAGCAATATACAGATTCAATGCAATCCCTATCACACTACCAACAGCATTCTTCAATGAACTGGAACAAATAGTTCAAAAATTCATATGGAAACACCAAAGACCCCAAATAGCTAAAGCAATCCTGAGAAGGAAGAATAAAGTGGGGAGGATCTCACTCCCCATCTCAAGCTCTACTACAAAGCCACAGTAATTAAGACAATTTGGTACAGGCACAAGAACAGAGCCACAGACCAATGGAACAGAATAGAGACTCCAAACATTAACCCAAACATATATGGTCAACTAATATTAGATAAAGGTGCCATGGACATACATTGGGGAAATGACAGTCTCTTCAACAGATGGTGCTGCCAAAACTGGACAGCTACATGTAAGAGAATGAAACTGGATCACTGTCTAACCCCATACACAAAAGTAAATTCGAAATGGATCAAAGGCTTGAATGTAAGTCATGAAACCATAAAACTCTTAGAAAAAAACATAGGCAAAAATCTCTTAGACATAAACATGAGTGACCTCTTCTTGAATATATCTCCCCGGGCAAGAGAAACAAACGCAAAAATGAACAAATGGGACTATATCAAGCTGAAAAGCTTCTGTACAGCAAAGGACACCATCAATAGAACAAAAAGGTATCCTACAATATGGGAGAATATATTTGTAAATGACAGATCCGATAAAGGCTTGATGTCCAAAATATATAAAGAGCTCACACACCTCAACAACCAAAAAGCAAATAACCCAATTAAAAAATGGGCAGAGGAGCTGAATAGACAGTTCTCTAAAGAAGAAATTCAGATGGCCAACAGACACATGAAAAGATGCTTCACATCGCTTGTCATCAGAGAAATGCAAATCAAAACCACAATGGGATATAATCTCACACCAGTAAGGATGGCTACCATCCAAAAGACAAACAATAACAAATGTTGGCGAGGTTGTGGAAAAAGAGGAACCCTCCTACACTGCTGGTGGGAATGTAAATTAGTTCAACCATTGTGGAAAGCAGTATGGAGGTTCCTCAAAATGCTCAAAATAGAAATACCATTTGACCCAGGAATTCTACTTCCTGAAATTTACCCAAGAATGCAGCACTCCTGTTTGAAAAAGACAGATGCACCCCTATGTTTATTGCTGCACTATTTACAATAGCCAAGATATGGAAGCAAGCTGAATGTCCATCAGTAGATGAATGGATAAAGAAGATGTGGTACATATACACAATGGATTATTACTCAGCCATAAGAAAAAAACAAATCCTACCATTTGCAACAACATGGATGGAGCTAGAGGGTATTATGCTCAGTGAAATAAGCCAGGCAGAGGAAGACAAGTATCAAATGATTTCACTCATACGCGGAGTATAAGAACAAAAGAAAACTGAAGGAACAAAAGAGCAGCAGAAGCACAGAACCCAAGAGTGGACTAATGGTTACCAAAGGGAAAGGGACTGGGGAGGAGGGGTGGGAAGGGAGGGATAAGGGTGGGAAAAAAAGAAAGGGGGCATTACCATTAGCATGTATGGTGTGGGGGGGGGCACGGGGAGGGCTGTGCAACACAGAGAAGACAAGTAGTGATTTTACAGCATCTTACTATGTTGATGGACAGTGACTGTGAACAGGGATGTGGGGAGGACTTTGTGAAGGGGGGAGCCTAGTAAACATAATGTCCTTCATGTAACTGTAGGTTAATGATACCAAAATAAAATTAAAAAAAAATATGAATAAGTTTTGTAAAAATGCTTAAGTGTTTAAATATATTTAGAATAAAGAAAAGAAGCTAGCCATGTATTACTTTTATTTTGGCTTAGTTCTCAGAACATGATCTCTCTCCGTCTAGTGCTCATAGAGTAAACAAAATGAATACAGAGAAATCTCAAATTAAATATACTTAAATATGCTTTGTTATTTCCACTTGTGTGTTTTTCAATACAATTTTATTACAAAGAAAACTTTCATAGACAATTCTCAAAATATTGTGTGATAAAACCACAGTAGAACAAAACATTAAGCAACATACTGACCCTACCAAAAGTTGGTGAATATATGATGAGTCTAAATGTAAACACTGTGATAAAGGAAGAGAGAGAGAGAGAGAAATGCTTGAGATTTGCTCCAATTTCCTAAAGATTAAGATTAGAAATCACTAAAAAGACATCAGCCAGTGCTCCATTTTACCCAGTTGGTGTAACTTTGAAATGGAGTAGTGAGTAGTATACAGATATGTTCACACCCACCGGAAGTAGCGAGACTCAGCAGAAGCACAGATCACAGAAAGAGAGCTCCCAAGATTGCAGATATTGAAAGGATCAAGTCATTCTATAGAAAAACTGCTAATATATTTAAAGATAGAAAAGAGAATAGGCAACATTCACCTGGAGTAGTGAAAAATAGAAATATTACAGATAAAAAATTTAACAATCTAAGTTTAACAATTAAAGAGAAGCCAAGTGGACTCTAAAGTTTCGAGGGACACACTCAAAGCTTAGCTTGGGGCATATTAGCATTGACAGGTCTATTCTACATTGAGGTGCAGATGTCAAGTAGTCTGAAACTCTGTGAATGTGGAGTTCGGGCAGAAGTCCAAACTGGAGATATAAATTTGTGAGTCACCATGGTGGTATGTTTCTTTCCATATACAATCAGGGGCTTAGTGCACAATGGTGGAAAATGCAGAAATTTATTTCATCTTAAAGAGTAAAGTTGTTTTCTAGACAAGTAGCTCAGAATGAAAGGTATCACTGTTGGGCATGTAAGGAAGAAGGGATTATGATCTGATCATTTAGAAGATTTGTTGGAGTCACTTGTCCTCCAACGCATTTTGTGTTTCACACATACTGTGAGAACATGATGTTTGGAGTTGCAGCTATCTTGAGACAGTAAGGAGCTACTTTCCTAAACCACTGACATTTTTCCAAACTGTAAAATAGAAGAACTAGCTTTACCCACTTAAGCTAAAAATTAGCAAGTAATTCAAATCTCTCAGATATTGTAAGGGCTGTTAAAACAACTATAAGAGACTGTATTAAGAATAGAAAAGTCAGAGCAGGATCAAGAGGCCCCCTGAGTCTTGATTAGTGACAGGGTCTTGCTGTTTTTATTAATATTCTATGTAATCATAGGCAAGTAGTTTAAGTTAATCTGTGAGTCTTAATTTCTCTATTTTTAAAAGAAAGGTATTAGGCTAGATAAAACATTGTAAGATATATAATTTTTATTAAATTACTTCACTTGGAATGCCGTAAGTATGTAGATAAATAAAATTTGTTCACATTTTCAACAATGATTGACTACTGCAAATTCAGAAAACCATAGCAAGCTTTTGCAAAATTTTTGGAGGGATAATTAAAAAGCTAGTGGATAATAATCAAAAGGTACAATCATCTCTAGAAGCCACAATGTATTTATTAAATGTAAGTTTTCTGAAATTAGTTCCATTTCCTTTAAAAATAAGCACTAGACTTCTAGATCAGGAGAGTAACATGCAAACTGCATATATCTGTCTCAATAAATTATTTGACAGTCTTTTAGAACAAGGCTTGCCCATCAAGGATGAGAAATAGAAATGTTCCACAGATGGTAATATGATTAGATAAATTATTTGCTGGTTAAATGACCAAAATCCAGGAATTTTGGCAACACATTTTGCCTTGATATTTCTTTACCATCTCTTCCACCAACAAGAAACAAATGTTTGATGAAACCATATATGCACCTTTATACTGGGTGCTGGATGCACAGACTGAATGTGACCTACTTGTGAGGAGCACGTGGGCCACAGACTAGCTTTCTGACCAAGAACTCCTAGCCTGCATGTCACTTTGGCTCTTGGAGCCAGGGTTCACTTATTCCACTGGATCCCTCTGCATTCTTTTTCTATGACCACATCCTATATTCCTATATTTAAAAAACCAAATACTTACCCAGGTCACCAACAAATAGATGAATTACTTGAATTAATTATTGAAAGGAGTGAAGAGGGAGTTCTGATTTGGGGTAAGATGGGGTAAGTATATTTTACTCTGTATATCTTATTAAATATAGTTGTAGAACCTGGAAAGAATTTGAGGAGTAAAATTCATTTGAAGTCTTTGGAAAGTAGTACCTGGCAGACCGGGGAAGAAGACCAGAATTCAACATACACCAAATTGTCAGTGAGTTTCCCCACCTTCCTCTGATATACCTTGATTTGGATGCAAGGCAACCTAAACACCAGCAGAGGGTACCAAGGTGCTGGCAGAGAGAGTTCTAGGAGAAACGCTCTAGTTCTATCTTGGGGAGTGGGACAGAGTTCCTCAAAAATCCCAACAAAGTAGGGGAAATTCCCCATTTTTTTCTTTTTTTTTCCCTTTTAGTTCTACAGTCTAGCTTCCAGAAAAATCCACCATGGCTGTGGATATAGCAGCATCAACGGTGGCAATAGGAGCATGGAGGAGTCAAAAATTCAAAGGGGAGGAATCTTACCCTTTACCTGGCGGAGCTGTGGTTCCAAGAAGGTAGAGGAAACCACTGTTGCATGTCTTTTCTCTGCCATACTGCCCACTGGCCCCAGACATGCACACAGCCACAGAGAGTGCAGCAGAGAGGAGTAACTATGGCCTCAGCCTTCTGATCAAGGACCAAAAAAGGGAAGCAGCTTGGAAAAGGGAGGCCATAAAGTCATTTATAAACTCCTGGGCTCATTCCTGAGCTCTGAATTTGTGGATCTGATCCTAAATAAGTATCAAAAGATACTGGAAACTAACAGATTGACCACCTATCACCAGCCAACTGGCCAGGTAGCTCACATAGGGGACAGATACAAATAATACTGCAAAGGCTTGAAAATGTAACTGACATTGAACTTGACATTTAAGTCATCAGAGTTGCAGAAGAAGAGAGAGAATATGGTGTTTAAAAAGTATTTGAAGAAATGATGGCTGAAAACTACTAAAATTTGACTAAAGACATTAATCTATATCTTTCAGGAGTTCAACAAACTCTAACAAATAAGTAATAAATGAACCCAAGGAAATCTAAGTCTAGAAACATCATAACCAAACTACTGAAAACTAAATCCAAAGAAAAAGTCCTGATGGCATCTAGCAAAAATGATCCGTTACTTTTAGGGACAATGACTCAAATGACTTTGTGTTTCTTTTCAGAAACTACGGGGCCCAGAAGGAAGGAGAGCAAAATTTTTTAAATGCTTCAGGAGAGAACTGTTAGTCTAGGATTCCATATTCAGTAAAAATATCCTTCAGAAATGAAAGTGGAAAAAAAACATTTTTAGCTAAAGGAAAACTAAGAGAAGTTGTTGCTAGCAAAATCACTGGGAAATAACTGCTAAAATAAAGTTCTCTGGACAGAAGGAACATGGTATCAGAAGGAGAGTTGTTACATTAAGAATGAAGAAAGGAAATAGTAAATATCTGTGTAAATATGGTTTTTTAGTTAAAGTTTTTAAAAAATATTGCTTTGAGTTTTAAAATATATTTTATGGTAAAAATAAGAAATTATAACAACTTGGAATAATCTCAAAGACATTATGCTAAGCGAAAGACATCCTCAACACTTACCTACTGTGTAGCACCATTTATATGATCTTACTAAAAAGACATATGTCATCTTCTTTATATTTTCTCTGACTTCCTGAAGTGGCCATAAACTCCATGTCTGTCATATCATCTGGTTTTATCTTAATCATAATATCGTAGCCATTATCATGGATAAACTGTTCATATACTTGCTTTCTTGTTTATTATCTTGTATTTCCCCCTACCTCATCTGTTTGTCAGCAAATTTGTTGAATCTATTTACCACTGTATTCTTTTTCTTTATATTTTGGTATCATTAATATACACTTATATGAGCAACATTGTGGTTACTAGATAACCCCTCTTATCAAGTCCCCACCACATACCCCATTACAGTCACTGTCAGTAACATGCTATAGAATCACTACTTCTCTTCTCTGTGCTATAGTGCCTCTCCTGTGCTCCCCCACTGACACATGATGTGTGCTAATCGTAATGCCCCCTTTCCCCCTTATCCCTCCCTTCCCACCCATCCTCTCCAGTCCCTTTCCCTTTGGTAACTCTTAGTCCTTTCTTGGGTTCTGTGAGTCTGCTGTTGTTCTGTTCCTTCAGTTTTTTCTTTGTTCTTATACTCCACAGATGAGTGAAATCATTTAATACTTGTCTTTCTCTGCCTGGCGTATTTCACTGAGCATAATACTCTGTAGCTCCATCCATGTTGTTGCAAATGGTAGAGTTTATTTTCTTCTTACGGCTGAATAATCCATTGTGTATATGTACCACATCTTCTTTATCCATTCATCTACTGATGGACACTTGGTTTGCTTCCATTTCTTGGCTATTGTAAATAGTGCTGTGATAAACATAGGGGTGCATATGTATTTTTGAAACTGGGCTCCTGCATTCTTATGGTGAATTCCTTAGAGTGGAATTCCTGGGTCAAATGGTATTTCTATTTTGAGATTTTTTGAGGAACCTCCATATTGCTTTCCACAATGGCTGGACTATTTTACATTCCCACAAGCAGTGTAGGAGGGTTCCCCTTTCTCCACATCCTCGCCAACATTTGTTGTTGTTTGTCTTTTGGATAGTGGCCGTCCTAACTGGTGTGAGGTGATATCTCATTATGGTTTTAATTTTCATTTATCTGATGATTAGGAATGTAGAGCATCTTTTCAGGTGTCTGTTGGCCATCTGAATTTCTTCTTAGGAGAACTGTCTGTTCAGATGTTCTGCCCATTTTTTAATTGGGTTATTTGCTTTTTGTTTGTTGAGGTGCATGAGCTCTTTGTATATTTTGGATGTTAACCCCTTATCAGATATTCTATATGGATATATTCTCCCATACTGTAGGATGACTTTTTGTTCCACTATTGGTGTCCTTTGCTGTACAGAAACTTTTTAGTTTGA
This sequence comes from Manis javanica, assembly GCF_040802235.1. Taxonomy (NCBI): domain Eukaryota; kingdom Metazoa; phylum Chordata; class Mammalia; order Pholidota; family Manidae; genus Manis; species Manis javanica. The sequence goes on along the minus strand of NC_133160.1, from coordinate 72,801,472 downwards.
TATGGTCCCACTTGTTCATTTTTGCTTTTGTTTCCCTTGCCCTACCACTGTATTCTTAGTGCTTCTAAAATGCCTGGTACAAAACAGTCACTCATTTGCTAAATACATTTATGTTTAATGGCTGAATCAATTGGTATTTTAGTAAGACTGATGCTAACACACTTTGAGTCAAATGGATTGGAATATGGTGTCTAAATAGCTAATATCTTCAGAGTGCTTGTTAGAATCCCAGATGCTCTCCTAATGCTTTCTGTATATTCCTTCCTATCATATTCATAACAATTCTATGAGGGAAGCATTATTCATATACTCAGTCCCTAGATAAGGAAAGAACCATAAGAAGAAAATAATTTTCACAAAGTCACACATATTAAGTAGTGAACCCTTGAGGTAAAACCAGGAACTCTAAGGTTAGAGCTCTTACCATGATATTTTCCCCTACTTCTACCTAGAAGCAAGGTCATCAACTGATATGCAGTTTCAGTGTTCTAGGCATGAGTGATAAGGACTAGAACTTAGAAAGAAAAGAAAGGAACACATATGAGGCACATAAGAAAGTGCTGATGACAAAATGGACATGGTGCCTAGGAAGTGGAGGTTAAAGGGCATCTATGAACTGGAGAGCAGTGAATGCACTCTTGACTTACTATTTTGTAAACAGTAAACAGAAAAGAGGAAACACACTTTGGAGAGTGTATATATAACTGAAAATGCCTGGTAGGCAGCTTCATGGGACAGAGAAGAATAAAATTAGAGATTTGGGAGTCATTAATACACAGTATTAGGTCTCCTGATTGAAAGATACTTATACTTCATATTTTCATAATTCTGAATTTGGAGTACATTTCAATATTGGAGTTATATATATATATATTTCCAATGTGTGTTAACAATTGAAGATCTTTGGAATTAAATTTTATGACATGGAGAGTGTAGATAGACAGAGAAGGAAAAGTTTAAGGACTGAATCTTAACATTTAGGGTTTAAAAGGAGAAGACCTAATACCAGAAAGCCAAGGAGAGGGCAGTAAGATTACAGTCTTCTCTGGTACCACGTCAGTGAGCTAACTAATTTCCTTCTAACCAACTGCACTCATCAGCCAGTGCAGAGAGAATAAAACTACATGTAAACCAACTCATGTCCATTTCTTCTATCAGTAAAAGTTCAAAGTAAATTACGATGCAAAAGTTTATGAAATAGCCACAGGGCTCTCTCTTCTCCTGCTCTTGATACCCAGGAACGTTCCTGCCCTCAGTATTACAGAACTAGAGCACAGGGTAGGAGGAGATACGGTGTGTCTTTCCTGAAAAGGGACATGACTCCCAAATTAACCCCCAGTATACTCAGTTCTCCTTAAAGTTATTAAGATTTTTGTGTTGATAGGTTTTGCCTTTCTGTATCTGATTAATCTCTTGCTGGGCATTAAACATTTTTGTAGAGCTTCATTGAAGGTTTATTGCTTGACTGTTCCTGGACTACCTTCTCTCTTAGGTGAAAACCCAAAAGTCATTTAGGTCCAGGGCTTAACTGTCCTTTTCTGTTACATTTGGGCCTCTTTGAAAAATAACAGTAAGATTTCTCATGCATTTTTCATGGCCATAGAGTCAAGATCCAAAGCTATGTGCTTTAAAAGTTTGGGGAGTATGTGAAGTACGTGAAACAGGGATCTTTGTACAAAGCCAAGGGCACAGGAAGCTTAGGAAACAAAGGTCCGATTAAGGGTGAGAGATAGATTTAATAGGATTTGATATTCCTTGAGATATTCAAGGGGGAAATTAATTGTTTAGGGGAAAATATTAGAGGTATTAAGGAAAAAAAATTGAATTTAAAGAAGTTTCTTCCATGTTTAAAGGATTTCAGGTATAATGTTTGTCAGAATGGCTAAAAACAGTTGGTTCTAAACTACCAAAGACTATTTTTCAGTTACATAAAGTTTATTTTCTGGCTAAGAGGATCATTAAAATGTCAACCAGATTTCAATTTCAATTATAGCTATATTATAGCTATGCTCTATGCAATTAAAAATGCCTCATAGCAAAATAAACTTGTTATTATTATGGGAGATTTTTTATTGAGTTAGGAAATATATTGTCAGATTTGATTGAGGTGATTCAGTAATGTCACCTTAATTCTCATAAATCAAAGAAGAAGCCCAGAAAGTGAAATTCTAGAAACATTTAAAAGTTTTCAGCCTGAAGGCAAATAGATAAAGGCACATTCAATTGTTTTAGCAATCTCAGAGTGGGAATTACCCTCCTGACAGATGAGAGAGTAGGAGCCTTTGGCAGACCACAGGAGTTTCGAGCCTATAAAACGGCCTTTCCTTCAGCTTAAGAGCAGGTGTGTAGCGTTGGTTACCTCATTTTCACTCTCATTAGCAGAAAGTGTAGTGATGTTAGATGATTGGAAACTAGTCTCCAGATTTTTCTGTCCTCCTCAGTGGTACATTTATAGATAATATCCATTAAATTTTTAATTAGCACTTACATATCACACAGGAAGCAAAGAAATATGAAGTAATAACACACATCTCTGCTCAGGCTGGAGTCTTAAATTCTGACCAGGTCCTCGGTTCTCGTGGTGATGGATTCTCTCCAACCCACTTGCAGCAAACAAGAGACATGCAGCAAAGGGAGTTTATCGGCAGGCAGGTAGGCTCCGCAGACAGACCCTGTCAGCACAAGAGTGTGAGGTGGATCATAAGTACAGGCGGCCCCTCACTGTTATTTTCTCAGGGTGGGAACTACTTTACTTCTCCATTTAACTTGTTTCCACCTTCCCACCGTATAACTAATCCCCCATTGCGCATGTTCCTTCCCATGATTCAATCTGTTTTAATAAGATTCATGAATTTCCGTGCTCAAACATAAGATGTTAGAGTACAATGAGGCTTAGGGCTACTTGAGGTCAGGTGTTCTTCCAAGTGCGCATGCCTGAGCTGCGGAAAGCACCTTGCTGCGGTTTGTGGTCCTTCGGCAGTGTTCTAACCACAGTTCTACTGATTGTCCCTCTCTGATTGGACCAGCTAGTGAGCTGGGTTTCCAAAGCTCCCTGCGGTTTACACTGGCAACTCAGAAATCCTCAACCCTTACCTGTCCAGTACCTGCTGCTTGTGTCTACCTGCTACCTGCTCTATCAATATAAAGGGCAAAAAGCAAGCTTTACTTGAATCATACTTTTAATGCAAATGTGAAATTGTAATGAGAAATAACTATGTGGTGACTTCTTTTACAAAACTAATACAGACTGGTCAGTAAATATTACCTCAATCGACTTGATTGCTTAGGTGAAAACCAAGGAAACATGCTTGATTTTCCTTTCTTGGACATCCAACATTCAATCCGTAAAGTCTTGTTCACTCTGTCTTAAAGATATGACCCTCAACCAGCCTCTACTGGCTGCTTCCTCCACCACTGGTCTAAGCCAGCACTGTGTCCAGGCAGACCCCATAACCTCCTACTTCCACCTTTGCCCCTACATTCCATTTTGAATTCAGCAGTTCGAATTATCTTGTAAAGTTAAAGCAGATTAGGTCATTCCTCTGTTCACAAATCTGAACAGCTTCTCACCACAGACAGAATAAAATCTAGTCTCCTCACAGTCTACACGGCCTCTGTGCTTGATCTTTGGCTTTCTCTCTGACTTTGTCCACTTTTCTCCAGCCTTATGGGCTAGTTCTTTCCAGCCTCAGGGTCTTCTGCCTAGAACATTTCCTCCAAGTCCTTTCCATGTCTGCCACTTTATTTCATTCTGGGCATTCTTTGATTCCTGGAACATGCCAGGCAGTCCCCAACTTAAGGCCTTTGTACTGGCTCTTCCTGTGCTAAGAACACTCATCCTCCAGATATTCTGATGCTTCACAGCATTTCCCCTGAGGCCTACACGGCCATCCTATTTAATGTTGCCATTCCTCCCTGTTTTAGCACTCTGGATTGTCTGTGTCACTGTATATGTGTCACCTTTTAAAATACCACATAATCATTTATCACTTTTATTATTTATTTGTTTTCCCCTGAGGGATGCGAGCTCTATGAGGCAAGGATTAATGGTATCTTTTTTATTGTTCATTTTTGTAGGGCAATCCCTGGCATACAGTAGCCCTATAATCAACATCTGGTGAATGAATGATTTATACTTAGTTGTGTAATAGTCTATCAGACCATAATTTAGATTTAAAGAAGAAATTCCAAATTTGGTTTAAAGTCTTTAATTTAAATTAATTAAGAACAATATTCTCATAATAGTTTAAAATTTTTCTGTCTTCAGAAAATGGTAAAATATTATTTGGTGTTATTGAATCCAATTGTTGATCCAAAAGAAATTTTAAAGGCAAAATATAGGATTGAAGAGATCATCTGAGTAATTTAAACAAAGCACTGATGTTACTTAAATTATTTCATGTTAGTAGATAAATTCCAACTTTCAAATTAACATCAGCATATTTTTGGTAATTCAATCTTTTAGTAATTAACTGCAGCAAATTCTTTAAATTCATCTCTACTTTTCCTTAATAAATGAGTATACCCAAAAGATATTTTATGTAACATTTTACTCCTTCATATTCTGGTTTCATGTAGTTTAGATCTGTTTTTCCTAAAAATATACAAATCTTTTCATTAGTTTATTTGTGCCCTCTCCTCATTTTTTAAAAGGTCTTAAGATGTAGCTGATTAAAAAAACAAAGCTGATGTTTTTCTGTATACATGGCAATAGCAATTATTAAAGTGAAATTAGTAAAGGAAAAATACCACATAAACTTGAAATAATTAAATTAAAATGTTCAAGAACCTTTAAATAAGTTATTTAATGGTATTACACATATTTGCATTTGTACTGGGAATGGTTCTATTCTGTTCTAAGGAATTTTGTACAGTATCTTCTGTATTTTCTGTTGCACAATAGACTTTCATTTGAATTTATTGGGATGTAATAAATAAAACATATTAGTCAATAATTGTCTTTGATATCTATGTCTAGTTGGATAACTATTAGTGCATAGTGAAAAAAGAAAATGTCCCAAAATGCTGCAGAAGGCTAGGGAATGAGCATTGTACAGCATTAGGTATATTTACTGATCAGTGAGTGAAATGGCTACTTCTCCACCAGGTTTAATTTACCCCTTCTTTTTTTGGAAACTTTACTTTCAAGTTTTAGCTGGGTGCATTTTCATCAGTCAGGGCTTAAAAGACTCACTTGTATGCAGATTTGGCCATGTGACTAACTTATATCTAAAAGAATGTGAGACAGAATAATATGTGTTAATTCTGGGTCAATTCCTTATAAGAATAGATGTACACTATTTGCTTTTTATGCTTTCCCACTGTGGTATTAGATCTGGAGAAACCACCATGGATATAGAGATACAAGTTGCATGTAGAAGATGACAGAGCTGTCATATCAGTCCAGTAGTGCACATTTCTGAACTCTTTTCTGAGACAGTTAACAAGGTCCTCTAGCTTCTGTTGAAGCTTTTATTATGGGATTTCACTTTGTTACAGCACTATAGACTTAACTTATAAGATCAGATAATATGAAACAAAAACATAAATAAGTAAGCAAATGTTCATTCAGGATTTTTATATAGAAAACATGACACAATCAAGTTTCACTGAGTTTTGGGATTTGGGGAACTTTGAAAATATTACTCCATTGTTTTCTAACATCTAAAGTGACCAGTGAGAAAAACAGTAACAGACTGATCTTGTTCCTTAGTTTCCAGGAGGTGACAAATCTTTTTTTTAAAGGGGAGCTTCTCTCTGGAAGCTTTAGTTTGTTCTTTGTATTCTTGATATTCTGAAACTTCATAAGGACATTTTTGGTTTGTTTTTAATTTATTGTCCTGGAGAACTAGATGAGTTCTTTTAATCTGAATATAGTGTTCCTCAACTTCAGGAAAATTTTTTTTCATTATTTCCTTAATAATTTCCCTTTCCCCTCCAATTTCTATTCTTTGTTTCTGGGCCTTCTGGATTGTCTGTTTTTACATCATCTACATTTTTTACACTCATATTTCTGTTTATTTTTGTCCCAAACTCCTGAAATCTAAGGTGGCCAGTGATAAACATATTGAAAAATAGCCCTAAATTTAAGTTCTTAACTCTCTCATCATGTGAGAACTGAGAAGAGATTATGTGTGTTCTCAGACTTTTGCTGTGTATTTTGAAGAACCTCTGAGCACTTTGCACAGATTTATTGCTGCTGGTTTCTTAACAGGTTAGTGTTTATAAAGCCCAGAGCCTTCAATGCCTCAGACTCATTAAAATAATTGTGATCATAACAAAATAGGTAATAATCGCTGGCATTTAGTGAGCATTTACTGTATGACTGACTGACATGATTGGAAGAATTTTGCATATATTAACAAGGAAACACCATTTAACACTTCCATGAGGTGAGCATTGTTATTTATTTCTCTTTTACAGATAAGGCAATGGGGAGAGGGGATGTTGCAAGATTTGCCTCAAGTCATGCAGCAAAAAGCAGGCGGAGTTGGGATGTAAACTTTCATGGTCATGCACACTAAAAGTTTTCATTTCCAGTAAATGAAAAAAAATATGAAATGGTCGCCTTTCCTATTTTTCCATAGAACCACATTATTTATTTGAGTTTACAGCTTCAGGTAAGTGGAGTTTTTCAAGAAATAAAAAATTCTGTGTGTTTATGTCTGGAGCCCTGTAGGAATCCTTTGAACATTTTATTGGCATATGTTTTAGATAGTTCTGCTGCAAAGGAACTTCCTTTGTTTATTTCTAACTTGTGACTTTTATCATCTCCTTAAGCCTTCTTCTGACCTTTATCTTTTCTTCAAGCTGTAAGAAAACAAGAGGTATTCTAAATCAGCCCTAAATTTCTAATTTGGCTAAGATACATCAGAGAGAATGGCCTGATAAAGAATAAGCAAAAGGTAGATATCTGGGGATCATTACCTAATACGAGTCCTTTTTGGAAACTGCTCAAGATGTTAGCTTGATTTGGGAAGCTACAAGGGAAGAGTAGAAGGACAAAAATTATTTTTTATTTCTTTTCCTATCTTCAGAGACTGTTTATTGCTCGATTATTGCTGAATGTGTTAACCTTAAATAACGATTCAGGATACATAGTCACCAGAACATATATAGGATTGTGATGCCTTTCGTCTTGAAAGTAGAGATACATAACTAGGGAAATTTTATCCAATATTTAAGAGATTTATAAAGTTCTTTTGAGTCATATAATACTTTAAAAAGTAACTTTTTTTGATTCTTCTATAGAATTAAGGATTAAAGTTCATATTTTGCAATAGATAATTGCTCCTTTTCTGTTCATTGATAATCTGCTGTAGTAGTTTTATAAATTCTATAATTTAATACTCTTTTTAAAGATCATCAGAAATTTTATCTAATTCTCCCTTATTTTGCAAGGGATTTGTTGACTTCTGTCTAAGCCCATTTTTTTTTCTTTGCCTTTACTGAAAAAAGAAAACATATTACCAAGAAACAGATGGAAAATATTTGCATGATTCTTAACTGGATCCTCAAAGACTCTTCTACTTCCCACCCCCATTTGTTTACATTTTGCAGAGGAAATATTAAGCAATTGTAATATTCATCTGATCACTTCATATTGATGGATGAGACAACTTTCAGAAAAGCCAGCTGGAAAGAAAAATATTAAAAAAATAGTTTAATGTAAATGTATTGAGGAAGTAGGGAAATATTAGAATGTCAGTGAAAGGGAAATAATCATGTACTGTCACAAACTATTAATTTTGAAACACAAAACTTAGGCACCTTCTGTTTTGTTACTGGTGTGAGAAAATCCATTCAATGGAAATATATAACTTGAAAGCCAAATTGGAATCTTTGAAAATCAGATCCAAGTGTTTATGTGAATATGTGTCTGTGTTTCTTGGGAGAAGTTGTGAAGAATAGTTTCAATCACATGATCTCCATCTTAATTTTATCCACATGACCTCGAATCCTACAGGGACCCCTTAAGAAGAGAGAAGTAGTTTGGTGCAGGTGTAAGAGCAAGATCAAAGGATAATAGGCCATCTTAAAAAAAAAAGTAGAACAAGAAAATAACAATCTGGAACCAAATGTTCAAGTGCTTTGATAGTGACACCTAATTTGATGAAAGCTTTTTGTGAATTTGTGATCCCTATTTTATAAAAACTTACAAACATTGTATATTAAAATTAATCAGTTACCCCACAGGACATGCTAGACACAAAAATCACAATTGTACTTAAGGAGCTTCATGATGAAAATCTGTTTTCCAGAGGCATATCTTATTTGTAAGTAATACCACCTGTAGGTGAAATTTACCCCTGTGGAAACAAAGATGAACTAAAACATTATTATGGGAGCTTACAATTTAGAGGGGAAGCTGAAACTATGCAATGAATCAAATTAATAAATGTATAATTTAAAATATGATAACTTCAAAGAATACAAAAGAAGTTAATTCTGGAAAAGTATGTTACTGTCAAACTTGACCTAATGTGGAGAAGTAAAGTAAATTATCCTTTTCCTGAGATCAGAAGATTGAGTAAGGGGTTAACCAGGTAGAGGTGGGGAGCTAGAAGAGCATCCTATACTAAGGGACCAGGACATGTAGAATCCCTGTGGAGGAAGGGAGCCTGAAAAGAAGGCTGGAGTGACTGAATAAGAGGGAGGAGAGTGCAAGAAGGTGGGAGAAAAGCTGGAGAGGTTGGTAAGAACTAGACAATATAACAGCACCCTGGTAGGCCATGGTAAGGATTTGGGTCATTATTCTAAGACAGCAGGAAAAATGAAAAGATTATAATTTGGCTGTGTAAAGGGAGAAAAAGGATTGGGAGTATAATAAAATCAGATACATTTTGCAAAGCTTACTTTGTCACAGAGAACAAGTTGCTCAGGGACAAGAAAAAATTGAGAGGTCAGCAATTACACCGATCCAGATGAAAGATGAGTATAAATTTGGTTAGAAGAGAGGCAGTGTAAATGGAGAGAAGTTAATGGAATTTAGAAATGACATATGAGTTGCCTGAATTTGGTAATTTCTGGTGAGAGGTGCTGGAGTGGGAGTTAGGCATCCTGATTCCAGCTAGGTTTTAAGGAACCACGCTGGCGATGTTGCCCTGTCACTGAGATATTGAATATAGTAAGAGTGTCAGGTTTGTGAGGGTAAGACTGTCTAGGATGTGCTGACTTGACTTTACCTTTGACAAATTCAGTGAAACATTCCATAGGCAGCCAAAGATGAAAGTCTGGCACTTAGGGGTAAGTTAATTGTGATGTATTAATTTACTGAAACTATGGAAGTGGATGTAATTATCCTAGAAAAGTAGTATAGTGTGAGAAGAGAAGGCAACTAAGAATAAGTTAAAATATCAACAATTTAATGACTGGATTAAGAAGAATCAGATCTCAAAGGTTAACTAGAAGGAGGTGCCAAATATGAAGAAAAAAAAAAGAGAATATGGTTCAGAGAGGACAAGGCAAGAAAGTACTGAGAGAAATGAGTGGTCAGGAGTCTGAATAACTGAGGAATCAAAAAGATTAGGACTAAAATTGTGCTTGAATTTTGTGACAGGTAATCTTGAATTTTGTGACAGATAATCATTGGTAATCTTAGGAACAATTTTTTTGTGGGCATGTGTTTTGATCTCTTTTAAGAAAATGTCTAGGAAAGGGATTGCTGAGTCAATTCAACTTTAAGAAATTGTTGACTGTTTTCCAATGCAGTGACGTTAAACATGCCACCAGAACAACATATGGAGAGCTCCAGGTGCTCTATATCCTCGCCAACACCCAGTACTATCAGACTTTTTAATTTTTTAACAGCTTTATTGAGCAAAGCTGACAAACCATAAATACATACATTTAAAAATCATATTTAAATCATTTAAAAAAATATGTATGGGTGTACATCCATACATATCATACAATTTGAAACATCTTGACATACAATTAAATAACCATACAATTTGATGTATCTTGATATAGGTACACCTGGGAAATCATTAGTACAATTAAGACAGTATACATGTCCATCACCCCAAAAGTTCCCTTTTTGTCATCCCTCCCTCCCATTATTCCCCCTCCCCCACCATCACCTGGCAGCCACTGATCGACTTTCTGTCACTTTACAGTAGTTTGCTTTTTCCAGAGTTCTATATGAATTAGCAATATTTAAGTGATAGTTCCCATTCTCCATTTTGTAGTATTGTGGATAAAAACACACACTCAAACTGTAATATTTTACAAAACCTGTGTAAAAATTGTATATGAACTCAACTCTGAAAATTTTTTTTCATATTTCACTTCTTTTTAAGAAGCAGAACTGTTAGAAAATAAGATCATCTCATACATTTTGGTCTGTTGTTATTTTTGGAAATTATAAAGTACATTGTAACAAATATCCTTGTATTGGAAATTTGTGTATACATCCAAAATGTGAGGTGGAAATACTTTCAAGTTTTACTGCCATTAAATTGTATCTAAAGTTTTTGGAATACATTGATTAAAGCACTCCAAAAAACTGAACTAATGTACAGTCATAGCTATGGGAGTGCCAACTTACCTCTGCCTGCATCATCCCTGGTAGTGATCATAAAACAAAAACAAAAACAAAAAAGCTTTGTCCACTGGTAAGCAAGAATATTGTGGTAGTGAGATATTATTATATTTTCAAGTGAAAAAAGCATATTTCAAAATGTCATATATGTTATAATCTGATGTCATAAAATGTTTTTATGAGCATATATGTGAATTAAATATTATAAGGGTACATAAAAATATAAAATATATGTGTTTATGTGTGAGTGATGGATTTTTACCTATATACATCTAGATAATTTTTGTGCTTAACTTTTTATGTTCTAATTTTACTGTAATAAATGTCTTATTTTAGTAGTAATTTGAAACCAGTCTTGTGTTTTAATTAAGAGTCTACTTTAGCCAAATCATTTTATTTTAAATCGGAATATAAACCATGTTTTATATTGATTCTCTGTCTGTTCTTGTTGGTGCAGACATTTTGCTTCTTTAACAGATAGGGGGGGTTAGAAATGGAGTAAGGAATGATTTTTAAGACAAAAAGAGAATGATGGAGGGAAAGGGGAGGAAGACTCAATTCAGGAATATTATTTTACAGAATATCTGGAGAAATTCCTAGAAGGGGAATTACAGGGTCATACTGTATTTCTGTTCTTAGTTTTTGAGGAGCCTCCATACAGCTAGCTTTCCATAGTAGTTGCACCAATTTACATTCCTACCATCAATGTAGGAGGTAGGAGGGCTCCCTTTTCTCTGCATCCTTGCCAACACTTGTTATTTTTTGACTTTTGGATGGTGGCCATTCTAACTGGTGTGAGATGATATCTCATTGTGGTTTTAATTTGCATTTCCCTGATGATTAGTGATGTGGAGCATCTTTTCATGTGCCTGTTGGCCATCTGTATTTCTTCTTTAGAAAAATGTCGTTTCAGTTCCTCCACGCATTTTTTGATCAGGTTATTTGTTTTTTTCTGGTGTTGAGTTGAATGACTTTTTAATATATTTTGGAAGTTAACTCCTTACCAGATGAATCTTTATGAATAAATTCTTCCTACTGTGGATTGCCTTTTTGTCCTGTTTATGGTGTCCTTAGATGTACAGAAGCTTTTTAGTTTGATGTAAATCCCACTGTTCATTTTTTATTTTGTTTCCCTTGCCCAAGGAGATGTGTCCAGGAAAAAAATTGTTCATACTTAGGTTCAAGAGATTTTTGCCTATGTTTTCTTCTAAGAATTTTATGGCTTCATGTCTTACATTCAGGTCTTTGATCCATTTTGAGTTTACCTTTCTGTATGGAGCTAGACAGTAATTCAGTTTCATTCTCTTGAATGTAGCTGTCCAGTTTTCCCAACACCAGTTATTGAAGAGACTGTCTTTCTCCATTGTAAACTCATGGCTCCTTTATTGTATATTACCTGACCCTATATGAGTAGGTTTATATCTGGGACCTCTATTCTGTTCCAATGATCTATGGGTCTGCTCTTGTGCCAGTATCATAAAGTTTTGATTACTGTAGCTTTGTAGTAGAGCTTGAAGTGAGCATGCATAATCCCTCCCCAGCTTTATTCTTCTTTCTCAGGATTGCTTTGGCTATTTGGGGTCCTTTGTGATCCATTTGAATTTTAGGATTATTTGTTCTAGTTCATTGAAAAATGCCATTGGTATTTTGATAGTGATTGCATTGAATCTGTAAATTGCTTTGGGCTGGATGACCATTTTGACAGTATTAATTCTTCCTATCCATGAGCACAGGATTGATTTCCATTTATTTGTGTCTTCTTTAATTTCTATCATGAGTGTCTTAAGTTTTCAGAGTACAGGTCTCTCACCTCCTTGGTTAGGTTTATTCGTAGGCATTTTATTCTTTTTAATGCAATTGTAAATGGACTTGTTTTCCTGATTTCTCTTTCTGCTACTTTATTGTTAGTACATAGGAACCAAACAGATTTCTGTGTATTAATTTTGTATCCAGCAACTTTGCTGAACCCAGTTATTAGTTTTAATAGTTTTTTGGTGGAGTCTTTAGGGTTTTCCATATACAGTATCATGTCATTTGTAAATAGTGAAATTTTTACTTCTTCCTTACCAATTTGGATAAGTTTTATCTCTTTATCTCATCTGATTGCCATGACTAGGACATCCAGTACTATATTGAATAAAAGTGGTGAGAGTGGACATCCTTGTCTTCTTCTTGATCTTAGAGGAAAAGTTTTCAGCTTTTTGCCATTGAGTATGATGTTAGCTGTGAGTTTGTATTATCTGGACTTTATTATGCCGAGGTATGTACCCTCTGTACCCATTTTGTTGAGAGTTTTATCATGAATGGATATTAAATTTTGTCAAATGGTTTTCCAGCATCTATGAGATGATCATATGGTTTTTATCCTTTCTGTTAATGTGGGATATGATACTTTTTGATTTAAGAATACTGTACCATCCTTGCATCCCTGGAATAAATCCCACTTGGTTGTGATGGATGATCCTTTTGATGTGTTCTTTTAATTTGGTTTGCTAATATTTTTTTGAGGATTTTTGCTTCTATGTTCATCACGGATATTGGTCTAAAATTCTCTTATTTGTAATGTCTTTGCCTGGTTTTGAATCCCCCCTCTTCTAATTTTTGGAATATTGTAAGGTTGTGTATTAGCTCCTCTGTAAATGTTTGGTAGAATTCAGCTTTGAAGCCATCTGGGTATGGAATTTTGTTTGTTGGGAATTTTGTTTGTCTTTGATTACCAGTTCAATTTTATTACTAGTAGTTGGTCTGTTCAGATTTTGTGTTTCTTCTGGGTCAGTCTTGGAAGGTTGTACTTTTTGAGGAATTTGTCCATTTCTTCTAGGTTGTCCAATTTATTAGCATATATTTTTTATAGAATTCTCTAATAATTTTTATATTTTTGTTTATCAGTTATAATTATTATTTTTTTGTTCCAGATTTAGTTAATTTGTGCCCTGTCTCTTTTTTCTTGATCAACGTGGCTAGTGATTTGTCTATTTTGTTTATCTTCTCCAAGAAACAGCTTGTGATTTCATTGGTATTTTCTATTATTTTATTCTTCTCTATTTTATTTATTTCTACTCCAATCTTTACTATGTCCCTCCTTCTACTAACTTTGTATTTCATTTGTTCTTCTTTTTAGTTTCTTTAGTTGTGAGGTTATACTGTTTATTTGGGATTGTTATCATTTTTTGAGGTAGGCCTGTATTGCTATGTACTTCCATCTTAGAACTGCTTTTGTGGCATCCCACATATTTTGAACTGTTGTATTTTTTGTTTTCATTTGTCTCCTATTTACTGCATGATTTCTTCTTTGATTTGTTCATTCATCCATTGATTATTCAGAAGTGTGTTGTTTAACCTCCATGTGTTTGTGAGTTTTTTTGTGTTTTCTTCACGCAATTGATTTCTAGTTTCATACTACTGTGATCTGAAAAGATGCTTGATACAATTTCAGTCTTTTTTAATTTACTGAAGCCCTTTTTGTGGCCTAATGTGTGATTTATTCTTGAAAATGTTCCATGTGCACTTGAGAAAAATGTGTGTCTTGCTGCTTTTGGGTGAAATGTTCTGTATATATCTCTTAAGTCCATCTGATCTAATGTGCTGTTCAGTGCCTGTGTTTCCGTATTTGTTTTCTGTCTGGTTTATCTGTTCATTGATGTAAGTGGTGTTAAATTCCCTTAATATGATTGAATTACAGTCTCTTTCTCCCTGTAGGTTCTGGTAGTATTTGTTTTACAGATGTAGGTGCTCCTATGTTGGATGCATAGACATTTATAATGCTTATACCCTCTTGTTGGACTGACCCCTTTATCATTATGTAATATCCTTCTTTGTCCCTTTTTACTTTCTTTGTCTTGAAGTCTATTTTATCTGATACAAATACTACTACTACTGCTTTTTTTCTCCCTACTACTTGCATGAAATATCTTTCCCATCCCTTCACTTTCAGTCTATGTATGTCTTTAGGTCTGAAATGAGGCTCTTGAAGTTAGCATGTAGATGGGTCTTGTTTCTTTATCTATTTGCCACCCTGTGTCTTTTGTTGGTGCATTCAGTCCATTTACCTTTAAGGGAGTTATTGATAGATATGTACTTATTGACATTTTATTCATTGTTTTCTGGTTGTCTTTGTAGTTCCTCTCTGATCCTGTCTTCATCTCTTACACTCTTCTCTTGTTATTTGATCATTTTCTTTGGTGTTGTGATTGGATTTCTTTCTTTAATTTTTTTTGTGTATTTATTATAGGCTTTAGACTTGTGGTTACCATAAAGTTCATAGTTTCTTAGGTATATAACAGTTTATATTTGGTCACTCTATTCCAAACACAATCTAAAAGTACTTTTTTTATTCTTCTTCCTCCACCACACTTTATGTATTCAATGTCATAATCTGCATTTTTTGTGTATCCTTTTACTGATTTTGTTTATAGTTGATTTTACTATTTTTGTTTTTGTTTTTAACTTCATACTTGCTTAGTAAGTAATTTCTTTACTGCTTTTACTGTGGGTTTATTTTCACTGTTAAAAAATATTCAGGCTTAAGAACATTTCCACCTACAGAAGTCCCTTTAACATATCCTGTAAGGCCTGTTAGTGGTGGTGAATTCCTTTAACTTTTGTTTATTTGGGAAACTTTTAATCTCTCCATTTTGAATGATAGCCTTGCTGAGTAGAGGATTCTTGGTTGATGATCCTTTTGTTTCAATACATTAAATATTTCATGTCAACTCCCAGACATTCTTAATTCTAACTCTGACTCCATAAAGTTTAGATAGATCAATAGGTATACATAGGTAGGTAGATATATGATATACATGTACACACACACACACACACACACAATTTCTCAGAGGTGTGATAAAGAACTATTATTCTACCCAAAAGACTGAGATTTGGAGGGAATAAATTAATCCTGCTTTGGTGAAAGAAATGCTTCCTAAGACATGGATGGTTTATGTATCAGCTGGACCTCAAATGATGTGGAATATTAGACAGAGTTGGAAAGTAGGAGGAGGTCTCATAAGGAGTAGAGCAGAAGTAGAAACAAGGTGATTGAAATGTGCATAGTATTCCCAGGAAATGCAAAATAAATTTGGGGTGAGTGTAGGTTTTGGACATCATGGGTATTTAGATTTAACTTGGGAGAGAGGCTGGTAGCAATGGATGAATGACTTAAGTAAAAGACACAGATTTGAGATTTAAAAAAAGTTTGCTATAAACACTGCAGAATTGGGTGTTG
The DNA here is from genome assembly GCF_040802235.1 of Manis javanica. Classification (NCBI taxonomy): domain Eukaryota; kingdom Metazoa; phylum Chordata; class Mammalia; order Pholidota; family Manidae; genus Manis; species Manis javanica. The sequence continues at coordinate 72,785,705 of NC_133160.1, read as the reverse complement.
GGTAGATTTGAGATGAGATGGTTATTTTCAAATAGTTGTTGTCTTTTAAAAAGAAGTGAAATACTAGTAAAATGAACTGATGTTTCCTTGTGTTGGGCTCTGGAGAATTAAAACTGTATAGTGCTATAAGAAATACCAGATAAAGTCATAAAAATAATGGGAATTCTATGTAGTTGAAGATGTCCTACTTCCTGATATCATGTTGTCCTTTTCATACATCAGTCATTGGACTCCACTTATGTCCATTTATGTGAGCCAGAATGGTATTTCTTCACTTTTCTTTTTCTTTTTGAGTTGTTACCCCTTCTGTTTTTAAGGCATTAATACAGCGTCAACCCCAGGGACTTCTAAGATGAATTAGAGCTAACACAGAGTTTTGACTCTAGGGGAGAATATTTAAAAATCCTCATTGTCTTCATTGTGATTTACTGATTTATTATAAAGGATACAACTCAGGAACAGTCAAATGAATGGAAAAGGTGCATAGGGCAAGGTTATTGGGAGGGTGAGGTGGTCATGAAACTTCTGTGTCCTCTCTACACACACCACTCTCTCAGAATCTTGATGTGCTCACTAACTCTTTTCAGTATATGTTCCCTTCAAAGGTAAAATAAGTTTGAAACAAGCTCACCCACATTCTTGGTGAAGCCATACTCTATGTTGATCTACCTTGGCTTCTAGTACATGGGACTTGGCTGCAATATCAGGAGTAGAATGTCTTTGCTGGAGTAAGTGAGTAAGAGAAATGGAGGCAAGGAAGGCTGCCGGGGACCAGCTTGGAGCCCTGACAGCTGTGTGGCAGAGGCAGGAAGAGGGAAGGATCAGGATTATTTTGGACTTGCCCTCTCTTTTTCAGCCTCATTATGGCCATTGAACTTTTATGGATCACAAATCAAGCCAGGACGGAACCATAGCTGGGTTGGAAGCAGTAGACAGAAGATTCTGAAAATATGGGTCCAGTAGTGGTAATGGGGAGGCACCTCATCACTGAGTTGGGTCCAGCTCTGATGTTTTCCCAGAAAATTCATGACTTGCCAATACTCTTAAAGTACTCAGTATGAGTTTCTGGTTGGTTAAAGGAGTGACAGAGGAGAAACCCCTTTCCAATTTTTACTTCAAAATTAGGTATGTCTATTTACTGCCTAGGAGCTTGTCATGCACAGCAAAAGTGATTTTAGATGGTATAAAATATAGTGGCAGAATTAGATTAGTATGGAGTAGACTCAGAGAAGGATACAACTACTCTAAATACCCACTTGATTTTTGCTAAATTTTCTTAGTTTCCCTAGTGTTATCAATCTTTGGAAGCTTAAAAAAACCTGTGGTTCCTAAGTCCAATAGATTGAATTCATCACAAAATGTATTACTGAGCTTTGCTATGAAGAGCCCTTTCGGGTATTGCCCCAGAAATTCAAACAGCAAGGGAGGCAGTATGGAATCATGGTTCACCGTAAAATGCTGGAGTCTAATTTTCTAGGTTTGAATCCTGCCTGTGATAGTTAATAGCTGTGTGAATTTCAGCAAGCCCCATAACCTCTAGTGTTCTTGGTTTTCTCATTTGTAAAGTTCAGTTAATAATAGTATGTATCTCATGGGGTTCTCATGTGCATCAAGTGAGATATTGCAAGTGATGTGCTGGGCACGGAGCCCAGCCCATGGAAAATACTCAGTTAACATTGGCTAATGTCATTATTAAGGACTTGTTTGAAGTACCTTTCTATTTATCACATTGTATGGTACCTCTACCACATCCTGAAAGCAGTAGTTCTATCCCTGGGCATTACTAAAATATTTAATTGAACAGAGCCTATTGATTTCATTAATATCATCAACTCTTTTTAACATGCTAAGGTCTCTTCCTAAAATTGACATTTTTCTACTTTATAAAAACCCTCTTGTGGGAAATAGTTCATGCCCACAAAGGAGAGGTAAAGCTATGTTTTGCTTTTAGACCAATGAGAACAATCCCTTCACCCCAACCACATCTGTCTACTGACTGCTTACAGTGCAAGTGCCACAGGACCAAGAATAGCAAACATTGGGCTTGTAACAATAATGATATTAATATAATTTACTAGCTAAACAACTTATTTCTAATAACTTTTTGGTATGAATGTTTTATATCCCCTAATTCCATTTGAAATTTTCATTTTAGATATTCAATATTTATATTGTCTCTAGTTCAAAGGTACTCTTATCCTGATGAGTAATAAGTCAATGAACATAATCTAAATATACTATATTTTGGGTGAAAAAAGAAAACTAATATTTAATGAGCACCTATGATGTACTATCTACCATACTAGATGCTTTACATGCTACATCCCATTTAAGTTGCAAAAGAAACCTATTTGATATTTAATATTAAACCAACTTTCCAGATGAAAGTTTACTATCTTAACTCATTATGAGCTCATGGGCTACCTAACACAATGTTTAGGTCTAACTTAAGTTGGGATGTACGGTGGCCATTAGAAGGTTGGATTGGTTCTAAACTCTTCTGCATAGCTTTCAAATGCATTCTAATATGCTTTATATCTTAGATGTTTTACAGAGGCTAGGTTCACTCAAGGCTTTTTTTTCCAGCTAATTTTGTTTCTAATACATTTAGGCTTCTTTGGACTAATATAATGGCTATAGGATTCTTAGTACAGAAATCAAATTACCAGTCTGTTTATGATCCCATATTTGAGAAGTAAAGGAGTATTTATCCAGTCTTTCATGTTATGCAGAAAAGTGACTTAAGCCTAAGTGTAACTGTGCTCCAAGAATATTGTTACATCAAGGCTGTAACTTGGTTTCCAAAAGGTAAGTATTACTAGGTTTTATTTACATATTTATATACAGCCATGCTAAATCCATCACTTCCTTCCAGATATTTTGGCATTTTGTGCAGTATATATTCTGAGACTGAAATACCAAATCGGCACAAACATATTGTACTTTTTAGATTACCAGTTTCATTGCCTCCAAAGTCAGCTTGGCAGCAATTGGTCTAAAAACAAAAGGATTCATGAATATTTAGATGTCTAGTAAAGTGTGTATGCTAAATGAAAATAAATTTCTTATTTTTATATGAGGATAAAAATTATATATACTCATTGTAAGGAAATCAAAGAATGTAGACAATGGTAAATAAGGAAAAGAAAATCAGCACAAACTCCTCTATTCAGATAAACTATTGATATATTGGCGAAACGTCCAGTTTCATTTTTCCTTCTCTATCTTTGTTTCTCTTTAGATGTGTCTGATTCTGTGTGTGTACATTTTATAATGAGCCTTTTTTCAGCATTAAAATGCAGAATATCTCCAATAAATAAAGATAATCATCATAATGTTTAATGGCCCATAGTATTACATTACGAAAATACCGCAATTGTCTACATGAATGAAGAGCAGTTTTGTGAATTCTGTATAGCCCCTGTTCCCTATATATCTGAGTGATTATATAGCACCAGAAACTGGCCCTGTTTGGTGCTAATGGTTGCTATCTTTCATTGACATGGGACTCCTCCTGTACTTTCTATGATTAACATCTGAGTTATTAACTCAGAAATCAAGTTCTTTACACTTTTAATTGATTCTAGTGAACAAAGGAGCTATAGCTCATAGCCAATTGAAGAAAAAAAATATTCAGTATTAACTATTAACTACTTTAGGTGGTACAGAGATATCTGCTTCTCCAAATTAAATGTAACATGAGCATACTAATTAATCTGGTATAAACTGTGACCTCTTGTGGTGGAATTTTGGGCATTGTTTCATCACATTTATGCTCAGTATTCTCTGGCTAAAGATTAGGTTAAAAGGATTTGCCACTATCTAAAGAATCAATATGGCAGGAAACTGTTTTCTAGGCAATTCCGATGCATTGTGAAAATCGAGGTAATAGAACTGTTTCCCTGCTCATCTGTAGGGGGTTGGCTTTTGGCATTTACAAAAGCCTCCTTCTGTTTGTTTAAGGTACAACATTACTTATACAGTTCAAATAGAACTTTCTTCTTAATGATGTGATAATTATTTTTTTTACTTCATTTCCAAGATAAAAATTTCTTTTCATGTGCCCAAGCAAACCTGAGTTTTGTGACGAGAAACAGCGTTCTTGAATTTCTTTCCCCCTTCTTTTTTTTTTTTTTTTTAAATAGAACAGTCTGTTTTGTAGAACAGCAGGTTTTTGTGCCATTTCGGATGGCGTTGCATGTGGCAGAATAGGCCCCATTCACATTTACTGTGGGACACTTTGCAAAGGCACGGTGCTGTGGGAACCTTTTTTAAGAGGAGGGTCTGTGGGGGCGGGCAAAGGGCTTCACAACACCTGTAGCAGGAACAGTCTGCTTAGGACTCAGGTCTGATTTAACACTTCGTTTTATTCCCCATAAGTATTCAGCATATGTTCCTTTCTGTGAAAAGTAAAGGACTCCCTCAGATGGTACATATCAAGTGAGCTCAAGGAGGTTAATAGATTAACTCCAATCAATCTAAACACTCCCTCATGAGACCCTAATGCTCCTATTCACTGCCCTTGTTACGATGATGTTCATTTTATTAGAGCATATAGCTCAATAGTCAGAGCGCCCAGTCTTTTAACTGTGAAAATCTTTTTGCATGCCTTCTTTTCTCAGGAAGAAAGAAAGCACCAGTAAAATGGTAAGCATTCCCTTTACAAGACCTGTAGTGAATCTGGAATAACAGAAATAGGTTTTCCATTTTAAATAGCCTGAGTGAATGTCTAATCTTTTCCTGGGCCTGACATTCTGTGGACTGACATCTTTCAATACTGTGTTTCTAAGCCCCAAGTCCCTGCCATGATCTTTTCAGTCCCCTTTCCCCTCCTTCTGCTTCCAAATTAGAGCCCTTGGGTCTGCCCAGAGACACGTACAGTAGAGATGCTCTGTGATTCAAGTCAAAGAATGCTTAGTCTGGATCCCACAAAGGCCCGTGATTCCCAGTGGAGAAACACATACAGCAGAGCAGGGAGAAAGCAAACATGGCATCAAAGAAAACTTGTGAATATAGACACCACTAGAAAAACTAACTCTGTGTTAGCCCAATAAAAGAGAAATAACAAGGGTTTTGAATGTTAAAATATAGAGAGTTGTATGAAAGGGAGGGAAACATACACAAAGTAGACAGACTGAATAAAAGTATTTATCTTTAAACCGCACAAGTCATGGTAATTAAATTAGGTCAGGCTGGTTGCAACGCTACAAAAAGCAGACTGTAACTAATTTCAAAAGGAAAAGAAAAGACTTGAAAAAAAAACAGAGATTGACAGCTCCCTATTTTATTTTATTTTTGTTCAATCAAGGCAACCCAGCATCAAAAAGTGGGAAGAGAAATCCTGATTTAGCAGGAAATTTGTCTTATCACAGAATATAAACTTTGCAGAGGATGGGAAATTATTATTCGATGTAAGTGAAAAGCAGAAAGTACTAACATATGAAGTTCACCGACTGGAAAGAATGATAAAAGCTCTGATTCCTGAGTAGTTCAAAGCCTATGACAAATAATATATCTTCCGTATTCATTGTAACTACATAATTTCTCAGCATCAGTGTCTTTTGCTTTCAGGTGTTTAATACAACTCTGAAAGTATTATACAAAAAACATAACATTATGAGACTTTTCTTTCAAATTATTATTTTAAAAAAGACCCCTTACTGATGCCTATTAAAATGACTTTTAAAAATAGTTTCAAATATTTACTTTGAATATAAATGTGCCAAGCCATAAAGGACATTTGGAACATAAACTGGGGGATGGGAGAGAATAACACCGGGAGACCTTTATTTGGAGCCCATTCTGCATTTTTAAAAGAAAGTTTAAAATGTGTCCTAATTTTCTTGAAAAGAAATAGCATAGAATTTGAGATTTTTGTTAAGGTAAGAAAATCATTGAATACCAAACAATTAATAATGCAGAGAAACTGTAATAAAATTGTCTATGCAAGAAGCCACAGGGCATAAATCTGCAAAGAAGTAAAAAGCTAACCTTTGCAAACAATATGGCTTCTCTCTCACTTACCAACTTTACATTTCCCTGTATGGCCCTGGAAGATGACTGGTTAGCCAGAGACGGGTAAGATTCCTCAAGGGAGGAACAACCTAAGACAGGCACAGTCGCAGGGGGGCCATCAGGTGAGAATTTGGGGATCAACAGAGGTGAGGCTCAGAACCTCACCCCCCCTGCTTTGAGAGAAATCTTCTGCATCCGTGGATGTCTTGCTGCCCTTGTCTAGCCTGGATTAATACTTGGTCCATAGGCACACACCTGATCATCTGATCATCTACATTTGCCCTCTTACAGCACTAAACTATGTTTTCTACCTTTATCTTGCATCTACCTACCACTTCAGCATTTTATTAAAAATAAAAAAAATAATAATAATAGGAGAAATGTGGGATCAACATATAAATCAAGTACAAAAATCAAACGAATATTCATATTTGACCTGATTGTTTATAGGTCATAATGCATGATCAAAACCGAAAGTTTCTGTGATGAATGCCCTTGTACTGTTCACCATGTAAGAATTTATTCACTCTGTAAGAATTCGTTCACCATGTAAGAACTTGTTCGTTATGCTTCAGAAGATTGGAGACTGACGAGAATTAGGCTTGAGATGGATTAATGATTGTACATTGAGCATTGACCCCCCTATACTGAATTTTATTGTTGTTAACAACCATTTGATCAATAAATATGAGAGATGCCCTCTCAAAAATAAAAAAATAAAAAAATAAATTGTCTATGCAAATCTGAAATACATCTTCCATCCCTGTCATCCAATAATGAATTGCATTTCTCTTTATGTATCACAAGGAAGATTCAAACTAGGCACATTTGATAGTTATGCAAGAGCAGTTGCTGGCTGAGTAAGAGAAGGAATTTTGCCATTTCATCACATATTTAAGGTACCACTTCTGTTTTTTGTATCTTGACTACAAGCCTGTCTTTAGCAGCTATGATACATGAACTTATTTTCCTATTTCTATAATATCCTGCTCCTAGGAATTTAGACATAAGGAATGCTAGTCCATACATGATATCTTAACTAATTTAAACATGGTTTCACCTTTCTAATGTTTTTTAGAGCATGGTTAGCCCTTCTTCATCTTCTAGAGCTCTTTTCTAAAGTATGACTTGGTGATTTTTGGACTGCTGACAATTACTGCTCATGATGCTAAATTGCAGGGTGGAGAGCATGAATACCCATGTGCATTAGGCAGAAAGTCCTCTTAGATTTTATAATGGCCACTGACAGCACCATCTTCAAATTACTGTTAACTTCTCTCTCACCGAATCCCCTGTGTGCATCAAAAGGAAGCAGTGGGAAGAATGCAGAGGAGGCCAGTGCTGCTGTATTAACGTCTCTGTATTGTGCCAATGGTGTGTATTCCAGTTCTCCATGAGAGTAGGCCTCCCGTGGGGTGGTAGAGTTCTTTCTGGTGTCCCTCTAGAGTAATCTTTCCAATACCCAAGAGATCTTAGCAAGGTCTACTGTGTCTGTTAGGACACTGGCAGAGATGGCTGTGATCCTCTTAGCAGGAAGCACTTGCTAATTTCCCATCTGCTTTGCACAGCATCACATTTATCTGGAGCAATCATTAGAATTTTTGCTATGGGCCTACTTGCTAAGTTTTGTTTTGAATGGAAAGCAACATAATAGGGGAAGCTCATCAAGGCAGAAAGGGGTGGGTCTGCAGAAGGAAGAGGGAGGGCAGGCCAAGCAGAAAGATGGGGAAATTGAAAGAGACTGAATGTTTTAGAGAATGTGCAGAACAAAGGAGCTAATGTGACCCATGCCCCCTTGTGAAGGTCTGCATCTGCGGTAATGAGGTTCTGTTGCTGGGTATTCAGCTCTGTAAATGGGAGCACCCGAGAGCCCAGAATGGGGGTGGCTGGACCAAAGCTGAAGGGGAACAATCTCTTTGACTCAACACTGTGACCTCGAGCTGCCAGGAAACCACTAAGCACACCCACATTCTGAACGCTGAAATAGGAGGCCATTCGAGTGCACAAGCGAGGGTGCAGTGGAAAGCCTTTTCTTTTTAAAGGCAACACATTGAATTAACTTAGACTTGATGTATAAATCAAGACAGTATGAATACAGGTAGAATAGCCACGTTGCAGAAAGAACAGTTCTTTATAGAGAAAACTACAGTGTAATTCTCACATTGAGATGTTCTCACATTGTGTTACCATCTTCAGCAGTTACTTTCAAGTTGTTGTTTTAGCCACCATATCACATGTTTCAGTGAATTTCAAGATTAATTTGATGTGACAGTCTAGAATAAGGACTCTTAACCACACACAGCCTGGGCTGGAATTACTAGCTTGGTGATACTGGGTACTTGGCTCAATCTATTAGAATATGTTTCTGTGTTTGACTCATAATAAACACTCAATAAATGTTAGCAACTATGATAATATGACTCTTAAGAAATTATCATTTCAATGATGATATTTAACACTTTTTGGTTTCCAGCTATAACTCTTCACATTATATCACATTATTGATCTTCTTAGATTGGGGCATACTTCCTGGCAGGGACCATGTTTTATTTATCCCTTTGTGTCTAGCTCCTAATACAGTACCTGGCACTTAGACAGGGTCAATGGATGGTTGAATGGATGATTGGGTGAGTGGAGGAAATAAAAGCTGTTTGATACTGAGAGGGTTTTTTTTCAGTTGAGTGATGGCTGAGTTTTTAAAAGAGTCAGCAGAGGTTTTGAGGAATGGAAGCATTTAGACACACTTTCAAAAAATAAAATTGGCTCAAAACCTTTTAAAAACCTCAAATGAACCTTTCAACACATCAGTGGGTCAGTAACTATGATCTCCTTTAATCTAAAACACTCTTTGCATTCTTTACTACATGAATTTCCAGAGTTTCTTGGAATGCTGATCTGGTGTGCAATTTAGCTTTTCAGATTTACCAGGCATTTTGAATTGAATCCCTATAGTTTTCCAGCATGAGATGGCATAAGATACATTTGTTTCTTGGATGACTCTCAAAGAATAGGAAACTTGTGAAAATGTCATACTAGGCTCCTCTACATTTTCATGGTCAAAAAATGTATTTTATTTCCTTACAATATTTGCTGTTATTACTATCATGTTGTCCTAAACAGTAATTCTATATTTAACTTTGTTAAATATTGAAACCAATGGTTCCCAACTTAGGATCAGATTTTATTCTAGTAAGTTCTGTTTTATGTTGATTTCCTGGAACATGGGTGGATATTTCCAAGAAATTATGTTTTATATTGGATATTGAGTCTGGATATTGAGTGAAAAAATCCTTTGGTTATTAATAACTAGGGCCTTGACGAGTATATCATACATAGCATTGGACAGTGGCCTCCGACTACTCTGTTGTCCTGGTTCTGTGAGCACTAGACACCTGACCTCAGACAACACAAGGAACTATAATTAAACTAAATAAATGGTATAATTTTTTAACCTAAACTTTTAATTTAAGCACTACAACATACATACAAGTACATAAATCTTGTGTATACCTTGATGCATTTTTATAAATTGGATACATACATGTAACTAGTAATCAGATGAAGAAATAGAATACGAGCAGCCCTCTAGAAGCTCACTTGCTTCCTCTTTCAATAATTAGCTCTCTTAATTTTGTTCCTAGTTTGTGAACTTCAATAAATGTAATCATAAAATATGTACTCTGTTTTAGCTGGGGTCTTTTAATCAATGTGATGTTTGTGTGTCCAATTTGTTACACAGTTGTAGTTTGGTTTTATTATTGTATGTACTCCCATGTTTGCACGTACCAGAAGTTATTATTTATTTTACTGTGATGAATGGTTGGGTTGTTTACACTTTTGTTTTTGTTTTTGCTTTTCCAGATAGTATTGCTATGAACATTTTCTATATGTCATATGGTTCCAGTGTCTATGCATTTCTGTCAAATATATACTAAAAAATAGGATTGCTGAGTGACAGGGAATACCTATGTTTAGATTTACTAGGTTCTATCCGTTTTCCAAAATGGTTGAAACACATTTTACCAGCAATTTTTGCCAACATTTGATTTTGATTTTTGCAGTTTCAACCATCAGGTAAATGTGTGAGTGATTCTCTTTATGGATTGAATTTTTATTTTTCAGATATCTAAAGTTGAGCAATCTTTCATGTACTTACTGAATATTTGGATATTCTCTTTGACAAACTCATTCAATTTTTTCCCCATATTTCTACTGCATTGTTATCTTTTTCTCATTGCTATATAGGGCTGCACTGTAAGTTCTGGTTATAAATGCTTTGATATTTCCATTGTATTTACCTTTTCCTACTGGGTTGTTTGCACTGAGACCCTCTTCACAGTGTCTTTTGATGACCTGAAGTACTAAATTTCAAAGTAGTCCAATTTATTAATTGTTATGTATATACATATGTGTGTACATATATTTATGTGTGTGGGTTTATATATTTAAAGTTAGAATCCTTCTGGAACTGATTTGTGATAGTCAAATGTATTTTGCCCTTTAAGGATATCTACATGATCTAGCAGAGCCTACTGAAAACAAAATTCTTGCTCTCACCGCATTATGCAGTTGTACTCTTGTCAATTGAACTGTTGTCATAAATCAAGGGAACATCAGCCAAGATTCAATCAGAGAAGCAGAACCACTAGAACATACATACATAAAGACAGATTATATGGATTTCCCCTTATGCAATTTTGGAGTCTGGTTAAACAGTTTATATGAGGCTGTTGCTTCTATTTCTGGTCCTGAGAAGTCAATCAGAAAAAATATAGGCATGAAATAGGGAAAGAAACAGGAGTTTGGATTCTGTGAGGATGAGCTGAAACCCCAAAAGATGGATCATTTGATAGGTGGGTTAATGTGTAATTACTAGTTTATGAAGCTGTGATAAAAAAATTTGTATATAAAGTACTAACAGTGCTTGGCACATAAACACCATCCAACCAAGTGTGCACTATCATTACCATCAAACTAATAGTCATATCAGCACATGCTTGCCAGGCAGCAGTTGGCCAGTTACCCACTGACATAAACCAGAAAGGCATTGAAACAGTGAGAGGGTGGTATAAGTTGAATATTACGGGAGATGCAATTTTGAGTGCAAAGCAGCATTCATTATTGTACAATGATAGCTGGGGCTACTAATATGGGGTCTTCATATTTATTCTAATTATAGGATAACATTATCCATGACATTCTTTCTTCAAATAATGTTTCTTTTACTGCTGTTTATTTGCTATCTTATAGCTGTATGTTTTCTGAGTTAATTGATATAAGCTGAATGAATCCATTTAATCACCACCATTGCAGGGTTATGTCTGTTCTTATGCCTGTGGGAGAGATGGCTAACTTTCAACCAAAGATTCATGCTTTAATTCTATTGTGTAGAATTGTTCCCAAGAAGTGGTCGTCCAGACAGGAACTAGCATTCTCAGCCCTCTTCACCTTGCTATAGGTGGAAGCAGGTGGCTGATTTCTGTGTGGAATGTGAGTGTAAGTGCTGTGTAGGGAAGACTCAAATGTGTCTACTCAGTCAGTATCTCTTTCCCCATCTGAACAGCTGAACTGGCTGAACAGAGGACACAGCCACAAGGTGAAAGGAGATTTGATCCCTGAAACATCATGATGAAGGAACATGAGCAAGAGATAGACTTTTTTTTTAAGCCTTTAAGAGTTGAGTGTTTACCATTATAGCAGCCAGCATTGCTTTAATGACTATATTTTTCTCCTCTCCATTTCAGTTGCTCAGAATGTGACTCAATTGCCTCAGGAATTCAAACTGAGAGGAATATAATATATTCAAGATAATATATAAGAGATAGAGGGAAGACACATTTGACTACCTTTTGCTTTAGACTTCTCCATTTATTTGAGTTTCAGTCAGTGAGATAGCCATTTAAATAATGAGTCTCTGGTTCTAATCTTTACAGTTATATTTTACACTTGATTTTAAAGATGAAAGCTCTGCTTGCAAACTTTTGTAAAGTGATGGAAAACAGTCACTCACCCTTCCTTTTGCTGACAGCTTTTTGTTTAAATAATTTTATGTAGAAGATGTCTAGAGAGAGAGGTGGGACTGTTTAGTGTCACGGGCAAATAACTGACGATTTAAATGCCTCCTCAGGGGTTGGGTCTTTATCTAGAAGGCGCCTTATTTCACTGAGACGGGTTATGGCTTTGAGCAGGTAAGCAGCTGGTGCAGAAGACCTAGACAGTAAGGGAGTTTGAAGCTCCTGGGAAACAGAGGAAGAGGGAGGAGCAGCTACTGTATGAGCATTGTGTGGAGGAGAGGAAAGAGGAAAAATCAGCCTGGCCGTGGGGGGAGTTTGAAACAGACATGCCTAATAAGGAAGTACAAAGTCTAGCGAGTTTGCAGTACAGACCTCTCCTTTAGCTGGCCTGGGAATTTTTCAGTTTATTCTACACTGCTGACTAATGCCTTTACGATTTTTGAAATACATTCTATATTTGATTTGATGTGCTTCTAAAATAGAAATAACATGTGGGGCTCCAGAAGCAGAGAGGTGTAGGGGTTGCAGACATCTGGATTATGGAGACCTATTTTCTTTCTTTTTCTTTTTCCTAAAATTTAAATTCATGCCTAATCAGGTAATGGTGAAAATTGTGTTTTTAGAGCAAATGGAAAATGAGGAGCTTTGGTGTGGAGTTTAAAGTAGCCTTCCCTCCTTTTACATTGCCATACATTTGCTGTTTTACTCTACTACTTTTTTTCCCCATGTATCTTTGTCTTTCTTTTCCCTTCTTTTTTTAAAATTTCTAGAAGTATTGTAATTTTTTAAATATAAATTATAATTATATTAAATGCTTTCATTTTTATGACATCTTTGGTTAATATTTTGGTTGTTTGAAAGAAGTAGTCATTATGTTTTGTTTTTTTCTTAGGGTCTAGGCTGCTATTCACTTCCTCACTAACATAATTAGAGACAAAACAATGACCAGAATCAACCTTGATCAGTCAAGGACAATTGGATGACTAGTAATGAATCCTTCTTTTTCTTAACTCACAAGAAAACTGCTTCTTTATATCAGCTGTCCAAGTTGGATGGGAGAAGTTTCTGATCAAATTGGTCAGTGTGGAATTATGTAAAACTTGAGCATTGTTTAACCTGGAAATTGAACTGATTTACTACCAGGAAAGTTGATTTTTGGTTAGAAGTATTTCATTCTATTCTATTCAAAATTATTCAGGGAAACTAAACTGACAAAGTACACCTTTAGAAACCTTGTCTGGACTCTGAAACAATTTTTATAGGAACTAAGCTAAAAATTATTTTAGATTCTTAAACTGAAGATAACATCTACCAAATACTTCAAATTACCTTTCTCTGGTACCAGATATATGTTTTTCTTTACTGCTAGATAAAGAAAGAATGCTTTGGCTCTCCTTTGTGACTCTCTCAATCATTTTTATCTTATTGTGTTGTGCAGTATTTGTGTCATGCATTTACATTTTAAAAGTTGTGGTCTAGGCAGTGTGACTTTCAAACAATTGACAAACCTATTCCCATGTCAACCCCTCTGCTTAATCAGCAGTCATTTTATTCCTACTCTTTTCAAAGGCACTTGAACTGCCTGAAAAGCTAAAGGACAATTCACATGAATGTGCTGGGCTGGTCCCCTTCAGTGTCAGTCCATTCAAATTCATGCATGTAATCATCTGGTGAAGAAGAGTGGTTCATTTGCACCATCACAGCAGCTATGCAAAACAGATGTCTTAAAAATAAAGGAAATAAAGTTCCTTCCAGAAGGAGTTAATTTTTCTTAGTCTGGGTATGTGAGTGTGTGGCAGTTGTGGGGTGGCAGATAAAGACTAAAATGAGGAAAAGATTTGTAGCAGTGCATAGTCCTACAGCCCTTTCGTGTTCGGCAACATAGCCTGAATGGTTTTATCAAATACTGTGCCCCCTACTCAACACTGATTAGGTTCAGATGATCATCTCCACCATGCCAACTTAAATATACATTCAACAGCATCCAGAATCCTTGGTGCTTAGGGGCTTAGGCATAAAACTATTAAAAATTATTGATAGAAAGGTGCATTTTTATTTGTCCATTAGTTTTACTGCAGACCATTGGATGCCAGTAAATCCATTCCTTGAACCTTTGACATAATGCTTTAATTTTTACTTTGGAAAGTCAGATTTTCCCAAAAGTAAATAAAGCAAGGAACTGAAATATAAATTTTGGAATACAAAGATAAATATAAATTATTTTGGATCAGAATTAAAAATTCATAAATATAAATATAAATATAAATATAAATATAAATATAAATTATTTTGGATCAGAATTAAAAATTCATATATTTGAAAAATTTATTTGACCATGTGTCAGAATTTTTTTTAAAATTTGAATTGTTGGGATATGTAACATGGAGCTAACACTTGAGAAATGTGCATGCTTTCACAACAGACAGTTTTGTGACAATTTCATTTCCCAATTTAAGGTTGCTTTATAGTAAGTAGAATTAAGTATAAGTTCGCTCTGTTCAAAATGTGAATCCTGATGGAGGAGAAAATGTGGATGACAAAGAATACTAAACAAAGAATAACAGTACTTACCTTGATGTACTCCCAGCCACTAGCCCCTGAGACCGAGCTCCAGCTGTCAACATCATCATTGTCCACAGTGGGAAAAGCGTAATTTTGGTATCAGACAAACACATTGGAGCTTGGTTTGGTTCATTAGCTGTGTGACCAGGAGAAATTGTTTTACATCCTTGGAGCTTCAAACTTCATTATTAACAGAAGTATCATTTTTCTCCCCAGAGGGCTGTTTTAATTTATACATGGTAGCTGGAAATATTTTTCACCAAAAGCCCTTATCTGAATATATTATTGTAAGTATTTGAGAATAAGAATAAAATCATTTATATTTCAAAGATATTTTGTTGTGATTATCTGTATTTTGTCATATTCTATATATATGTATTCTATATATATGAATATATATATAGAAAATGACAAAGTGAAAATTTCATTGTTTTGCCTGAAATTACAGATTTAGGGTTTCCACATTACGACTGCTAATTGCAACAAAGAGTTTTGCCTGCTACAGTTGAATTTAGGTTGAATTTTAAACCAACTGTTTTTTGGCTTCTGGGTTTTAGGGTACATTTGTGCTATATGTTAGACATGAACTGTTTAGGGGTAATTTGGCTTTATTTCTGCTCTCTTTTTATTGTTATATCTGGGATCTTCGAAACTGCTGGAATTATATAAGGTTTAAGATCAGGCAACAGAGGAACCCAGAAGAGACTTTGGGAAAAGAGGTACTGGATAGGACTTTTAGATGGGATTCACACAAGAAAAAGATTTCAATGAAATGCATTAAATCATTGCAAGGATTTTAAATTTAAGAACTAACTGCCTACTACTTATAAGGCTCTGTTTTAAGTTCTCTTTGAAACTATAGCTTGGAGAAGCTGACATTACAAAGAGAAATGTTGTTAATAAGATTAGGAAAGTATACTTATATTCTTATAAACATTCCTCTTGATAATCCTTAAATACATGCTGTTCTGACTCAGTGCTTTTAGCACAACTGTTTTGACCCCAGAGACTCTAGCCTTCCAAATTCAACTGTGATGTTTTCATCATCTATGTCTATTTCTACCCCATGATATTCATAGTTGACAACTGCAGTAAGTCCCTCAACTTACCATATCACCGGCCCCTCAGGCAATCTCTGAACCTTGGAGGTGACAGTCCCGCCTCTACCTTCTTGTTTCCCCTGTTCAGTATCATGCTCACCTCACCCCATCCTTTAGCCTTCAGGAGGCCCCTGTCTGGGGGAAACCCATCTATGCTGAGGATCGTGGCTAGGATTTCTGTATATCACTGACAATACAGAGCAGGTGCTCTTGTGATGTGAATCTTTTTCAATTAAATCTAAGTAGTTTTATCAGCTTGTCTACATGGTCAAAAGAGCTGTATGAAGTTCACCAAAATGTCCTGCTTCAGATTCTCCCAACACAAAGATCAATATATTCACACTGGTGTGTGTCAGGGTGTTTGTATGGTTTTTTTTGTCCTTTTTTGCTGATATTAAGCTGAAGGTATTTTACCAAAAAATCAAATAGTCAAATATTTAAAGTGATGTTGAGGGTCTCCCTTTTCCAAGTGATACAGTTTGCATTTTTAGTATTTCATTTCAGTTTTCCTAATATGGTATGAGATTATAAAAATACCTTCCAGTTGATGTCTTAGTTAAGAGCAGAATCTATTTTCCCAAACAGTAGCATGGGGATTCCTGATGGACCACCTTCTAGAGGTACTGAAAGCAATTGGGTAATGTAATGTGCTAAAATCTGGATGTATTCACAAACACATTAGAGGCTGAGTCATGGTGATACATGCCAGTTCAATTCACTGTTTCTTTTGTCTAAATCGGTGTTGTTGAGCCACATCCATCTGTATTTGTAACACTAATTTGGTAACAGCTTCTTTATACTAAGCCAGAACTTATTTTACCTGGTGGTTTTATTTTA
This sequence comes from Manis javanica, assembly GCF_040802235.1. Taxonomy (NCBI): domain Eukaryota; kingdom Metazoa; phylum Chordata; class Mammalia; order Pholidota; family Manidae; genus Manis; species Manis javanica. The sequence goes on along the minus strand of NC_133160.1, from coordinate 72,769,177 downwards.
AGTGTATGAACTATATTATATAACATTCAAATAAATAATAGAAATTTAACTCAAAGAATATGGGAAGAAAAGCCATATAGGCACATTCAAAACCAACTGGAATCTGGCACCTGACAATGATTAACAGGTTGAACAGATTAGACTAGATCTACATCTTTGAAAAAACAAAATGAAAAAACAGAAAATCTTTTCAGCAAGTTAACAGGTCTAGGACATTTGAAAAAAATTTGATTTGTTTACATATCATCAATCAATATTAGGATAGGCTGAATGATTTTGAACACATCATATAAAAGAGGAAACATTAGTCAACTACCCCAAAACTCCATCTGATTGAAACCAGATTTCTGACTATTTGAAACACCGAACTATTGTTGAAAAATACCCATTTGAATGGATATTTGGCCTCATTTATATATGTTACTAAGAAATAAAGCAATAATAATAATAGGTTTAATGTATGAAATAGTCGCAAAAGTATGTGTAGTCAAAAAATCAAGCAGTCGTTACTATGGCATTTTATATTGTGGCATTTTTATTAGATCCTTCTGAGTAACCCATAAAACTGTGCTATGTGCTGGAATTTGAGGATTTGAGGTGTTTGTGAGTATTTAAAATAAAAATCAAGCAGTCATTTAAACCTACTAAGTAATCTTAGTTAAAATACTGGATGGACTGTGACTTCCTCCAATTGAGCGCCCACGCCCTGAGAGTATGGTGCACTACTTATTTCTTTACCTCATTTTACCTCAAGAAGAAAAGTTTGAACCCATGATGACTTTTTTTTTTAAAGAAAACAGTCTTTTCCAAGAAACCCTTTGAAAATAACAAGGATTTGGAGATGTTAATAGAGCTTGTTATATATAGTTTGTTGAACGCTGTAGTAATCTGTAGATTTTGTTTATGTACACCAGTTTAACAGTACCTAAAACATAATAGAGTTTTTAAACTGTTATATAGAACATACAAACCCCCAGAAAGCATCCTGATGGATAGTAACCGTGGCTGCCATTGAAAAAAATCTAATATTTTAGTACAATACACTGTTCTGTGCATGTGCAAAAGGAAACCAAACTTTGAAAAGACACCCTTCTTCAGATATTGGCTTTTTCTTCTACAAGCCTGTCTTCTGAAAGATAAAACATTTTCTAATCTCTCATGACCTTGTCTCCTAACTACATGCAGGAGATTGATTCAGAATTAGTTGGTGAGATGACTGCAAGGGGAGACTGTTAATTTGAGTTTGCTGCCCAGCCCCAGAATAAAATGTGTTTTCTTAAAAAATTCCTTCGTGGTATTTTATCTTCAAAGTTTTATTTGGATATAATTCCGGAGGCATCACAAGAAAGTAGGTAAAAAATAAATAAAAATGAAATGAAATAAAATAAAGGGAAGTAAAATAAAATACTAAGTTCAGCCTTCCAACATGCAATTCTTCTAAACAAATCTCCCTTGTTGGTGATCTGGCTCAACTTATATGTATATAGAAATATCCTGGTAAGCAATATGAACAAAGCAGAGAATCTGGTTGAGAAAAAAGTCCTCTTTGAATATTGTTTGTAATTTGAAGACTTTGCTCACTTGTTGGATAGATTCCATTAAACACAGCCGGGAGCAATATATAGTGTGGATTATATGACTTTGCTGTAATGGATATGCAAATACATATTTTTCACATATAATATACAAACATCTCCACAGGACAACTGAAGAATGAAGCCAAAAAATTAGAAAACTGGCTAATGTATAATGGATTACTGTGGCTTGATTCCACACTTCAAATATAATGAACATTTAATTCATCTGATGTCTTTTTCTAATTGGAGACACATTGGTAGAAGGATATTTGAGTTCACACTCTCAATTATTTCCAGGTTAACCACATTTCACAAACTTCCAACTTGTGAACTATAACTTACAGAGTAGAATTTGCAGACTTTGACCAACTCAAGTTTTCACCACTTTTTATTATTTTTTGACTTCGCCTCTCAAATTATGCTCCACTGAAGTCAGATTTTGTGTTTCATCCTCATGTGTCAATTTAAATATAATTGTAACCATCGCAATTTTAGAAACTAAAAATTTTAATTAGTTTTGCCAAAGAGTGTCCAGTTAACATCAAACTTTAATCATGTTTCTTAGATATTATAATTTATTAAGATTCCGTATGATTCTACAAGATATAGTAAATAATAAAAAAAAGTCATTTGTGTAGCTTTATTACAAAGGTCATGTGTTCATTCATTTAACCAATAAATATCTGTTGACACATACAATGGGCCACACTTCTTGCTAGACTCAAGAAATAAAATGAAGAGGAGAAAATATTGGTCTTTGTCCCATGAAACCTACAGTCTAGCTTCATAAAATCCTTACACACTAGCAAAATGGAAGCCTCTATAAATCTATTAGCCTCACCCAAAGAAACTGCTGTCCTGAATTTTATGTTACGATTTACCTGACTGTATCCCTAAGCACCTTAGTGGCACCTGTTGTTAGCCTTTATGTGAATGGAATCAGACTCTCAGTGTTCTTCTGTGGCTTGCTTTTTTCACTCATCATTGTTTTTTTATATTTTCCATGTCATTTTGCAGACCTATCATTGTCTATTTTCTCTGCTGCGTAGTGTGAACATAGAACAATTTATTAATCACGTCTACTGCTGATGGATATTTGTGAGTTTTGATTACCCCATATCTTCACCAACTCTTGGAATTGTCAGACTTAAAATTTTTTGCCAAAAGGGCAGATTAAAAAGATATGTCACTATGTTTCCTATTAGGATTTCTTAACTGCTAATTAAGTTAGAATATTTCACAAATTTATTGCTCACTTGTGTTTCAAGATTTGACATCTGTCCTCTTTCAATGATCCTTGAATTTCTTGTTGGTTCATACATATCCTGCAATATACATTATATTTTCTGGATAATATTATTTTGTAAGTGATATGTGTTTTTTAAATATTTTCTGCCAGCTATGGTTTGCCGTTAGAGTAGCTTTATTGAAACGTAAGTTCCCATAAGTTTTTGATGATCACAAGTTCTTAAACTGATGAACTCTATCAGTATCATTATGCATGATTTTTATATTGTAGCATGTTTAAGAAATTGTCCTTACCCCAAAGTTATAACAATATTCTCCCATATTTTCTCCTAAAAGCTTTAAGTCCTTAACCTAGAAAGAGTTTTTGTGTGGTCTGCTTTACAGCGATTCAATTTACCTGTCTTGAACCAATTTTTGAAGTGCCAATTGTTGAACAGCCCATCTTTTCCCGAGTAATCTGTAACGCCAGCGCCATTGTCTACCTACTTTCTCCTTTTACTCTGTTGGATAGAATGTCTGATGCAACATTGAGTCACAGTGTTGACAACAAGATCATTAACATGTTGATGATATCAAAAGGAAAGCTTTTAATGGCTCATCATGCACCTTTACTGCAGTTTATTTTTAGACAACTCCTATAGTTAGAAAGTTTCTTTTTATTATTTTTATTTTGCCAAAAGTTTTTTTTAATGCCTTCTCAATGCCTGTTTTATTTACTCATAGATTTACGATGTTCAATGCATCTTATATAGGGCATACCTGCAGCAAGGGCGCTGGGATTGATTGGGAGTGTAGGCTACTTGGAAATGAACATCATCGGTAATGTTTAAAATGCTTGTAAACAAATGCATTAATATATTTTTGTGTTATTCACAGGATTGAATTAATTTAAAAATAAGAAATGATGTAAAGGATGCATATATCATATAATCTTTTCCTGATCTTCCTCTTGCCCTTCATATTATCTCATCAAAGCAACCCAGCCTGCAGAGCCAGACCTTCTGATGCAGCAATGTTTTTCCTTCTTATCCTAAAACCGTGCTTGCTTGGCAGAACCACTTCTCTGATATTAAAGAAGGGTTTTGATGACATTTGTGTATGTGAAGACCATCTGGTTGCTCATTGCTTTGCAATGCCCCATTCTATGAGCATACTAGTATTTATTTGTTCAACTGTTTATAGACATTTTGATGACTTCCCAGATTCTTTGAAGTGCTCCTATGAACATACTTGCACATACTCTTTTAGAAAAAAATGTGTGCAGTTTTGTAGGTGTATAGCCATAAGTGAAATATTTGTTTAGTTTGAGTAGATGTTGGCAAACTGTCTTTCAAAATTGTTGTACCAATGTTTAGCACCTGCAATAGATGAGGAATTTTTTATTCTTGTTCTTATTTTCCCAGACTTTATAATGTAAACTTCATGAAAGCTGAGATGTTTTATTTTATTCATTCCATTATATTTCTGGTTGAGTTTTTAACTAAGTAATGATTTTGACTTGACATTTAAGCAATTTATTTCCTTGAAAATCACACTTCAGTGAAATCAATTTACCTATCCTTCTCTGAACATTATTTTCATTTCCATAGCTCTATTTCTTTAGATACAGGATTTCCTCTGCCAAAATTGTTCTTCCCTTTCTTGACAACTCTTTGTTAGGGAAAGGTCTTTGCAGGACATGTTGTAACCAAGTAGGTGCAATCACAGCATAGTCCTGGAAAGATAGACCTTGACTGTGCATCTCTGTTGCTCCCAAGGGAAGTTACCAGTAGACCAAAGTGACCTTTCATTCAGTTCAGCAACTACTTTGGCAATTTGTCTATGCATCTGTACATTTTTGCATTCACTTAACAAATACTTATTGAGCAACTACTCTGTCCTAGGCCTGTGCTATGTGAGCAAGATAAGGCCTAACCTTTGTCCTACATTTGGTGATACATATGGACATTTTAGAAATAATCACAGAAATAAATGTCAAATAACAAATGGGATTACAAAACTGCAAAGTAGAGGTAACTTCTAATAGGATCAAATAAAAACATTTATCTCATCAGAAAATCATAAAGATTGCCAGACAAGTGGCAACTGAACTAAGAATTTAAAATTTATGCATGGGGAGAGGAAAGGGGAAAGCATTCCAGGCATAGGGGTACAAAACCCTGTGAAGAAAGAACATGACAAGTCCTGTGGCGCAAGAAAGCGAGAGTGATTGGCCTGCAGGAAGCCAAGGAACAAAGGGCAAATAGCCTGACTTTGTCTTTTAAAGAAAATATGTCTTTATCCTATGTGCAATTAGATGATGTGAGATATTTCTACAATGTGCATCATTGGGCAGGACATCTTGATGTGGTACATGATCAGATTTGCATTTACCAAAGGGTCATTTTGGCTGAAAGGTTGAGTTTTTGGAGGCAGGAGGCAAGTATAAAAGCAGGAAGACCTCTGAAGGGTCTCTTGCAGTGACCCAAAAGGAAGGGTCTACAAAGCAAAAACACTTGCGATTTGTAGGATCACATTGACAAGACTGTTAATGGGCTTAAGGGAATAAAGGAGAGAGATGTCAAGGGCATCACCAGGATTTCTGGCACTGATAACTGCTTGGATGTTGATGTCATTCACTGATAAGATCCTGAGGTCTAATTTCATCAGGTGAGGATGGGAAGGAGGCTGTTTAAGGAGCTGGAATGACATGATTTAGACAGTAGTGAGTAAAGAATGATGTATATAGTGATTAACAAGTAATCAGCTTGATTCAAGGGTAAGGCTTATATGGTCTAATGTTGGAATTTTCAGGGACATTTAGGCACATCCTTCATCCTATTAGGATGTATGAATTAGTTAAGAAATGAATGAGTCAGACAGATAGAACCATAGTTTACATTATTACTGCAAAGGCTGACTGAGAGTGTATGGCTTAGGAAAAACAACCAAAGGGACATCCTAATAATTATCTTAGAAATTAGATTTGTCTTGTTCTGGCAGCAGCCTTTCTGGTTAACTGCAGGTAACCAAAATGTTCTCCAATTACTGTGTTTTAATCCATTGAAGAGACTTTCACTCTAGGCAAAATGTAAATAGCTACCTTGTAAAAATATATCATTTTTAAACAAATACCTATTAAAGGACCCATGTAGTCCTTGTAAAGATAAGCACCATCCCTTACGCTTTTTTTTTAGTGCTAGACTTTTTATCTAACATGTACAGACATTAGAGTTTAGCCATAAGATTTTTGAAAATTGGTATGCTTTCAAAATTAATCAGTACTGAGAATTTGAAGCCAAACTTATGTAATGAGAGAGCCTTATCTCTAACAGTGAAATGGAGTTGTCAGAAAGAACAATTTGCTAAATTGCTAATGAATTATTAAATATGAGATAAATAAAATCTTAACTACTATAGAGTAAAAGGAAACCAGCCTTAAGCTGCATTGTTAAAACTGGTTGAAGAGCTGCATGTACATATTGGGAAAAGTCCTAGATACCAGAAGCTCCCAAGACAGTAGAATATTCTTGATCATTTCTTGTAAAGACACAGCACTTCTCCAGTGATGGGTGATTTATTTTTTACTGCTGGTAATTTAGTAATTATTAACTTATTCATAATTAATGAGTAGAAGTTGAATCACACATGGGGGTCTAATTTTTATTATATGGACTTCTAATGTTTTCAAAAATAATTGTCTAATTTTTTCTCCAAGGATTTACAATTAATAGTTAATTTTCAACATTGCTGTGTTCTTATCTCCTGAGATTATTAGATGTGAATAACTTTATAATAGAATTTTCTGGGGTGGAATTTCTCATCCTTTGCTCATGTGTCCCAAGAGAGCTGTGAATTGGGGAATGGCAAAAATTTAGCCCAGACTTGTTCAGCCTGGAAGTGTTTGGGTGTCTACATTGCAGGTGACTTCACCACCTCCTATGACCTATTGAAGGGCCAGCTTGAGACCTGACTTCAACCTGCAAGAGCCTTACCATTTTAATGCTAGCACTGAAAATGAGAAAACACAACCCTTTCTTATATCCTTCACTTGTAATAAAGTAAGTAGTTAACGAAACAAAACAATGTGAGTGGGTAACATTTGGAGTGTCTTCTCTATCTTTACTTGGTAACCTGAGATTTCTGGGTTTCTGTTTAATTCGATCATATTATGATCATATTTCTGAGCATTTGAATTAAAAAACATGAGTTCTAGCTAGTGACTGCAGAGTTGCACCTTACTGAAATCACTGGTGGTTAATTAAGCCTTCCTCGGAGCTCACTTTTTAACAGGTAGGCTTGATGGATCAGTCAATTATTGATAAGCCTGACAAAAGTGGGCACAGTTATTAAGTAGTGAGGTGGCAGCTGGGTCATTGTTGATCCCATTTTCTCTCTGCAGATGTTTTCGAAGCTTCCAAATATGTTTCAATGTAAAAGAAAGAGCATATAAGTTGAAGAGACAATAACTAACTTGTTTTTTAGTTATTTATGGGAGTTATGCTTCATTATTGAAGCAGGGTACAGCAATTTGAAGGGCATTATTACTTTGCCAACTTAATCTGCATTTGGCTAGTACACACTTCAAGTTCTTGGGATAGGATCCAATGTTATGCAAATGTAGAATCTGCCTTATTATAGTTGAGGCAAAGATGTGCAAAAAAGAAGATATCAGCAGTTTAGATGGAATAAGAACTTAACTGTATTTGACCCCTGTTGAAGGCCAAACCAGTTTAGGCAAAAGCCCACTAATAAATCTTCTCTCTAATATTAAAATCTATGAATATACTGATGTCTTCTTGAAGAACCTGAAGTCCTAACAGAACTCATATTACAGTTCCAAATTGGTCTGATTGACAATAATTCAAAGTAAGTAAATAATATTTCTTAATGAAGTTACTAAATGTATGAAAAATAACCTAAAATGGTTTATTGACTACAACAGAAGTAAAAATAATTATTATAAAGACAATACTATCTATCCCATTAAATAGATGATATCTATTTCTGTATTTCTTTCCTCTGGGATTTTCAAATATATTTACATCCAAAGAAAGAGCTAGGATAGTCTCCATATTGTCTTGCCAAAACTTCTTTGAAGAGTTCAACCATAGGTTATGTGTTACTTTTTCATTTGTATAGCAAATATTGGAGCAAAAACCAAATTATAGAAAGTGTACATTCAAAATGGCTCTACTGAGAATTGGAAAACTTTCCCAAACCTTTGTCTTTGTGTGTATAGCTTTCAGTTCTTATAATCTTAGGAAACCTTTAAAATTGCATTCAGAAAAATGGGAAATTTCAGATTTGGGATTTCAATCCAATTTAACATTTGTTGGAGACCATGTCAACAATGATGTGAACTACAATTCTTTAGATGACATCATATCTTTACAAAGTTGGGTTTTGAGAAGTTGTGATAAAATTGTGTGAAAACAGTGTGAAACAGGAAATGACAACAGGGAGGTCCCATTCAAAGTTTGCAAAGTTGTATGGTGTCCCTGACAAGCATACACAACTCATTAGTAAGTAATTGTGATTATTTAAGAATGAAGTAAAGATATTGTTTTTTCTTCCTTTGTGTATTTCTTTAATATACACTCACAAACGCATTACCAAAATCAAGATAATGAACATTAACTTGCAGTCTCCAAAGCTTCTCATGTCCTTTTATAATTTCACCCTCCAGTAACTCCCTATCATACCCCTGCCTGGTAACCATGAATCTACTTTCTATCACTATTGATTAGTTTGCATTGTCTAGACATTTATGTAAGTGGAATCATATAGCATGAGCCTCTTTTGGTTTTGTTTGATATCCTTGACTCAGCATAATTAATTTGAGATTCATCCATGTTGCATGCATCAATAGGTCATCATTTTTTCTTACGGAGTACTATTTTATTATACAGATAGGCCACAATTTGTTTATCTATTACCTGTTGATAGATTTGGGAGTTACTTCCAGCTAAGGATTTATACAAATAAATTTACAATGAGCATTCAAGTTCATAAGCAGCTTTCATTATTTTGAGTAATGTTTAGGAATGGAATGTTTCATAGATGTATTGTTTAATTTTTAAGAGACTGTCAAAATATTTATCAAAATGGTGTACATTCACCTTCCCACCAACAGTATATGAGAATTCCACATATCCTTCCCAACTCTGTATGTGCCATCTTTTTGAATTTTAGACATTTCAATATATGTGCAGTAATATCTCATTGTGGTTTTAATTTACATTTCTATAATTCCTAATGATGTTTAGCATTTTTATATGTGTTTATATGCCATCTGTATATCTTCTTTTGTAAAGGGTATGTTCAAATCTTTTGCCCATTTTTTTGTTTAGTTTTTTGGTTTACTACTTCATTACTAAATTTTAATAGTTTAAAACACACATTCTGGATACAGACCCATATTAGATACATGATTTGCAAATACTTTCTCCCCATCTATGTTATTCATTTTCATTCTCTTAATACTATCTTTGAATACAGAAATTCTTAATTTTAATAATGTCTAATTTATCAATGTATTTATAAATATTATGCTTTTGGTGTTTTACCACCTAAAAAATAGTTGGTTAACTGAGGATTACAAAGATGTTCTCCTATGTTTTCTTTTAGAAATTAGCTATATACATGACTAGATCCAGAGGCTTAAATAATGTCACCAGGAAATTTCCTTCCTCTTTCTCTTGATACTTGTCCTTACGTTTTAGCCTCATTTTTTTCTTAAAATGACTTTCTCATCTCTAAATAGCCAGAAGACAGTGCTACAAGTATCTTCCTTTACATTGTCCTTATATGCCCAGTGGCAAATAAGCAAGTGTCTTTCCTGATGATTCCAGAAGAAAAAATACTTTGATTAGGTGTTCACCTTTAAAGCCATCATTATGGCCAGAGAATAGGGTTCCAAGCCCTTCTCTAGGGCTGGGTCTACGAGGCAGTCAGGCCTTGCTGGTGCTCATAAAAATAATCCCCCAAACAGAGGGTGCTCAAGAGGATTTCTGCTGCACAATCCATCAAAAAATGGCCATCGCATGCATACCTACCATTTCCTGCAGTTTTTATAAGCAATTGTTTGGGTGGAAAGTGGTTAGAAAGTCAGCTGTCATTTACTGTCCTTTTTAATGTTGGTACAATTAGACATGTAATTGGCATACAATGGATTACACCTGTAAGAGTAATTTCTGTGTCTCAAGGTACTAATTTGAAGTAGTATCTGCAAAATCATGCCCTCTTTGGATCCTGACCTAAAATTAATATCCTTAGGAAAGAGAATTATAGGGAAAAAGAAAGAGCTAGCATAAAATTCAAGAATAAAGTAAATGGGGGCATGGATATCTTGGGGAAACAGCCAAACTGGAAAAATACTCCTGAGAAGAACTGAATTACATTATTATTTTTTTCCAGTTCCTGCTTTCATTGATTCTTTCTATTGTTTTATTCTTCTCGATGTTATTTATTTCTGCTGTAATCTTTATCATGTCCCTCCTTCTACTGACTTTGGGCCTCATTTGTTCATCTTTTTCTAGTCTCATTCATTGTGAGTTTAGACTGTTCCCTTGGGATTGTTCTTCTTTCCTGAGGTAGGCCTGTATTGCAATACATTTCCCTCTTAGCACAACCATTGCTGTGTCCCACAGATTTTGCAGTGTTGAATTATTGTTGTTGTTTGTCTCCATATATTGCTTGATCTATGTTTTTATTTGGTCATCGATGCATTGATTATTTAGGAGCATGTTATTAAGCTTTCATGTGTTTGTGGGCTTTTTCATTTTCTTTGTGTAATTTATTTCTAGTTTCATACCTTTGTGATCTGAGAAGCTGGTTGGTATAATTTCAGTCTTTTTTAATTTAGTGAGGCTCTTTTTGTGGCCTAGTATGTGGTCTATTCTGGAAAATATTCCATGTGCACTTGAGAAGAATGTGTATGCTATTGCTTTTGGGTGTAGAGTTCTGTAGATGTCCATTAGGTCCATCTGTTCTAATACATTATTCAGTGCCTCTGTGTCCTTATTTTCTGTCTGGTTGATTTGTCCTTTGGAGTGAGTGGTGTGTTCAAGTTTCCTAAAATGAATGCATTGCATTCTATTTCCCCCTTTAATTCTGTTAGTATTTGTTTCACATATGTAGGTGATCCTGTGTTGGGTACATAGATATTTGTAATAGTTATATCCTCTTGTTAAACTGACCTCTTTATCATTATGTAATGTCCTTCTTTGTCTCTTGTTACTTTATTCGTTTTAAAGTCTATTTGGTCTGATACAAGTACTGCAACTCCTGTTTTTTTCTCCCTATTAGTTGAATGTAATATCTTTTTCCATACCTTTACTTTCAGTCTGTGTATGTCTTGAGTTTGAACTGAGTCTCTTGTAGGCAGCATATAGATGGGTCTTGAGTTACATTATTAACATTACATATACCTCCAGGAAATTACAACTAGTGGTGTAAGTCCAAATTACCACAATAATGTTTTATAATACCATGAATCTTTTCCAATTTCTTAAAATAGAGATGGGATCGGTAAGAATGTGTAACAAGATGACCCCATTGTTTTAGTGGAACTTCATTCATTCATTCAATAAATTTGCATTACCCACTTGCTATGACTTCTCAGACACTTTCAAACCCACTCTCACCTAAGATCTTTGCACTGCTCTTTTCTCTACAAAGAAGACTTCTTCCTCCAGGATATCATTTTGTTTTATTTACTTTAAAAGAATAGCCTTGGGTTTGAATTTTAGAACTGTTGAAGATAATCCTCAGAAAATGGCAAAGGCCTTCTCTACTGTTTTGTTAAAAAGTGTTTATAACTATCCCTTCGCTCCTGCTCACCTACCACTACTCCTAGAAAAACAGAAGCTTCCCATGGATGACTGATAAGTCAGACCTTGGCCAATGACTGAGCAAGAGGAGGAAAAGTTCATTTATGAAAGTTGCATTTTCCCACTTTTATTAAGCTTATAATTTTGTATATCATTATTTAAAAGATGTAGAGTCTAAGATATGTTATGAAGTAACGGCTCAAACTTGACCTTTTTATCCTTGTTCTTACAAATAGCTAAAAATTGTTTTGGGAGATTGAGCCATTCTTCCTTTTCTCATTGATTTGTGAAGGCATTATCATACCCTATGCCATTATTATTTATATACCACTTTTTTTTCTGGATGATTGTCCTTTCCCACTGGTCTTTCTCACAAATCTTATATCATTACCAGAATATGTATTGATAAAAATTTATAATACATTTTCAACTCATAAAATGCCTTTTTATTTCATCAAAAACACCTTAGAATCAATTTTCTAAGGTCCAATAAAAAATAAAAGAGAGATTTTCATGGGTATTGCATTTTGTTATAAACTAACTTCGAAAGAACAAAATAAAATATGTATTTTTTATGCTGCTTTACCACACGAAGCTTAAGGATATCCCAAGGAAGTGTACTTGCATAGTGTCTGGAAGGTGGGTGACACGGAGGCTGTTCTTCCTGTGAAGGTGGTGGGTGATGCATGGGTACTGGCAGACATGAGCTTTTCAGAGACTGCATATGCCCCTCTCTGGTGGAATGGGCAGCTGTGATAGCAACACCATTTTCCAGGTGTTTCCTGACTTCAGAACAGCAGCAAGAGTTTTCTGGTATTTGATAATAGCTGCATGCCATGACCTTGAAGTCCTGTGGTCTCGTAACTTCCACTCTTCCATTAATTCCAGTAAAACTGTAAGTAACCAATTCCTTTTCTGTGTGAAATACCTAGGCTAGTTTCTCTTTCTTGCACCAAAACCTAGTGCCATAAACAGACTAATGAACTTGGAACCTGTGATTAATATCCCACCGAGTTGGGCTTGAAGGCAACAATGATGTCATAGCCAGTGGAACATGAGATACTGGTGGCAAATTGAATATGTAGAAAAACTATATATTAAATGACTACTTGAGGTTGTCTGGAAAGAAGAGTCGATCTATTTAAGGCAAGCCTTTGGCACATTATGTAGCTGCTGTCAAAAACCATCATGATGAGACTGAAGAACACCTACCATTACCATGGATCTAATGAAGAGCTTAAAAACAAAAGAGAGAATAAAATGTTTTGAATTTTAAGTTTTGATCTCACAACCTGGTCGGAGGTCATGAGAACGTCTATGACTGCTCTGAAGTATCTCTTCTCTTGCAGACTAAGAGTTAATGTAGCTAAAAACAAACAGTCTGATCTTACAGTTTGCTTAATTTTAACACAGGTTGAATGCATAGCTTCACCAGATTTCTATGTGAAATTGAGGACACTGCTTAGGAATGTAACTTTAAGTGCGGGATAGGGATAACTGGTTGAATGAACCTGGATTCTGTGAATCACCTAGTCCCAGTGAGTTTCTCTGTCACTGGTAGCCCCTTCTCACAGTGAAGCTAGTGCTGTCTCTTGCTTGAAGATCCTGCAAAGCCTTACCTGATTCAGTTACCTGCAAAAGGATGCTAATTCTTTGCATGTCTGCTCCTCACTGCCATCAGATCCATATTAGAGTCAGATTCTGGCATGTCCCAGAAGAACAATTACGAAGCAGTAAGAAGAAGAAAACAGCTACCCACAAAAAAATAATTTTATGATCTTACTAATTTACCTGAGCAGTATACATAGGAAGGGACTCAGAGTGCTGATGAGGAAGGAAGAGACTTGTTAGTGCAGACTGAATTTATCTATATGGGTATAATTACCAGAAATGTGGATTCAATGTGTTAGCCTGAGATCTGAGATCAGAACTGAAAATCTGCTTGATTGGTAAAGAGAAATCTCAAAGGTGGCCTTCATTAAATTAATATGGGGTGCCAGATGTCCCTGACATAGTGGAGAATGTGCTAGATAATTATGTTTTTTGATAAGTCTGTCAAGTCCTCCACTGAGAATATCACAGAATGGCACATGCAGGCCCCCTTGTTAGTTAGTAGTGGGTGTGTAACTAATCTGTTCAATAATCTGTGAGGGAACACAATACATATCATTTACAAGCAAGGGAATTTAATTGCTGATGCCACCTTCCAGAGCATTTCTTCCCTCTGCTTAACTGATGTTCAAGGTGGTGGCTATTCCTTCGGATTGTTCACTTAGTGAGTCTGGTATTAGAACCTTCTTGCTGACCTGCGATGGACAAGTGGTGTGAGAAAAACATAAACCTTTAATATATATATATATATATATATATATATACACATGTATAACCACTGATATCTGAGCTTTATTATTGCAATAAAATCTAATTTATCTTGATTTACATTAGATGCTATGAAATGCTAAGAGTTTATCATGTGCTATCATTCATCTACTACATCACTATGAATCCCAGGAAATTAAAAAAAATGCTGCATTCACCAAAGCACTGAGAAATACACTGGTGAGAGAAGCATCAATTCACTTGGGAAGATCTGTTTAATTGCTTCTGAAAGTTGGAGACAACAGCAGAAGGTGCCACGATGAAATGGGCTGCCTGGCTTCAATGGGCTGATGGAATCCACCAATGCAGTACTATACGGTAGCTCTTAAAGTGCATATGAAACCATAACCAAAATGTGGAACAGGGCCAAAGCATGAACTGAAATGAGAATCACAGTCTTCCTAGAACTCACATGTATCTGCATAATCAGTATAGTGACCCTTCCTTGATATATAGGTTGAAAACTGAAACTCTAAGTTTAGGCAACAGACACCTGACATAGGTCACCATAATGAAGAATTGTGTTTTCTCATCCAATTCCCTGACTTAAGTTATTCCTCCCTCAAACCCCAGCTCCAATCATTCTTAAAGGAACCCGTGGTCATTTACATACTCTATATACTGGGGAAAGAGATAGACTCAGAATATTAGGAGAGTATTAAACACTGGCTCTGAGCTTACTCAAATTCCTGGGAAAATAAAACATCACTGTGGTTCACCAGGGTAGTAATCAAAATCTTATTTGCCACAGTTTATTTCACAGTGGATCCACTGAAGAGAATGCATTGTTACAGTAGCAAGTAGTTGAGTCGTACCTATTAGTTCACTGAACCAAGGAATGAGGACTATAATATAAGAAGGCCTGACTCTACCCCAACCCACTAAAACTGTAAATCAGGAACAACACTCCATCTCTAGGGGAATAACCAAGGTGGATGACACCAAAAAGATTTGGGTTCCTATGAAATCTCCTAAGGTGTTTGTTTAACCTCTGTGGAGATGGCTGTGTCATGGACAGTCCCCAGGGTCTCTGTGGTCTGTACCACATCAATAGCCTCTCCCGTGTTAAAAATAAATTACTGCAACTCAGAACACCTCCTTCTAGAAAAAAGGCACATGCTTGTTGCCATGTTTAAATTTTGGAGACAACATATGCCATATTTACTAATGTCCATTTATGGTGTGACCCATAAAGCTGCTCGTGTTGAGGGAAGCCCAGAGGCAGCTCTGCACCTGGTACCTGCTGGAGTGTAAGCATCTTTGCTGTCCAGGTCAAACAGCGTTGCTTGAGAGGCTGCTGCAATCACTGTGCTGTATGGAGCCTCTAGGAAGTCCTGGTATCTACTGGCTCACTGACCATCTATTGAACATCTGTTGAAAACATCTATTGAAAAATGGCTCTTGGCTTGCTGCTAGGCTCATGTAGAGAGACTGAAAGGCTGATCATGGGACACCAAGTGATCATCACACCTGAAGTGTTCATTACAAACTGAATGTTTATATGATCCATCAGAAAATAGTGTTGTAGGTGAAACTGCTATACGTAATCAAGAAAAACTGGTGACTGGGCCATGAGGCAAAGCAGGTTCTACAGACATCAAAAGGCTGTATGTGTAGGGAACTTGGGCCTCCACGGCACCTGCTTTTGCTATGTTACTACCTTTTTCTCAACCCACAGCTAAGCCCTCATAGGCAGTTCCATAAAATTAGTCAACCAGGGGAGTGGAGAACTGAGCCTGACTCCAGGTGATTCTGTACAATATGCTGGCACAGACCTAAAGTAGGCTGCTCCATGGCTGAGGGAAAAAACAGGGGAAGGGAAAGCCTCCTGTTCCTTTCTGTTCACTTGATGTAGAGGCATGCTACTGTGTGTATCCAGAGTGGGAGGATATTTGTGCCCCATGTGAATGCTTCCCTTGAGCACCTACTGCAGGAGGGAAATAACAAGAGGATGGCCACAGGATGACTGGATCTATGGATGTCAGTCAGCCTCTCTCCCCAGGTCCCCAGTGTTTGTTCAAATGGGCTCATGGACAGGGTAGCCATGGCAGCAGAGTGGAGGTTATTGATGAGTTCAAAAGCACAATCTTCCCTTCCCCTGGCTGCTATAGTCCCTGAGTATCACCAAAGCTGTCAACACTGAACAATGCTGAGCCTCTGAGGAGGTGCAATACACTGCTTGGATCAGCTAGAGTTCTGGTAAGATTTTAATGATATTCTTCCTCTTCTTTCATGGAAGGGGTAGAGAAATGTCCTCACTGGAACAGACACTTGTTTTTTAATATGATTTTCCCTTTATTATGTTTCTCTTGGCACCAAATTCTTTGCATTTGCTGAGTTCTTCTTCTCTGCCATATTTTACTTATCATTGCTACTGGTGATGGGCTCATGCCACAAAAAAGAAGTGATGCCCATAAGATTTATTGGTCTCCTGATGTCCTACACTACCCAGAAGAACATGACATGCCCTGAGAGGCTGGGTATCAGTCATATAAGATATGTATACAATCTGAACTAGTAACCACTGTATTCTCTCATGGCTGGGATACATGGCTCCACAGATTGAGAATCTTTTGAAGCAGTTTAATGAGCTTTCTTCCTAGAAGCCGGAAGTAAAAAACCACAAGCCCCAGAGATGCTGCCTTTCCGGCGCTTCATGTTCCTCCCTTTCCCAGTGGCATTCTAATGCCCTAGGAAGTCCCTCCACCATCAGTCTGAACTGTTCACCTTCAGTCCGAGCTGTGTTAACTTTATAGAAAAATCTGGCTATAGAATGGGTGCATATAGAAAGAAATGCATTCATAGGAAATATTAGAGATGCTATCACATGCTTTGGAAACTTCAAAAAGCACATACCCGTGTGGAAGGAGATGGGGATGGGGACTGCCTTAAAGCTTGCCAGGTACTGAACTAAGGATCTTCCATGAGAGATCAGCGGCTAGTTCTCTGTTTCAAAGCCCCACCTTTTACATTATGGAAGATTTTAGATGGCTAATTTTGGTTTCTCTTACTGTTGGAACTTTTGGGTCTCTGTGTGTTCACCTTCCAAGGAAAGGTAGAAAAATTTCATATGAACTTCACACATGTATACATGCCACATATTGAAAAAAAAACAATGGTTAAGTTTTAATTCTAATTTTAGATCATCTGGACCCTAATTCTAGTTCTTCCTTTAACTAATTTTAAAATGTTGGAAAACTCTCTTAGCCTCATTGAACCTCTTTGAACCATTAGTAAAATGGGATGAATAGTACATGAGATATTTTACAAGGTTGTTTTGAGGCTTAAATAAGAGGCATTTGAATTTTGTGCTTTGCAAATGGTAATGTAGAAATATTTCTTTCTTATAATTTACTAGATTCCTACATCAAAATTTTATTAAGGAGAGGATTGTGGCTGATTCATTTTTGATTCCCCAAATGTCAAGCATCATGCATTGTATGTAATAGTTACTTAGTTGCTGTTGAACTAAAGTTGAATTGAGAACTGAATATTAGACCTCACTATAGGATTTTGATGAACTGGGGACAGACAGTCCTCCATTGGTTGAATCCCTAATATATATATTGTACTTTATAGTAGCTAAGGAATACAAAAAGGCCTTGGTGATTCCAAGGTAGTAACTCTTTACACTGAAATCCCAAAGTAGCCTTTTAGCCAAGTGCTGTTTTACACCTCCTCAGTAATTCTACCTCTCCCTTATACTCCCACCTGGCAATAGCATGCTCCTTATCATCAGTCTGACAGTACCAATATCTCTTGCCACCTTCCTAAGGGTCTGCCTTGCCCTATCACAAAACTACTTGACAAAAATAAGAAACCTCTAGTTAGGTCATAGTCTCATGGATCTTTTCAGTGTGTGTAGATACCACAGGACACAAGACAGAAAGTAAGACATTTGAAGAGTAGCAGATGAATTGTTTATACCAGTATTCTGCTTGAAACCAGAGAGTGTGACCCAGAAGTAAATATCATCTTGCACTGAAGGAGGATGTCTTGTTCTCTGATTCTGTTTTGCTCATTTCTTCCAAAGGATTATGTTTTTATCTTACTTGACTGAAAAGTGTGCAACTCACTTAGGTGAAATAGTTTAAAAAATTTTAAAACTCTAGAAAACAAAGAGATATCAAGTAGTAATAATTATTTAACCTGGTGTGGCATGTGAACCTAGATTCTAGGTGTTTTTTAAGAGACCAGTTTCAGTGATTCCAGATAGTTAAACAATTTATTTGCTTCATTAATTTCATTTTCACAAGTTTGTGACTTGTTATCCTTCTTGTAAAATGAGTTAATTTGTTCTGTACTTCTATAAAAAAGCTGAGTTTCATATCCATAAAATATAAGGCTATAAAAGAAGTGTGTTTGACCAGAGCCACGACCTATCACCTCACCAACTGCCCTAGAACCCCATAAAACCTTTGTGGTATTGAAACTCGCTCTCTTTCTCTGGCATCTTGCCACTGCGTTGGTGTAGATGAGAGATTGAGCTCGAGCTAGCTCGAATAAAGGCTCTTTGCTTTTGCATCGGTGTTGGCTCCTTGGTGGTCTTCTGGGATTCACGACTTTGGGCACAACATTTGGGGGCTCGTCCGGGATCCCAGAGACCTCCAGGACTCCCGACCCAGGGGGCCTAGTGCCGACTGGTTAAAGATATCAGGGGAAGAGCTAACAACCTCAGTGTGGAAGTCCAGAAGGGTTGGTGGCAGACTTTTTGTTCTAAAATATCCGAATTTCCTTATGTGAACTGTCTTGCAGTAAGCTCTCATCAGATCTTTAACCATTGTCATTTAAGCCACAAAACTGCAAATAGTAATAGAAATGAAACCCAGAATAGAAGCGCCAACCTTCTGAGGCCCTCTCAACTGACCAGTGATGGAGACCTAGCTGCACCCTTTACTGCGCCCCCTTCTCAGCATGAAGCAGCCAGAGCGGTCATCACCCCTTTTCCCTAGCAGCAGCTAGAGTCTCTATCTGTAGAGGAGAGAATGAGACAGGGATCATAGGCTTAGACAGAATAAGGTGAGAGCCTCTGGAGAAAGCAAGGCAGGATATTTGCAATTAGAGCAACATAACTACATGCTGGAACCCCTCCCCCTACTAAAACTATGTTGAACATTAAGCTCTAGAATCATTCTTCAGTGAGATCAGTTAATGTTCCCCAGATAAAGAAGAGTAGCACATGTTTTATTATGCTAATCATTTGTAATCATGTATAAGATTCACTTTAGCATACTAAAAGGCCCAGGTCTATGTGCTGTCTTTCCTCCTTCAGATCTGACTAGGTAATTTTGCAAGCTGAGCAACTGACTTAGCATGCAGACCCAGCTGTAGATAGCATAGTAAAAGGCAGGATTCTTTAGCAAATAGACAATACCTCAGCACACCTTAGAGGCTGGGCAGGCAGTCTTTTGATGTGCACCGAACCAAGGCACCAGTGTCCCAGAGAAATCAAGGCAGGAAATTATCTTTAATATTCAAGGACCCCTTGCCATCCTACTCCTTTTACTAGCCCTTGGGCCCTGTATCATCAACAGGCTGGTCCAGATTGTCAGAGACCACGTGGAGGCCTTCCAACTGATAGTCCTCCATGCTCAATACAAGCCCCTAGTAATCTTGTTACCCCTGCTTACCTTTAGACCATGTATCCTCAATAAACTGATAACTTTTATTAAAGATAGAATTAATACAGTCCAGGTAATGGTGCTAAGACAACAGTATCAGCCTTTATCTCCTTATAACTGCAAAACCTTATTAGACCCATGATTGGGTCCCTTCTTAGGATCCAGAGAAAGGGGGTAATGAAAAGGCAAGCTCCCAGATTCTATTTCAGCCATTTGGGACCTGGATCCTATTTCAGCCAATTGGAACCTGGATCCTATTTTACCCAATTGGAGCTTGGTCTCTCTCCTCTCCAGTCAGCAAGGAGCTCACCCACCACCCTTAGACCGTGCCAATTGACCAGAGCCATGACCTATCACCCCACGAACTACCCCTAGATCCAGCCAATCAGCCAGAGCCACAACCATCACCCCACCAACTGCGCTAGAACCCCATAAAACCTTTGTGGTATTGAAACTCCCTCTCTTTCTCTGGCATCTTGCCACTGCGTTGGTGTAGATGACAGATTGAGCTCGAGCTAGCTCGAATAAAGCCTCTTTGCTTTTGCAAAATAAATAAATAAAATAAAATAAAATAAAATAAAAGAAGTGTGTTTCAGATTTAGCTTATCAGAAAGCTGTCATTAAGATACCAGGGGAACACCTCGGGAAATGTAGTCTAGATTTTAGGTAGAAGGTGAACAAGCAGTCGCTTTGGTGAGTTCAGATGAGTTCTAAGTCATTTTGTTTGGTCTGGTTTCTTGAAAGATATCCTGATTATAGAGAAGTTGGTTCGTTCTGGAAACAGATACAGTTAACTGCAAAAGTGTAAGGCTGTGTATGTGTGTGCAGGTTTGTTTGGTGGGGAAGGTGGATGACTTGATTCACAAAATGTCATGAAAAAGGCATCTATTTGTCACCTTGCTATCACGTCCCTGTCAACACAGGTCTGTTCCTGTGCTCTCTGAAGTTGCAGCAGGCCATTTCACCTTTCCTGGTTTCATTGTCCCTTAGGTGTCTTCCATTATGGGAGATTGTAATTTGTTAGTTGTTGTGGTACTTCTTGGCTCATGTGCATAGGGTACCCTCATTTCATGTTGTAAGAGATTGTTGTTTAGGCATATTAAGAACATTCTTCCTCCTTCTTCACCTGTTCATGTGTATGCCTGTTAGTTGCACAAAGAAATGACTCGAGCATTTTTCAAAAATTAAAAACTCCTCTGGATTTCTCTTAAATTCTCTTATTTAGGGGTAATGGCTGATCTAGTTTCAATAAGGACCAAGGATTGGTCAGAACTGTCAGAGAATTTCTCAAACAAATTTATCATCAATCCTGAAATAATTATGATCCCAAATTTCACTCAAAGAAAAACAAATTATAATGTGGAGCTGGCTTTGTGTTGTGGAGGAAGGAGGGGCACAGTGAGATTTCCTTTGACCTGTTTATGGACCTAAAGTCCATGAAATTTATCAAAGATTATACATAGAAAGTAAATCTTTGAATAGGGTTTAGTTGTATGCACAATAAAATTCACCTGAAACTATCATCTATAATCAAACTCTTATCTCTTTTTTCAAAAAAATTCTGTTTTTATTTCTTTTTCTAATAAAAGTGATCATAGCTTCTGAGCTATTGCCCCAAATGAAAGAAAATATTTGAAATCTGGAGACTTAAATTTTTTTACTTTATTACCTTAGTCTTCTACTACTACATAGGAATGTTGAAAGGATGTAAAAGTCACAAGAATATTCACATCTAAAAATTTATTTTCAGCTTACTGTATTTCTCTTTAAAACATTTTGATATTTTTGAATCTTGATAAAAATAATTCAGAAAGCATTCTGTAGGTTTATTTCAGTCTACCATATCCAGTTCATACAAATGTAGATATAATGCTGATTTAAACAAAATGTTTTATATATCTGAATGACTATAATACACCAGAAAATAAAAGATGAGTATTGGCTCTGAAAATTCTCATTGTTAGAAAATATCTTCTACTGCATTTTAGTTTTTATATAAATAAGAAGTTTGTTCATAGTGAATAAATATGAAATAATGTCAAGGACTCAACAATTCATATTCTATAATAATGTTAACATAAGAAATCCAAAAAAAAACAAAAGAAATTTTTTTCGTTTCATTTGTAAGGAGGTCACTCTTAATGATCATCTCTCTCTCTCTAAAAAACATTCAAAATAATTTTAAAACACATTTCAGAAATTTTGCCTGACTACAGAGATGATTGGCTTTGGAAAATGAATCTTAGATCTTTCAGTCACATATGTTACAATTAATAAAAGCTTAGCAATTATTGTAAATGTATTTTCTATGGACTTAGATACTACTGATTTTGAAGGATTATTTTAGGTCACTCAATGTGATGGTTAATTTTATGTGTCAACTTGACTGCATCATGGGGTGCTCAGGCAGCACATTATTTCTGGGTGTCTCTGAGCCTGGTTATGGATAAGATAGCATTTGAATAAGTGGACTCAGGAAAATAGGTTTTGCTTCCCAAAGTGGGTGGGCATCCAATCTGTTGAGATCCTGAATAGAACAAAGATGGGGGAAGGAGGAATTCATCCCTTTTACTTCATGCCGTCCTCACCTGTTTGAGCTGGGGCATCAGTCTTCTGCGCTTGGGCTGGGATTTATCCCATCAGTAATCCTAGTTCTCAGGCCTTTAGGCTCAGATTGGAATTATGCCACAGGCTTTCCTAGTTCTCTAGCTTGCAGAGTCATAGGACTTCTTGGCCTCCATAATTCCATGAGCCAATTCCTTATAATAAATCTGCATATATTAAATATATATAATTATTCTATTGATTGTTTTTCTGAAGAACCCTAGTACATGTGATCATTTAGTTATTTTATATGACTGAGGAGTACATGTACTTACCTGCATATAGTGATTTAAAGCCATGAATGTATATGAAAACATATTGTGGGATAGGGAAGGGAGTATTATTTTCAATCCTTTTTTAGACTGTATCATAGAAAGTGAGATTAGTAAAACAATTTTTAGGTCCAGAGTACCAAGTGTCCTCCAGTCCATTGACAACAGTGGTTTTATTACAGGTGGTCAGTGATCAACAAGAAGCAGGGATGTGCCAATAACAGTAGGTCAGCATACAAGAAACTGAATGAAAAAATATTGCTTGAGCAGACTCAGGAAGCATAACAAGTTTTAGCAAGTAAGGTGTACTGATACCTCAGAGATAAGCAGGATTTGTGACTGTAATTACATTTTTGTTTATTTATTTGTTATGTTGTTTATAATTTATGTCTGTAACAAAAACATTGGATCACATTATTTGCATACAACTTCATGTTAAAAACATCAGAGAACTTTAGTAATAAAAACACAAGTGGAAAATTCCAATCACAGGGACGATTAAGCAAGGAGGTGAAACCACTCTTTATATTCTGCTTCCACTGCTTCATAAAGTTCCCAGAGATTTTAGGGAGCATCTGCTTTGTTAAATAAAATCTGAACATAAAAGTTTGAGGTGGCCTGGGGCAAAAGTAACAGTCAGTGGGAGAGTCTCCTGGACTTGTTTTGCACAGGGTAAGTCCTGCAAAATAAAGTCGAATGGAAGAAAGAAAAGGCAGCTCAAAGGGTTCTAAGGAAACCCAAAGTGAACAGAACCCAGCGATCTGCTGCGGACTGACTGCTCAGAAGCGTTTCAGGATGAGTGAACCAGTATCAGACTGGATCTTCTGCTTAGCGGGGTAAGCCCTGGGTGTCAGGGCTGCATGTGCAGGCAGGATGTTGCCACCACCATCACTGTGAGGACTCAGATGGCAGCCCAGTCATACGCCTCGTGGAGACTCATCAAACCAACAGAGAAAATTTAAGTTTCTGTGGTTGCTTTCATAGCTGCCCCCAGACTTCTGATAGACTGATGAAACAAATTTATTAGTGCAGAAGACTATCAATATTCACCACCTCCCTTTCTTGCACCCACTCATTCTTCCTCAAAGTCAAATGAACAAATTAAAAATGTTAGCAATAATAAAATTAGTTCTGCTCAGTTTTAAAGGATCAGACCTCACATGTCAGCGGTTCTCTTCTATAAGAAGGTAAACTTTTCATTGCCCTGGGCCCCTGCCTAGCTTATGTGGGCGGCCTCGGGTTGACGCACAGTTCTGCTTCCTTCTCTCTGTCTTCTTCCCGGTGTGCTAGTCTCATGTGGGGCCTACATGGTTGCTTTATTCAAGGGAACTGTGCTGTTGTACCTTGAGATAATCCAATTTATCAAGAAAAAAAGAAAAAGATAGTCATTTTAAGGGTAAGTTCAAATACGTTTAAAAACTAACAAATTGTTACTGTTAGTGTACATAATGGCTTTGAGTCAGCTGCATTGCCTCACTATCTATGCAGCACAGAATATGTTCATTTCACTAGACCTCATGAGCTTCATCCTTAAAATGGGGATAATTATGTATTAATTTCTTCAGTTTAAATGAAGAATGTCTCTCAGTGGTCGTGGCAGTTAATAAAGAATTGA
This sequence comes from Manis javanica, assembly GCF_040802235.1. Taxonomy (NCBI): domain Eukaryota; kingdom Metazoa; phylum Chordata; class Mammalia; order Pholidota; family Manidae; genus Manis; species Manis javanica. Next base: position 72,745,048 of record NC_133160.1, on the reverse strand, counting down.
TATGCATGGTAGTATTACAATTATAAGGTAGGAAAGTATTAAAGTTATGTTTATTTGTTAATGAATATATCAAATTTAGAATCCAGTTGTATAGGATAGTGTTAGAGTAAGCTATGTTACTGTTCCCAGGTATCTGAAGCTTCTCCCAAGGGCAAGATTGTATTTCCCTGACCCACTGACATCATATTTAGACATATAACTTCCTTTTGCCAACGTGACCTAACAGAAGTAGTCTATGCATCACTTCTGTGCATAAGCTTTATGAGCCAGTGTGTGGTTTGCTACTTCTTCTCTCCCCTGCGCCATGACTATCAGACAAATGTGGACAGAGGCTGCTTCCCCAGCCTGGCTGCTGGTATGAAGACAAAGAGTGAAAATACATTTGATCTGTGATAAATTCTATGAGAGAGAAATAAATGCTTTTTGTAAACAACTGAGAGTTTGAGACCATTTTTTACTGCAACACATCCTGTATTTTAAAACATTTCAGTTGTGTAAATTAGCATCCACATTCCCCCACATCCACCACGCCTCCCCTTTCCCTGCAATGGAATGATTTTACTTGTAAAGGGCCGGATGACTAAGCCATTCCCAAAACAAACACAGAAGAGGTTTTGTAGTTTGGTATCTTGTCTTTTCCAGTGGAAAGAGCAGTTCCTTCCAGAGAATGACTTTCAGGTCTGGCACTAGACTGAAAGCATTTTGTGGGCTCCTGGTGTTTGGCTTTTGAGCAAACTGCGATGTGGGTACTGAGCCTTCACAGCTCAGCAGAGCAGCCAGCAACTACTAGTGTTTCTCAAATGGTCCCTTTCCAAAAACAACTTATGGATATAACAATCAAAAGCTAGAGTTTCATTGTTCTTTACTTGGAATAAATCCCAGACAACTGCACTGAATTTATTCATAATACATGAAAAGAAAGGCTTAAGAAAATCTCAGGGGGAGTAGGACAAGAAGATAGACAATTGGCATGATAATGAAAACGAAACATTACATAATCTTAAGGCAAAGAAGTGTCAGGGTAAAGGCTTTTTTAATTAGAAATTTTATACCTTTGAAAATTAGACATGTTTACTTACAGTATTACATGTGTTTGATCATTAAATGTCTCTTTCAGTTCCAAAATGTTAATTTCAAGGATGTCAGTACCAGTTTTTTTTATGGTTGAATCTTTTTGATTTTTTAGTTCAAGGACTGAATGTACACTAGCGCCTCAAGTGAGGTGAGATTGATGCAGTTCATGGATAGCTGCAGACATGATCTTGGCAGTTTGCATGAGAAGTGATCCTGTTTTAAGTGTGTCTAGGAAATCTGCTATTTTAATATTTTATTTTGGATAGGTCACCATGAAAATCTTTAGGAATGAAAGCAATCACTTCCTGTCTTCGTTGGCTTGGGCTGCCATTTCACAACACCGTAGGTTCAGCGGCTTTAACAACAGAAATTCATGTTCTCACAGTTGTGTGGGCTGGAAGTAGGAGATAAGCATGCCAATACCATTAGGTTCTGGTAAAGGTCCTCTTCCTCACAACCACCCTCATGCAACGTCCTCACATGCGGAAAGAGTGCTCTGGGGCCTCTTTGTACAAGGGCACCATCTCTATTGGATTAAGTCTCTACCCTTATGACCTTACTTAACCTTAATCACCTTCTGGATTGCGTCCAATACAGTCACATGATGGCTAGGGCTTCAACATATGAATTTTACAGGGACACAATTCAGTTCATTTCACTTTCTAATTCACTCTTTTTTATTCAACTGGTTATTAAGTTTAGAAATAAACCAAGGGTACCAACATAAAAAACTTGAAAATTAGAGATCTTTCAATCTTTTAGGGGCTTTTTATCAAATAACTAAGTAGCAATCAATTTTACATTTTATTTATTTGTTAAAAAAATCATTGAGTATCCATTGTATGTGCGACACTCTTCCCAATAATAGAGATGTATCTGTGAACAATATAGATTCCAACTCCTGTCTTGGTGGAACATTTTAGACATATTACAAGTGAAGGAGAATGTCCTATAAGTAGACCTTGACATTCCTCTTCATAATGTTTATATTTGAAGTGAGGTAGAGCAAGATGAAGTATCTGTGGTAGGTGTGATAGGGTTAAGTGTATATACTACAAATCATTTATGCACAAATTCACTTATTTTTAAAGTAAATATGACCTTCCACAAATGATGAGGGGAGGACCTAATCTCACCATTGAGGCATCCTCATCCCTTCTGGCTTATAGGGGTGCTCCCTTATGGTAGACCTGTAGTCAAACTCATCATTCTTTTTCCCCTTTCTCCTGCCCTTTTCTCAGTGCTGGGTTTCAGCATGGGCTGGGCTGACATATTTCTCTAGCCAGGGAAGAATATTTGTCCCTAACTGGTTCCCACGGGCCTAGTCCAGTCTGTTGTCTGGATGTCAGCCTATTTTCATGGTGTTCCTGTTGAAGAGTCCACGTCTGGTGTAACTCCTGATCTTTGCCCTGGGTTATATAGTTCACAGTGGTTGCCCCTGGGGAGCATGTCACCCAGCTGGTGGCCATCCTCTCTGGGTCCCTGCTGGTGTTGTTTGACCTTTTAAGATTTAGCTACATTCTTCAGCTAATCTTGCTCTGTGCTGGGTCTTCTGAGAAAGAATCCCCTTGTATTTGGGGATTTCAGTCCACAGGGGAGTGGTGTGTGTGTGTGTGTAAACCACATATTGCTTTGTTGCTATTTAAATAACTTTTTGTTATCATCATAATCATCATTATTTTAATTTGGAAGATTCTTTTCCTTTTCTAAAAAGCCTGGATTTCCACAGTTATCATCTATGAAGAGAGTATTAGGTGCTAGCTTTTGAAGTCTAAATCTGAACTGTATCACTTTTGTTTTTGGTTGGCCTCTGCCCTCTTCTTGAAGCTAAAGAGCCTTCAAGCAGTGGGTGGAGAACTTCAGGGCAGTGAGAATTACCAGGAGTAAACAAACACCAGATAACATTTCAAAACATTGTCCTCTCTTGTGAGAGCTTCAGAAAACATGGGAAAATAAAATCAAGCCTCACCAACACTCTGATTAAGGAATGTAATACAGTTGTTTTAGAAACAATAGATGACTACATTTTAAAAAGTTGCTGCTTAAGTTACTAGTATCCTGGGATAAAGTTAGCATGTTTTTATGCACAGACTATTTCAAATAAATAACATACTTTGACAAGTAATAAAAAACATGAATATTCTGCTTTCAGGGAGGTTGAAAAGAATTTCAGCCTGGACAGCATCTGTAGGCTTTGAAAGACATAAACATCGACAATTCTAGAAAGATGTAAGACCTAGGTTAGTTAACCCAAAGTCTTAGTGGTACTATATTTAACATTATATCCTGATAAATTAACCAACAAATTATGAAGGAAGTGTGTAACTCCAGGGAGAGGAAATCCCGGGGCAAAATACCTCTAAAACTGAAATCAATCAAAGGGAGAAATAAAGTTTAAAACCTATTTATTGCTTACAAACTGTGGTCCGGGGCCATTTTTCTCTCCTGCTCTGGCAGAAGCAAGTGAGATCTCCCCAAAGCCTCTCAGGGTCAGATAAGCCCTCAGGTCGCCCAGGTAATTATCCATTGATATGGAGATGAAATACTTCTCTCCACCCCTTAGGAACACCTGTTAATAATGAGATGCACTAAAGCCAGGCGAGATATTCTGGAAATCCTTCAGTTTTACCTACAAAGTGATAAAAGGATCACACAGTTATTACAAATACTTTAAAAATCTCACTAATCCATCAGGGGTTTGGCAATTTAGAATTTGATAATGGTGAATCTCCAGGAAGATCCCCTACTCAATATGTCCTCTACCCTGTCTCTTTCAGGAATCTTTCTAGAGTTCATAATAAAATATGAGATACCTCTGAACTTTTTAAACCAGTGTCCCCCACTGTACTGTGAGGGCTCAAGAGAGCAAACGCCCTGCTTGTCTTGCTCACTATGTTACCCTCCTTGTACCCAGAGCCTAGTACAGTATCTGGCCTTAGTGAGTGCTCCATAAATGTTTGTTGAATATTTTGACACTAAAACAGCCTTATTTCCTTCCTTTTCCTTAAGAAAAGTCAGTTTGGAGTAGATAGTAAAGATCCAGATTTCTGAATTTAGATAAAGACATGTGAAAATGTGATCAAGGTTTGGGCCTGTTTAATAGATTTCTCCCTTCTTCCAAAGGGTTTCTAGAAGTGTCCATTACAAATAAAGAATATTTGCTGGGAGAAGCCTATTTAGAGTGCAGACAAAATAGCTCCTGGTATTATCTAACCAATAGGATCATAGTACAATAACATTCTTACTGAGCAATGTGAAGGATTTTTATCCGCAGGCCTTGAAATACAAGCTGTCATAGAAATAAGCATGCATCCCCAAATGGTCAGTTTTTATTTTCCCATGTCCATTACATTGAAATTTGCTTCCTATCTTTGCTAACTCTCTGACAAGCAATCTTTAGTTTGAATCTGTAATATATTGGCTCTGATTTTTGTTTTTTCCTTTCATTTCTCTTATGACCACTGATAGTGTTCTCCTAGGCAGTATTTTAAAATATTTATGATCAAATTTAATTACCTGTAAACTTATAAATACACAAACTTCAGAGAGTTTTATTTAGCAAATATAGGGAATGTTGATTACAACATCTGAGATTAAAATCTGTAAACTTGATACACTCTTAATTAGTCATTTGCTATTATTAAGGACAGAATGAAGAAGATGAGGATGACAAACAGGCTTAAAGTCTGCCTGGGTTTTCTTTGCCATCCCTCATTCCATGGTCTTTTTCTAAATTATTTTCCTTTCCCTCCTTCCTACCCATGCCATTCCAACTTAGTCTCTCCCAAATTTATGAGGCAATAGATCAAAAAATGAAAGGGCTGAAAATCTTTTTAAAAATGAGAACAGTGTTGGCCAGTCTCACCACAAACGACACTTCGAATCCCACGTGAAGTTTGTGGAGCAATGGAACCTGAAGTTTTAGTAGAATTTCAGTCAGGAATTAGTCTGACGCCAAATGGTGGATTTTATTTTGGTTCTTAAAACATATTTATTTAACCCAGAGCTCAGCCACTGAGTAAATTAGTAGGTGCAGCAAATAGTATGTGATTTGGGTACAAGTACTTTTTTCCCTTCCTGTTTTTGGGACATAAAAGAAGAAGAGCAGGCAGAAAAATACAATACTTTTTGCTTGCAAATGGACAACTGTATTTAGGGTGGGTTAGGTTCAATAAAAAAAAAAAAAAAAAAACCTGTTTTCTTTTAGATTTATTCAAACATTAAGTAGAACCAACACACTACTAAATTACACAATAAAGTCTGTGAATGACATTAATTTACTCCTTACTAAACACTGGAAGATAGAATAAGTATATTTTTGAAACTGGTTCTTTCTCTTCTGTAGGGAGGTAGTTAGGAAAACAGTACTAGCAGACACCTGAGATGGAATTAGAGTACTAGCATAACACTGAGAAGGAATTAGAGTAAGTCTCCATTACACTAGGGTGAAGAACTGCATGATATCCATCAGCTGCTTCCAAAACAGCGCTGAATAAGAGTCTCAGCAACATGCGAAAAATATGCACTTGTTTCACACTCCTGTGCCTGCCGAGGGCTGGAGCATGCTAATTCTGGGCTGGGCTTGCTGGTTTTGATTTGGCTGGTTTTCTGTCTGCCTCACTTCCTTACTCATCTGGGGCCAGTGGGTTACCCAAAGCAGGTTCTTCTCCCAGCAGTTGCAGAAATGTAGCAGGACACGCCTGCACACTCAGTCACATTTCAAGCCTCTGGCCAATGTACACATGGTTTGGGGAAGTACACCCTGTCTACCAAAAGGCCATAGCAAGTATCTGGCTGCACATATGCATGTGCTACTACAGACAAGTGAAAAATTGGGACTACTAGTTCAATCTGCCACATAAAATGTAGAAATTAATTTAATCTAAAATGAATAAAATTTTTTGCTTAAAATATGATGGATTCTATTTAGGTCAGCAATTTATTTCAGTATTAGGAAATACCATTATAAAATAAGAGCCATAAATAAAATTATTTTTTCTGCAATGTCAAGGGCATTGGAACTCTTTCTGGAAAAATTACAATTTACTATAAAAAGGGTGAATAAAACCTTTTTAACTGTTTGCTGCTTAATTTTTCTTTATTATTCAAAATGTAAATGTTGAAAGACTTTTTGCCTGATTTTGGATTTATTCTTATATAGATTGATTACATTGATTACACACAAACACTAACCAAAAAGACCTTTGCCAATCGACATATCTAATTTATGTTTTGTTCATTTACTAATTGATTCATTTTCTTAATCAAAGTTGATTTGTGCTTTTTTTCTTTTATTGAAGCACAAATAACTTCATGGCACTTTACTTTATTGCTTACAATCTCTTTATTTTGCATTCCACCTTCTCTCTCTCCTCCTCCTCCTTCTTTTATCATCCTTATTTCTTATATGAGGAAACTGAGTCACGACGTGGTTAAACCAGTCACCTGATGTTAATACGTGTAGTGAGTATTCAAGATCTATCTTGAAGAACTCAGGACTTGCAATTCTTAATCCTCTGATCTTGAACTTAAGTACTAGAAAACTATTTTGCTTTTTAATATAGTATTTGGAATTTTAACCTTGTATAGTGATTGACAAATGATCATTTGGGGGAACTTGTTAAGAATACACATTTCTTGGTTCCCTGATCTGTAACTGTGATTCTCAGTACATCTAGGATTGTGCTGATGAGACGCTCTTTTCTTCAAAGTTTATTTTATACTGTCCATTTCAGGCTGTTATTTTTTTCCTCAGCACCTGATTGCTGCTATTTATCTTAGACACACGTGTGCACATAGGCATACACATGAACACTAGGCTAAGGTAATTTTTTCCATTTCTAGTCTTCCATTCGACATATACATTAGTTGCTCTTTTCCAGATACAACGTAAGATTCATAAGGACAGGATATTTTTTTTGACTTCTTCACTTTGTGTTCTGAGCACATTAAGTAGTGACTGGTCAATGTTGATACTTAATCAAAATATGATGAATTAAAAAACAAGGAAATTTTTCATTGACTTTTCCATCTTCTGTTAATTTTATGAGACCTTGGTAATCTTTCCATGTTATTCTATATTAACATTAGTTTGTTTTAAACCAAGAATCTTAGGGTAATGTAGTGAAAAGATACAGGATCTGGAATAGAGAAATCTATATTCTAGAATTACCCAGTCACTTGCTGTCCAGATATAGGTCAAAGACAGAGATTTTACATTCTTCAAGCCTCAATTTTTCTCGTCCAAAAATAGAATAATTATATGTCTATCTCACAGTATTATTTTGAGGCTCAGAAAAGGTCATATATTTAAAAGTGCTTTAGAAAATATAAAATAAGATATGACTATCAGTTAAAACTATTGTTATTATCTCTACATTGTCTTCAAAAGTTGTGTAAGGTGTTTGATGAGTTTTAATGTACCCTGGGACAACTAGAAATTATTAGAGGACTTCACTTGAGGATATTTGTTTGGAGATTTCAGAGAGAAGTAGTTTGAATTATTTAACACATTTTTAGAGCAGAAAGATACTCATTCATTCTCTCATTTATTCAGCAAAGGTTTCCTGAGTGCCTACTTTGTCCAAAACAAAATGATGAATGAGGCAGAATTGGGCTATACTATTTTGCCCAATTCCAGGAAACACCAAATTGCCACATGACCATCCCTCTTATAGACAAAACGTTTTAGCTGGGGAGAAAGATAGTAATTAAATATTACACAATTAAGAAAGATGATGAAAACATATCTTGTGGAAGGTAGAGAGGACAGGTCTGATATTAACTGCAGCTGTGGTAAGTGCCATGAAAGAAGAGTATAATGTCTATGTGAGAGAAAGCCTATACATTTACATACAAAGAAAGGAAAAGAAAAATGTAATGTTTCAGTAGAAGATAAGGAGTTTGAGCATCTGTCTCTTTCTTTTAAGTGTTTCCCCAATTTCAGTGAATAGGTGCATGAAACATATACCCTCTGGTGACATGTACTGCCTAAGAACATGGTTACTGACAGTTGAGATACAGAAGCTCATGTAAAGCCATGGAATCAGGGCAAAGGATGTGGAGCTCTGAGATGGGGAAGCCAAATGTGATTCATAGGGAACAGATGCGAGGGACAGAGGAGGGACAGAGGAGAGCTCTGATACATGCAGAGGAGATTTTGGAAGCAGGTAATAATATAATCAAATTTATTGAGTATCTAAAATGTGCCAGAGGTAGAAGTAGTGCTGGACATAGAGACCAGTCATAGGTTGTTCTGACTCCAAAGCACATGTTCTCTTTACAATATAGAAAACTCTGGTGACATTTTATAAAGCTTTTGGTGGTCAATGATAAGCAAAGTAATTTTATTTTTGATAAATTTCACACAGGTCATCTTTTGCGCTCAAAGGGTAGATAAACATTAAAAGGTACTTCTGAGATTTTATGCTTCAGAAATGTTCCCATAATGAAAACTGGTTGCCAATCTGCTCTGCTAGTGCGGTGGTGCCTGCGTTCATGGCATCCTGACGTCCTGCACAGCCTGCCTGAGGGAGAAGGGGTGGGCAGATGGACCTTTGAGTCCCCCTCTGACATATCTGAATAGCTCTGTTTTCTATAAGTTGACTAATTTTTGTTCCATATGGGTATTGTTTCACAAAAGTTTTCTAGTAAAAGTGGCATTTTCAAATACAGAAATCAGTGTGAGCCCTGTATTCCACCAGTCTTCCAATGATAATTCCTCCAAATATTACAGCATTATTTGAAGAAATTGAAAGCTACTACTTGAAGGATTTTAGTCAGAATATGTCATATATAGACTTCATCTCAACACCAATCAACAGACTCTGGTTTATATAATTAAAGCAAAATCTTTCACTTTTAACTTCCCATTTCCTTTTAAATCAGATGTGTAACTTCCATTTTTGCAAGTTCATTTTATTTCAAAACCTTCTTGCTTGGTCCTTTATATTGCCCTCCAAATTATGCACATAAACCAACACCAATAATTTTAAATGGAAATTGGACCTCATTTTTAAGAATAGTGTATCTGAACACAGCATGCTGTGATTTAACAGTTTTCACTGACAGTATCTCTTCTAGCTTTTTAATCAAATAGTTACTTAGATCTTTCTGACACAGTAACAGTATTACTATATATGAGAAACAGGATTTTGGTGTGGGCTTTCCTCCTCTATAACTAAAGTAAAGGCAATACTGAAAAACTCAAACTATTTACAGTCTGGGAACACTCATGAAAAGGCTCAAGAAAGAATAGGGATATTAACTGGTAAAGAAGGAAGGTGTTCCATATGAAAATTCTTACCGATTGGGATGAGTAAAATTATTTGAAAAGTTAAGAACAAAGACAGTTCCCTGTTACAACATTTAACTAAATATCCCCAACCAGATCCCAGCTCTCTTTGCTAATTTGAAATTTCTGGAATGCTCATCGGGTGTGAAATGCAATATGGAATTAAACTTGTTTTCTAGTTCCTCTGTATCACACTTTTATTCTCTTGTTCATTCAGTTGCTCATTCATTCATTCAGTCTACAAACACAATGTTGATTGAGCAACCTCTCTGTGCTAGGTACAGTATTGGCCACCAAAAAATAGAGCAGTGGGAAAAAAAAACGCAATTCCTCCTCTATGGAGGTGGGGCAGCTCTCCAGTGGGGAGCCGGTCTCTAGAGCCAGACATCCTGGAGAGAGTTCAGCTCTGTCTTATCAACCTTGGGCCAGTTTGTTAGTTGACCTTTAGTGCTTGTTCCTATCTCTTAAAAAAGGAGAGCATTAGTTTCTACTTCACAGGGGTCTACGAGGATTAAATGACATAGTCAGGAAAAAAAATTGAGAACAGTCCCTGGCTCATTTGGGAGCCCAAGTTAGCTAATATTAGTAGTGAAATTAAATGAGTTATTGATATATACTATTATTTTATTTGGAGATAATGTTGTCAAGAAAATTCAAGTAGGATAAGATGCTGAAGAGTGACTGGAACCAGTGTGGGTTGTGTTGCTTAAATAGTGAAGCCAGGAAAAGTTTCTCTGAGGAAGTGACATTTGACCTGCGCTATACAAAGAAATAAGTGATTATGTCATGTCAAAGATCAGAAGCAAGCAGAGACGTGAGCCTGCTATGATGAGCATACTTCTCCCCATTTTCCCATCTCCCCAGGTCTTTTTCTGGATTGCCATAATTGATGGATGGTTAGAAAAATGGAACAGAATGATAAAGAGATAGGCTGAAAACCAAAATAAAAAATGAGTAATCAACATTGTTTTTTCCTTTTCCAGAATAAAAACAACAGCCAATCAAGGTTTTTAAGTAAGAGTCAAGTATGTGAATACCAAAAAAGAAATTACAGGCTATTAACCATAGTCGGTCTTATGCAATGAGTACTAGAGTGCCTTTTTTGCTTAGCTGTGCCCCTACAAAGACAGGGCTCTTAGAAGTCCAGTAGATGCTCAGGTCTCACCTCTTTAAGCCAATGTGTCTCCTGGTTGTAAGACATTGTGGGAATCAAAAGCTGAATTGTTTCTGATTAAAATTAAATGACCCAAGATAAAGTTATAAGCTCTATGAACTACTTCTTTAAAATCCACAAGTCACTCATTTTCCATAAGTTTTTCTGTTCTGTGTCATGGAGGAAAGTGCCCAAACCCCACATTTTGCAGAGATGAAAACAAACAATGAAAATGAAAGACTTAGGTTTAGAGCTAGGGACTCCTTTAAAATGTGAGAAGCAACAGGCAATACTTAGAAGAAACAAAGAGTATAATTTGCAAGTTAAATAAATTGATTTTAATTTTCTTGGAACTTGACCTAAATTATATTTGCCTAAAAGCCAGATATGCTTTTATCTTCACTGTTATTTTTAGCTCTTGGATATGAAAACAAGACTTGTGCAATTTGTATTTATCAAAGAGCATAATATTTTATGTAACTATAATTTCTAGTATTTTAAAATTACATGTGAGTAAATGAACTTCTCATTATGGTAGGATTGGTTTTAATACTATCACACAGGTTGGCCCCAAATTCCCTTTTCAGCTTTATCTTTTTTCATCTTATCCTTATCCTATGTGGTCCAGCATGTTGGGCAGACTGAAATATTCATCATCCCCTATCTGCCAACATTTTATTTCTCCTAGTCCCCCAACCCAATGTTTAAACCCCCAAATGTTTAAATGTTGATTTAAACATTTCTATATTGCACTATGATTGCTTTTGTAGTGTTGACTATAAACACTCCTTTCTTTGTTAGTAGTCAGTAGTCATTAGCCATCTCTAATTAAAAGCTATAATGGAGAGCTCAAGATAGTGTGAAAGAGAGAGTATGCACCCACAAAAATACTTGAAAGCAAGCAAAGATAAGAGTGAAATAAGGAGGTTGGGAAAGAAATGCAGACTAGTAGGCAGAGTAGTGCAGTGTCTAAAACTGCCTGAGACTCAAGGAGGGTCCAGGTGTGGCAATGAACTTGTATCTGGGGAGTAAGACAAACTGTTGGATGAAAAACTGTCGTTGGTTAGCGGCATTATGATTATAAAAATATTTTTGGCCTGATTTTTATAAACATGTAATCCTTTTAACAAACAATGGCTAGGAAAAACATGAAACTGCACAGCAAAATTTCCATCAGTTCTGGAAACACCACTTAGCTCATAGTTTCCGTGACTACATAGGTCTCTTTAGTTGGTCAACCTTAGTAACGACAGTCTGGCACCCATGTATGCCTTATGCTCTGATTCGGCTTCCCAGGACAGTGACAATATTTATATCAGAAGAATTTGGAACAGCTTAAGGAGATCCCTTTTGTTTTTATCACAATATTTGATGAGAGAATTGTGTATCTTCTCACTTTATGAGGCAGCATCAGTTTTTCCCCCCATTTTATGTTAAGTGGGTAAGTCACAAGATCCTGGAAGCTTGTTTCCTTTTGTTTTAATAGAGACTGGTTAAGTGTTTCCACTAAGTTTTACTTCCTTATAAGTAATTCAAAATAAATAGTATTTCAGTAACTCTTACTCTTTTTCTGTCTTTGTCCCAAGAATTTCAAAACACTATATCATTTCTGAATAAATCTTAACTTCAAAGTTCAGTGAAAGTCTGAAACAATCAGGCCCCAGTAGTTTGTAGGAAATTTGAAAAGGTAAATAAATGGATAATTAGTTTTAAAAATGATACATAGTTAAAATTTATACATATATAAGTTCATTAGCTAATTAAATGACATAGGACCAGGTGGAACAGATTGAATTTTCCTTCTTTCCAAAAACACACCCTTGAAAGTGAAGCAAGAAAGTTGTGCAGCAGTTTAATTCAGAATTCTTTCACTGTTTTATTATTTCCCCATTATTTTATAGCTGTATTACTCATATTTAATTCAGTTGCATTTTTCATTTTTTAGGGACTTGCATTTATTGGGTCTTTCCAAAGATTTTGACTTAATTTTCATAGAAACTCCATATTTTCATTTGGTTCTCACTTTATGTAATATTGATTAAATTTAATAATTATAATAAAAAGTGCCCAGACAGAATTGAAAACAATCCTTCGTGAGCCTACAACTGGTGGTAGCGAATGAGCCCCAGTACATTGCAAAGGTCATTATTAGTTACAAAGGAGTTAATGACCCATTGTCAACAATAATGTAATTCACTGGCAAATGGAGAACCTCAGTTATTCTGGCAACTCAGTTAAGTAGAGGTTGGCTAAAATAGCTTCCAGTGCAATGTTTTCTAACTCACTCCTGTAGTATATTTTTGCTAGAAAAGAGTGTAGTTTGTAATGACAAGTGAAAAACTGGAAAGAATTTGTCACTTTCACATGACTTATTTGTGAATGTTTTCAACAGTTTTTTGATAAGGTAGTAAGATAACATTAATTAATCATTAAACCATTTGTTAACTTAATAAACCAATTAAAATTATATTCTTTTCTAGAACAGCAAGGCAACTCAATGGAAGCTCTAGATTCTGATGGTTAAGGTCATATTTTAGCTGTACCATTTATGAACTGTTACCTAAAGAAAGTTACTTAACCTCTCTCTGCCTTATTCTTTAACTGCAAAATGGAAATAATAATGGCAATGAACTAATAAGGCTGTGAAGACTGCCTGGGATAATATATGCATAGTGCTTAACATGGTGCCTTGTTCATATTAGGCATTCAGTTAATGTTAGCTCTTATTTTATTCTCATTCTTCCTCTTATTGTTTTCATTTGTGTCCAAAAAAATTAGAAATGTGACTATTTCCAGGATACCCATGAAACAAATCCTGAGATGGGAACAAGGGGAAGGAATCAACTAGAAAGGATTGGAAGAAGGGGGTCAAAGTAAGGTGAAGAAACATGGTAATTTCCACTTATTAGAAATTGGAGTATTTATTTTTTCTTTTTTATTTCTAAATGAAAATCATATTTTCAATAATTCTGATTCAAAGATTACACAAAATACATTGATTCAAATTCTAACCAATCACTAACATGTGAAAACAAACACCTCTTTAGCAATGAGTTTTGAGAAACTAATGAAAAATTACAAATAAATTATCAGTGTTCAAATGAGTTTTCTAGCATTTCCATAAATGCAAGGCATACAACAAGTACTATAAAATAATTGGCAGTATTCAATATGGTAAAAACAATTCTATCTGAGTTTTCAAGAGAGGTCAAAATTAGAGGGAGTTTTTTGGGGTAAAATAAACCCCAGGAAGATAGTTCCTTAATTTAAATGTTTAATCTCTATAAGGTAAAAGTTATGCTGAGAAACCTTTAAAGAAAGGTTGCTTTAATTAGTTTGTTTTCAAACAGCTCTTAGTGTTGCTTTTCTAAAATGAAAACACAACTAGACAAGAATGTGAAAACACTCAATAAAATTTCAAAGTATGTTTCTGTTTCTGTTTTAAATCCAGCAAGGGAAGTTTTAAATGAATGTGCTAGACATCATTATGCCCATTAGAAATCACGAAGACTGGGAGGAAAGGATTTGCCACTTCTTACAATTAGTGTGTTCACTAATACAGTCCAATCAGAGGACAACAATTGCCCAAGTTTTAAAAACATCCATATATAGTTCTAGTAAACCCCAAACTACCACAATTGCAAGCTGAGATAAAGTAAGTCTTTAGTTTTCTTTATTGGCTTCAAAATGAAGAATAGAAATTCCAAAACTCATCCAAATGGCAGTCCCTGGTCTTCCCCACTCTCAGTCATTAGTTGTGCTAGCAAAAGGCACAGGAAACCTTCCTTCCTGGAATTTCTCAACAGTCCAACTCACATACTTTTTCTTTTTCAAGGTTACCCTATGGTTGAACATCCATAAACATTTTCTTTGTTGACTTAATTCCTAAAATACCCTCCTTCTTATTTTGAATATATTTGCATACATGTTAATTTGGGATTCAACTTCTGGATATGTACTACAAGCATTGTTTATATATGTGCATGAATGTTCATGAATGTTGGGGGAAATATATTACAATGTAGCAATTCAAAATAAGAAGGAGGGTATTTTAGGAATTAAGTCAACAAAGAAAATGTTTATGGATGTTCAACCATAGGGTAACCTTGAAAAAGAAAAAGTATGTGAGTTGGACTGTTGAGAAATTCCAGGAAGGAAGGTTTCCTGTGCCTTTTGCTAGCACAACTAATGACTGAGAGTGGGGAAGACCAGGGACTGCCATTTGGATGAGTTTTGGAATTTCTATTCTTCATTTTGAAGCCAATAAAGAAAACTAAAGACTTACTTTATCTCAGCTTGCAATTGTGGTAGTTTGGGGTTTACTAGAACTATATATGGATGTTTTTAAAACTTGGGCAATTGTTCTCCTCTGATTGGACTGTATTAGTGAACACACTAATTGTAAGAAGTGGCAAATCCTTTCCTCCCAGTCTTCGTGATTTCTAATGGGCATAATGATGTCTAGCACATTCATTTAAAACTTCCCTTGCTGGATTTAAAACAGAAACAGAAACATACTTTGAAATTTTATTGAGTGTTTTCACATTCTTGTCTAGTTGTGTTTTCATTTTAGAAAAGCAACATAAGAGCTGTTTGAAAACAAACTAATTAAAACAACCTTTCTTTAAAGGTTTCTCAGCATAACTTTTACCTTATAGAGATTAAACATTTAAATTAAGGAACTATCTTCCTGGGGTTTATTTTACCCCAAAAAACTCCCTCTAATTTTGACCTTCAGGCCCCGGGAGCTTGGGAAATGGAACCCTGCCCAACTTGAACATTATACATTGTGACAATTTCTTAATTATTTTTATTATTTCTTCATTTATTCAAAGTGTACTAAGAAAAAATAGTAACTTTACTTACACAACAAGCTAGTAAGGGATTCTGTGAATGCATCCCTTGGTATTAGAGGGTACAATTCTTGAAGAGAGCTGTTTATAATGTTAAAATAACTAAATTAAATAAAAACAGTGAATTTGTCCAATTTCAGAAAAATAATTGCATTTTCACTTGCATTAGTTTATTGAAACTAGTTAGGAGGCACAGGCTGGTGGATGATGCAAACTGTCTACCTTTCCTTATTTCTCTTTCGTTCTCTGTTTTTGGGGAAAAGGGCAACTTTCCACAAAGTCCCACATTTTCATTCTTTTGTTGTTTTACCACCACTCACTAGCTTCCCATTTCATTATTTCTATTTTATCGTCTATTAATTTATTTCCTATCCCATGAAATATTCATATTACTTTCCTTTATCTAAATAGACTAAAAGGAATTTACAAATGAGAGCCAGGAGAAATAAAGGCCCAATAGCCTCCTAAACTTCAAAAATAGCACCCTACTAAAATTTCAGCTTTCTCATTTAGTTGTTTCTTCTTGTATTTATAGGAGGTAAATTGTTAAAAAGAAAATGTGTACTTAATACAATTTTTGAAAAATCAGATTGAATTTAATTCAGAGCAATGCTTAAAATTTTTTTGTTTCAAGTGTTTTAAAGGACCTCTGGGGAAAGAATTAATTTAGATTTATTTTACCCTTCTGATGTAGTTAGATGAGTTTTTCAGGACATAAAAGAGTTTTGCTTGACAGCTATTTTATGAATCATTCATTTGTATGGTACATGTTATTGTTTCATAGAAATTTATTTATTTATTTGTTTGTTTGTAATCTCTGAAAAATAAATTCCAAGTTGGTACTAAGTACTCAGTAAATCCTTGTCAATTGCCTGTGGCACCTGGGCATCAGAAATCCTGCCAAGCCTTGGGCTTCAAGAAGGGGTAAGAGGTGGGAAGGGTTGATGACTGCCTGATAAGTATGGATGGCAGGGTTGTTAGATATCTTTACTTAAGAACACTGAGTTTAAGTTTACTTTGCATTGTAGCTACACAGTCTCATTAAATCTGAAGTTATTTTAACCTATCAAGAAAATCTGCCCTGTATTGCTCTAGAATTATTTAGACTTCTTTTAATGATTCTATTTTCTTCTTGGAGATATACAGTAAAGATATGTATGTGAATATTCTGACACTTGCAAATATGTCACAAATTTTAATTCCCACTAAGCCTGCTCTAAATCAAGATATCAAATAATGTAAGAGTATATTCATCATTTTGTTTTCCCCTGTGTGCAGTAGTTTAGAACTCACTGTTACAAATCGTTTTGATTTGAAGTTCCTTAAGTTGGCCTCAGTCAGAAAACAAATTTGTATTCAGAAGCTTCAGAGAAAATAACTCCATTTCAGATGTGTGTGTAGATGTGATTTATTTTCTCTTAGTACAATTAAATAATTTATTTTTCTTACTATACATTTAAAAGTGAAAAGAGCATTTGACTTTTCAAGCAAAACTTCCAATAAGGCATTCTCATGAAAGGAGCTTTACTGACTATTTGGAAACATTTCTCTTTTATTTTTTAAACAAATTGGTGAGGCAGAAATGGCCTTACCAGGCAGAAAGTATTGCCCTGGAAGAAAATTTCAAGTCTCTTCTAAAAAATACAGTTGTGGTAAAACTCATAGGTGGCTTGTTTTGGTTCTGTTGCCAAATGTTTGGAACCAGTGGTCTATGGTGACTAGCAGCAATTCTCCAGGGAATTGTGAAAGCACATTGCTATCTTCTAAGCTCCCATGCTAGGCTTTAGAGTTACATGAAAACTGTTTGACAGAACAGAAGGTGTGTTCGCTACTGTCCTGTGCCTAGCTAAACAAGATGTTCCAATTAGGAAATGTTTCTGAAGAGATTTATGCTTAATGGATTATTTAATTTATTTTTAGTGACTTAAATGGAAATTTGAGAATAGTTTCTCTGAGCAATTTTTATATGTGAATTAGACACAAGGCTATTTACCATGTGTCTATGTATATTTCTACCATGTAACCATGCATGTTTTTGGGGGAGGGTGTGATCTGCTTTCATTTCTTACAGTTAACTTCTTAAGTCTTTAGTTACCCCTGCAAAATACTATCATCCTTGTTTTTGTAGTTGAGAAAAAAGACCAGAAATGAGTAATCAGACTGCCCGAGGTCACGTGACCAGTAAGTATATCAAGCCCAGGACTGCCTCTCGCCAGTTGATGTTTTTCCATTAAATTACACGGCTCCCTCTCAAAACACGGCAGCTACCAGGATGTCTTTTAGACATTCTAAAAATATTGCGGAATAAAAAGATCACCTTTCTGGAGGCAGTGTTAAATGAATAAACTAGGCTTAGTCCTTGAGGTATGAAATTATCCAAGTATTTCATCAGTAGCTTATCAAAAATTAAAATGTTTTCATTGTGTTTTCTTTTAAAGTTATGAAGGAGCCTTGCGAATTAGTTCTCCATGTGACTGAGTAAAGAGTGTTTAAGATTACAGCCTCTTTTATAATACTATACAATTCAGGATCACTCTCCAAAAAGCAACTCCATAAAACTACAAACAGCTAGCTTTTAAACATTCCCCGGCCGCCCGCTCCCCCCACCACCCCCTCCCACACACACATTGTTCACAGTTCTGCTAGCCTGTGAATGTTTTGGAGGAGCTGTTTGGAGTAATAATAGAACTGAAAGTGAGCACAGCAAAGATGTCAAACATGGTTAATTCAGGATTCCAGTATAAATATGCTAATGTCTGGCAGGAGATGGAGTTTTTAATGGGTAGCATAGTGATGCATAATGAGTCTATATGATATAGTTATTCCCAGAGCCCAGCATATCCTTCAGTTTTTGGCAAACTTGAGTGTGATTAGCAACTTTCTGACTCATTTTCAATCCTTCAGAGGTACCATGCTTGGATTTAAATTGTTTACCAATGTCAGTGGATCAGAGTCCGGGGTGTTAATCAAGAAAGAATGAAGGGTCACAGGTTAGAGACCTGCGGGAAGTGCTAATTGCCCACGTGAGTCTGGCCTGTGTAACATCTGATTAGGCCTGTCAAGCTGCTGGGGAACCTTCGGTCTGCGAGAGATCGTAAATACGGGGAAGGCGGAGGGAAAATTACCTCTGCTTATTTCAGCATGCGTTTATCTCTTGGTCTCTTTGATCAAGGAAGAAACATTTTTTTATTGTTGGTTTCTGTGATCGGTGCTCACATCCTCTTTCCATACTTGTAAACAAAGTGATTAGTTGTTCCTGCTGATAACTAAACAGGGGTGGAAGAGTGGCTGGTGGTATCCATGAAATAAATCTAGAGCCAGCATATGGCCATTTATTTCAAGACCTGGGAGATTATCCCTAACCCCACATAGCTTGTCCCTTGTTTTATCTAACACTCCACAGAAAATACTTGGTTGGATTTTGAAATATTCTGACCAAGGTTTTTTATATCTTCTGAAAGTCACTTAAAGTAGCTGAGCTGGTGAAAAAAAAAAGAGAAGCCAAGGATAACCTTAGTTCCCAGCCAGTTAGATAAAAATTATTTATGCTACTTGAATTTAACCTTTGTTTCTGTGTAAGGTTAAGCAACCACAATGAGCTGCTTCTCTTTGACTTACAGAGAAAGAGAAGTAGCTGATAGGGTTTTATTTACATAACTGAGGACAGAACAACACGGCCTCATGGATAGCAAGGATTCATGTTTCATGGACTTGATGGCTTTTCTCGTGGAGCCATCCAAAATAATCCAGGCCTTCCTTAAAACTGTTTTGGATTTCTCACCTCAACCTACTATGCTGGGGACCAAGCAAATGTTTATTTTTATTACTCATGTGCTCAATGAGGATGCTCATTTAAAATTAAATAATATATTGCAGGGCTTATTTTTATGTCTGTTTCTTAAAACTGTCTTGTGGAGAAGGTCCCTTTCAAATTAAGCTCCAATGAAAGGCCTGCAGATTGCCTGTCTAGGTTCTGTTTTCATTCTAACTTTGGAGTATTAAGGGATTTAGGAAGTTAAGATAAGATCCCCAATCCTAACATGCCTCACTTTATCCAAACAAAACTTAAAACCTAAGGGAGGTGCCCATTATACTGAAGCAAATCAAAGGCACCACTAAACTTTTTTGTTTATGAGCCATAATGGTTAAGTGTTAAATGTTGAGTACCCATATAAACAAACATCAAGACAAGAATTTTCTTAATAACAATTTGGGTAAGAAATTTAATAAATAAATTAAAATAGAGAGTATTTGTATTTTCCCACTTCTCTTAAATTCTTATTTCCATTTTGTTTTCCCAATATCTCAATTATATTATTGCTGCAATTCCCACAGAGATTAAGTTTTGGGGAATATTCATACATTGCTTCTTTCGCTCTCTTCCAATTCAGTTAAATCACTCTCACATCCCCTCTGCTCAAACACAGACTTGAATGGTAGTTACTTAGAACTTGTAGGGAAAGCCATCATATGTTATCAAAATGTACTTGAAAATATATAAACTATACCACATACCAAAAACATAATTCTGTTTTTAATGAGCCTACTAAAGCCAAGCAAAGATAATGTTTGACATTGTAAAACGATGGAAAACTTCTCTCAGAAGCCCCTTAAAAAAATGTTTCTAGGCTGCTTTATAAGATAAATAGTATAAAGTTGTACTAAATAATTTATCACTTTAATAAAGTGATTTTATACACACCGAACTGTTTGGGATTTCTCATTTCTCTTATACTTGCTATTGTAATATTTATTTGCACATTTTGAACATGATAAAAGCTCTCAACTATAAACTAACATAATGTTCTTAGCATTTATATGCACAGACAGTGATATGGATTATTTCCTAATAAAACAAGAGCAAGTCTGGAGAAATCTTTGAGTAGTTGATTTCTTATATTTATATTGCTTTTTGTTTCTGATAGTTTGAAGTTGTATATGGTAGCACAAAAGCAAATCCAGGGTTTTGTTTTAACTTAAACCATTGGATAAAATATGGTAAGTAGCACACTAACCTAGAGGACTGAGAGGCTAAAGGCAATGCATTTATTCTACTAGCTTTTATTTTCACAGCATTAAACAGTGACAATTTATTTAACATTTATCATTGCTCCTGGGAGAACAGGTGTGATTTTTAGAACTTTTAGATGCTTTATATGAAACAAAAATATTTAATATATTACTAAACTAAAATTCTTAAAAATCATGGATAATTACTAGTGTCGAAACAACTTTGTTTGATTTTGTTTGGTAAGAAAGAGTTTATATACATGATTTTAAAAATAATGATTCCACGAAAGTCCTAGAATAAATAAGAAATTCCTGTGGCTTGATGGTTTCAGGCAGGTGATGTGACATAAAGATGTATGTAATTATGGTGTTTTTGAGGTTGTGATTTTGCTTTTAGACTGCATTTGTTTCTTTTTTTTTTGTAAACAGAAAGTAAACTTGAACTGATAGGTCTGATAAGAGGAAAAAAAGAATCAAAGCTTCTGAAGGAGGAAAGGTATGTTTCACAGGGTCACTAAGCTCACAAATAAAGTTTAAAAGTTACTGTTGAACATATCATTTATTTTAGAATAAGCCAGCATTCGGTGAAAATGAAATTAACTTTGCTTCACGTCATCACTACTACAAGCTATCACTGAGGTATAAGCACAAAAATGATTGAAATTCTGGCACAGAACAAAGAACTTACCCAGGGTCCAAAAACTAAAATATTACTTGGTAAGATGAACAAAAAAAGTATAATATTTCTTGTGATAATGACACTAAATTTTTTACAGACAAGGGATCTGTTGACATTTGCATTGATGGTTTCAATTTCGAAAAGACTGTTGGGGAACTTGTCCACCAAAACTTCATTTATCCATTTTAGTTTCTCAAAGTCCCTCCTCCTGGGAAGCCCTTAAGCGTGATTCTCCTTGAAAGAGTGATATAGACTCTGTGAGTCCTCGCATTGTTTCAATTAAGGGTTCTCAGGATTCTTTTCCCGTTGTGAAGTGAAAAATAAAGAATTAATTTGTTGTCTCCTGTTAAAGGCCTGTTTTACAAAGGCCAGGCAATTTGTATATTCACATGGAAAGAGGACTGCTTTATGTGAAATGGCTATATTCTTGCCTAAGGAAATGTGCAGAATTTATTCAGTTATGGTGTTTATAAGAAACTCTTTCTGACAATTCAATGAATACAAGACTATTTGGATTATGTTGTGCATTATGGATGGATCTGGTGCTGTGTAAGAGTTTAAAGCAAAGCACACAGTGGTTAATTTGTGCACTATCCACTTGTTGGAACCACCTGAAAAAGAAGGGTCAGTCTTTCTGAAGAAGCTTTTATGGTACTTATAATAGCCAGATACCACCAAATACATTTTCGTCTGCACTGGAGTAAACAGTATTAAAAAATGCAAGGGTTGAATAGACTCATTTTCTTCACCAGTTCATATTTTCTAAAAAAATCAGGACAGAAATAATAAATGCAGCTTTCATGGCTTGTGTTTCATGTTTATAAAGTTGCAGGCTATAAAAAATTACATAAGAGAACTATAACCTATTACCTTTGATAAGGAAGTTTCACATTTTTAGGATGTTACATTTGATTAAATGCAAACAATTAAAAGTTTATAGAGGCCAAATGAAGATATACAACCTGATTGCATAATTATAAAGTAGACATCATGTATTGTGCTCTATGTTAGAAAAATGATGGATTTACATTCAGTTTTTAAAACCTTGATAATAATCCCATGAAGACTAGATTATTTTCTTCATTTGATTGATGAGGAAATTGAGACTCAGAGAGATTAAGTAACCTATCTATAAGGTCACATCACTAGTGTGTTGCCTTGTGAGGAATTCTCTCTTTTATCAGGCTGCCTCCTTTAAGGATGTTAGGTATGCATAATAATCATGCCTTAGTCTAGGTTCTTATCTGATAAGACAGAAAATGCACTGAAAGACTTTTTAAGAAAAAAAATAATTGAGGGGACATTATTATAAATGCATGTAAGATCTGCATAAGAACCCACGATACTTGCAGCCCTTTGGAAGAGCTCCAGGACATGCTTTCCCCTCTCTATTTCTCTTCCTTATAAATTCTGTGCTTCCCACAGTGTTACCAGCTCCCAGTCAGCCTCTTCCAAGTTTCCTTAGTGTATAGGACTATGGCCCGCCTCCCCACTGGAGCACCTTACAAGACTGATGGAAGCAGCTTATACTGTGGAGCCAGAACACCCAGTTTAACATCTCAGGGGAAGGCTTTCAGTGGATTATTTCATTCCTGGTTCAACCAGGTCCTATGGTAGGAAGGATCATACATTTTCTCTGTTCACTCATAGGGGCACAGATGCATATTTAGATATATCTGATATAATTCAGAACCTCATTTTCCCCTGGATTTAGGAATTTTATTTGCACTTTTTTTATACCATAATTAGGAGGAGCATGAAGAATTAGTTAAATTTCAAAAGTTCACACAAGTCTGTCCAGTTAATGACTCAGTAGGTATGTTACGTTTAGTGGTTAGGAAAACATTTTGAGTGTCTGGATTCTAAGTGAATACTTTTAAAGAATTAAATAGGCCTTTATGGGCCTTTCTCTGTGGGAAAGGAAATGGAGGCTATGTGCTGTCTTGCTGGCCGCAGGAGTCATCTGAGTGGTGTGCTATAGGGAACAGGAGAGGACAGCAGGACAACTTCCTGTTGCCTGCCAAATGGAAAACATGTCCTTACAGATGAAAACCTCCTCATAGATTATTATTGTTTTCATCAATTTAGGCATTAGTAGTAGTTTGTCTGTTGGCTGGATTAAGAAAAAAATAATTCAAGATATTACAAAAGGAATTTAATTTAAAAAGCCCTAGGGGTGTTCCTGTATAATAAAGAAGCAAGTCAAAATGTTAGTCTATGCTTAGATATATTCTTACTGAAACTTTAAACACTAGTTTGTTAACCTTCTCTCAGCATATTGCAGCAAGATATTTATTTGTTTTTAGGGTTGGCATTGATAGCTGTCCCTTCTAAAGGACAGAAGCATCAATATTACTAAAATTCAAAGAAGTAAAACTAGTTCCTAAGAAACACAAGATTTGTGTCATCAATAGTATACATTTTGTGCCAGAGTCTTTTACTTCTGATTTAAAAATATTTCCCCAGAAAAATGTTAGCTATGACCGGAAGATGCTTTAACCTTTGGTGCATTTGTGTCATTCATTCATTAATTTTATTCAATAGTTTGAATTACAATTACATTTTTAATAGCTATAGTTACTGTTTGATCATGTTGTTACTAAAACAAATGAACTTCTACAGACTCAATTATTAAAAAGTACAGAATAATTTTATTTTCCTATTTGATCCTTTTCAGTATCAATATTCTATATAAAATAAAGACATACGTTACGCCTCAAATTTGAGACTATAAACAAAGGCATTTTATTATGTCTTAGGCTTTGGGAAGTTTTAAAGATAATTGTGGAAATATTTATCTCCAAATTATTTCATCTTATGTCAAGGACCTGCTTAGACCATCCTGGATTTTATGGTGCATTTTTTATGGTTCAGATAGAGTTATCAGTCATCTATTTCCTATTCAAATGTCAATATTCAAATTCACTCTATAGTGGATTGAAATTGAATATTGTATCTTGAACATGGATTTTATGTAGTAAGATTTATAATATATATGGCGTCTTTGAAACAGAATACCTTAGGATCTAAAAACAAAAAAGGAAATCATAGAAAGTACTGTCACCGTAGCCATTTCTTTAGCTACTGCTGCTTTAGAAATGCAAGGCATTTATTAGGTAAACATAAATCGATTCATAAATAAACAATATGAGAAGCAGCTGAGAGATTAAGTGTCTATGCATGGATATTGTTATGTGAACCTGAAGCCAGGTTAGCCCCACAGCATAGTCCAGGTGGAATACTAGTTAGCTCATATATTTGGCCTCCAGAAAAGCAATGGAACAGTGTATCACTGAGTACAATGGCTCTTCGGTGTATCATGTACTGTAGGGAAAAAAAAACAACTGGATTTAACCAGATGGTACACCTGGATGGCCTGGCCCAGACTCTGATCTTTCTGAAACTCAGTTTCCATGTTTGTAAAGTGGCAATAATTTCTTGGCCTATTTTACTAAATTTATGCAAACATTAAAATGAGACAATATATGTGAAAATGCCTTGTTATTTCAAAACTTATGTTAAAGGTAATATAGTTGGGGTTACGGGGAATTGTTTGGAAAGTTAATATTATGTTTTGCCTAGAAAAATTAGTCACACAATTCACACAATTTTTTTATATTGTTTTCCAAGTGACACATACAGATAATTCAAAAAAGCCAAATAATTCAACAAGATTCATTAAAAAAAAAAAAGCTATCTCCTGAATACTATGCCTCCAATATATGGAACACATTACTAGGCCTCAAGCTGAGCCATTTTCAACTTTTAAATAGTTGATTGTTTGGTACTTTACTGTATTTCTAAATAATGTGCCATACTTTTTACTGTTATTTCATATTAAGTTTCCATAGTGGAAGATAAGATTTTGGATTCCTTTCACACCATCCAACCTTCCAACCACACACACACCTATATGCACACTTACTCACACACTCACATCACACCTATCTATGCATACATTCCCTAGTTCACCACGCATTGTCTCACCTCACCCATCAACCTGATATAGTTACAGAATGAGCTTGACTGGATAAATAATTTTTACATTATTATGTAATGTATAATAACTATTCACCACTGATGCTTACAGTTATGTTTTTGTACAAAGCTTTTACTTTCCATGGTAATAAATGTCTTATATATGAATTTGCTTCATTTTCTATATACTCATCACTAATTCATTCCCAGACTTTCTGTCAGAAACGTAATCTTCCCAATAATTTCAAACAAATCAGGTGTTCTGCCAAATCCATCTACTGGGATCCCTCTGGCCTCTTGCTCTCCTTCCAATCTGGGGATCTGAGGTCTCCCTTTATCCTCATTCAGAGCGTTTATTGCCTCTGCTTGATTTCCGAATTGGTCCTTTTGGTTTCAAAACCTCGTGTTTTATCTTCCCTTGATTTGCTTTCATTCTGGTGGCACAAAGCTTCAGTAACATCCTAAGAAATGGATTTAACTATGGATCCATTTTTTTAAGGACTTGCATATCTGAAAATGTACTTATTCTGCTCTCACACTTGATTAGCATTTTCACTGATCATAGAACCCAGATGGAAAATCATTTTCTTTAAAAATTTACTTGGCTGCTCTCTATTGCTGCTACTGAGAACATCTCTGATTTCTAATCCCTTGTTTGTGACCTGAACTTTTCGTCTCTGGGGCTTTTTGGTGCTCTGTCCGTCCGTATTCTGTGGTTTCACAATGGTGGGTTTTGATATGCTCTCCTCCCACCTGCTATGTTTTCTTGAGCCCTTAGTGGGCCCTTTGAAACTGGAAATATATATTCTTTGTTTTCTTCATTTTAAGAGACAAGAGGTTCTTTATGGTTGCCAAATTATTGTAGACAGAATATAAGTATGAACTAGAAAGGTAAGAGAGGATGGACTGTACTAATCACATATTAATGCTCAATTCATAGTTTTGAGTGAACACAGAATGAACATTAAATTAGCTATCTATATTCCCACTGCTTTAGAGCTGTGCCAAGACACTAATTTACTAATTCATTAAATGACTTAGTGAGTTAGCAGAAGGCAGAGACGTTCTTCCCAGAGAATTGGAGGTATTAGAGAGGTGGCCAGAAATAACTCATGGAAGAAGAGTATTTCCTCTGACTCATAAAAGGTTGATAACAATTAGTAGAAACTTGGCTGAAATTTTGAAAATAGATACATCTTCTATATCCTTCTGCATCATTATATTTCCCAAACAAGTAATTTATTATTGCAATTAATATGTGGAAAGTAAGTTTAAAATTAAATGTAAGATTATATGATATGCATATTACACCTCAAAAAAGCTGAACTAAAATGAAGGAGAAGATATGCCCACATAAGTAGTTAAAATTAGCCTAAATTGAATATTTTTTTTGCCAGACTATGGTGTCTTTTTTTCTAGTATGGATGAGGCAAATGAATATTTAGTCAAAAAAAGAATATGATGTCATTACAAAGCATTTTATCAGAAAAGGGATGACAACATACCATTCATTGTGTGTTTATAGTAATGGATAGTGTCAGCCACAGTAGACATCTGAAACTCTTGCTAAATACATTTCAATTAATCATTAAAACACAACTTTTCAAAATTTGTTTTTCTTGCAAAAATTTGGTTAATCTGAAACCCTTGCATTGTCCTACCCATATTTATCAAGTTACCTTCTAACCACTTACATATCCTTAATCCACTATTATCAGTAATTTCAAAGGATCCAGTAGCCAACATGCTGAGTATCCACATTACCAGGGATCCCCATGACAAGTGAAATTAACTATATGGACTTAGCTAGTGAAATTTATTTTGGATTCACTCAGCTACATAAATCGTTAAGTCATAAATCTAATAGATCATCTCCCAGTTTAAGGACTTCTAGTGACCTTCTATTATCCTTGGAATAAAGTCTGACTTCTTTTCCATGATTTATAATTCTCCCATTTAATCTAGGTCTGACCTATCAGAACTTATTTCCCTGATATCTGCCTTTCCTTCCATATGATCCAGTCTCATTAGCTTTTTCATTCCTGGAAGATTTATTTCTGCTGTATCGAGCGGCTTCATTTATCACTTGGGGCTTTGCAATTCCTTTAGAGTGCCCTACCTACCTGAGTGACTCCTTGTGGTAGGCAAGTTCAGTAGGGTTCTCCATAATCCACATCTCCTGACAGCTATGCACTCCCCTCTCCTTGTGCCCTGCCTAAACCTACAGACTTATTTCTAGTGAATAGAACATGACAAGAATGAGAAGTCACTTTTGAGAGTAGGATTTAACGGCTTCTGTTTTGGTTTCTCTCTATTCACTTTCATGCCCTCCAATTCCCACTCTAAGGGAAGCCAGTAGCGAGCAGCCCACAGTATGGAGAAGCCTGAATAGCAAGGAACTATTGTCTCCAGTCAATAAATAGCCAGGGAAAACCTGAGGTTTGTCAACAGCATGTGTGGGAGCCTGAGAGCAGATCCTCTCCGGCTGAACCATAAGATGACTGCAGCCACAGCTTGATTGCATTCTTGCTAAAGACCTTCAGCCTGGACCCAGGTAAGCCACACCTGGGTTCATGACCCAAGAAACTGTGAGATAATAAAAGTCTATTGTTTTGTCACAAAGTCTTGAGGTGATTTTTTATGTGGCCACAGACAACAAATGTACTTGTTCTTGATTTTTTATGTGGCCATAGACAACTAATATACTTGGCTTCAGATCTAATATCTGTTCCTCTAAGTTGGGGTCAGGGAACTTTTTCTCTAAAGGACCATAATATTTTAGGCTTCCTGGGTCATACAGTTTCTGTCACTACTACCCAAATCTGTCATTAAAGTGGGAAATCAGCCAAAGATAATATGTAAATGAATGATCATGGCTGTTCAAGCAAATTCTGTTTACAAAAACAGTTGATAGGCTGTGGTCCGACCACCCCTATTCTAAAAGACAATTCCAGGCCCCATGATTTAATGTCATTTCTCACAAATATAAGCCACTATCATTTTAGCTTGCTTGATTTATGCTTTTATTATCTTTATCAATGGAATGGAAGCTGCATGCTGCCATATTGCTCTCTGGGGCCTGGAACAATGACCAGCATGTTAGACAGTAAATACCAAATGGTGCCATGGATTGATTTAGATCAAGTTGGAAAAGGACTTCCTAAATGAGGAAGCATGTCACCAAATAAAGACATAAAAAAGAGAAGACTTAAATACTGCATAGTGCAATCAAATATGTGATGTTTGTCCTGTCAATAAGGATAGTATTTGATCTGTGCTCTTTCAATGGGCAGAACTTTGGAAAACTACCTTCTATGGCAAAGTCAATATTAAATTTTTCCTGAACCCCCAGAATATTATTCATTTCTATCTGTTTTTTTGTACATCTTACTTGGTATATACAAAAAAAAGTTAAATATAAAATTATTGAATAAATATTAATTTATTTTTACAGTCAGTTTCCCAGCTAGAATGTGAATCACTTGAAGGCAAGGACCATACCTTCATCTTTTTGTGCCGGAACCTGTCTGTCACTGGCAGTGCTCAGTAAGTGCTTGTCTGACACACTATGTGTGCAGTGAATCAGTGCTGAAGAGAGGGAAATAGGGAGAAGGGATCAATTTAGAGAGAGCTTTTGTTCACCCCTATGAGTTCCCTATGAAGCACAATCTCATAAACATGAAAGATGTTTGCCAGCTAACGGGTCTGCCTCTGCAGTGTGTCCAGCAGGGAATATCACTCCTTTCATAGGATTTGTCTAGATAATTACCTTTATTTTGCTGGTAGAAGTAAACATTAGAAAACTTTATTGAATGTTTTCTTTCCATATAGGTGCCATGCCCAATCTTCCTTTTTCATTTTACCACCTACCTACTGTATTTTATTATGGCACAAGGTACATTAATTTCCACCTTTCTTCTGAAGCAATGTTCTTTGTCATTCTCTGTAACATCCAAGGTTATGGTTGCACAAAATACTTAACTGAAATTTATTTATAAGCATGAGCCAGTAAGATAAGAATGAGGTGAATATGGCTTTTCAGCTATGTAATAATGTATTGGATTATGCCTTATGGGGATGGACAACATACTTTTATCTACATAATCATATGTCTGGTTCTACAAATAATGTGTATGATCTTTCAGCTTAGCAAATTACAACATGGCATTTGGGGGCAGGGTATGGTTTGGATGCCAATGTAACTGGCAGTAGATCTTAATCTTTACTGTTTTTGATTATATATAATTTATTTTAATTGCAGAGAAGCACAGATTTCAAATTTAACTTTGGTATGGCTTTCAACACAACATAATAGAGGGAAATCACCCTACAATTGGTGTTTGTTGCTATAGTTTGGTCTATGATAGGACATTTGATTTGATATTCTGGGTTATAAATAAACAAGAAAGTAGTGCAAATGTAATGTCTTATATTGGACTTTAAAATAAATTCTGTATTTCTAAATTTTGCATTTCTTACACTAATTGCAGAAATAATTTTTGAAAAACAAGAAAAGCATGTATGAAATCATTCAACAAATGAATGATTGAGCAAATTACAATGTGCAAAGATTAACTCAAGTTTATATTTTGATATTTAAGCATCCAATCCTTCATGTATTTTATATAAAAAATTGATAAATATAAAAGTCCAACAGATAATATTGTTTTAGATATTAAGACATATTATTCTCTGAAAGGTTAAACATGAATATGAATAGAAACATACATTTACTTATTTATTTGTCTCTGCATTCCCCTACTAGAATGTACACTCCATGGGGGCAGGACTTTTTGTTTTTAACTCTTCTATCCCCATGGCCTAAAATAGTGCCTGGTATATGTTTATTCACTGAGTTAATTATTAATCAACATTTTTGTGTTGTATTATTTTACAAAATTCCAATTTTAGTGTTCTTATAAAATCTTTGTTGATGGCAGTGAGATTGTAAAATAATTCACTTTTAATCAATCTTTATTTCATGGACACTTAAGCTCTCTCTCTTGCTTTTTATCTTTGTGAAAATAACATATTTTGTAAATTATAATAATTATTCATCTTTTATTCTTCTAATTTCATTGAATAAACCAGAACTTCCAGAGTAATACTGATCCACAATAATTGCAATAGGATATTTCTTTTATGAGTTCTGAATTAAATGGTATGTGATTAAATTCAGTTTTGGCTTTTGCCTTTAGATAGATATTCTTAACATTTTGAAGAAATATACATCTATTTACACTTTACTAAGATTAAAAAAAATAAAGATGTGATATGAAATTTTATCAAAATTGTCATTTGGTCTATTAACATGATAATATAATCAAATTTCCCAAATACTAAATAATTTTTAACTACAGAAGATACTTATTTAGTCATGATATATTATATTTTCTGTACTATTAGATAAACTTAGGTGATATTTTTATTTTAATTTTTGTATGTTTATTTATAAACAAGATCATTTTCTTTTATAGAACAATGTCAGTTTTTGATTAAAGAAGATTGGATAAATTCATGGAGATTTATTTCAATCTTTTGTATGGGGTACAATTTATACATGAATATTACATGTTTTCTGGAAGTTTAAAAAAATCACTCATGAAACTCATGAGAATTTTTAAATACATGAGTATTTGAAAAAATATTTCATTTATTCCAGGCAATTGTTTTATGATGATGATATTCTTATGTTGTATAGCATTTTTCAAGTTCTTGGAAATATGTAGTTCTGCAAAACTGAACAGATTTATTTCAGGACACTAAGCTTTTAATCTGCTCATCAACAATGTGAATCTCCAGTTAGGAGAATAGATTATGCAATATTCCTCAAACTCATTTAATCTGGAATCCTCTCCCAATTTTTATAGCACAACTTTCAACATTATACATTCAATAACCCACAAACACTGAGAAAAACTGTCAAAGTTGCTTATACTAAATCTCTGTAATCACCTCATCAATATTGATTAAAGGCTTTGTCTTTAATCGGTATGTGATGCTAGACAAGTTAATTGTTACACTAAAACTCAGTGTTCTTAACTCTAAAATGGGGGTAATAATAATGATATTTAACTCATGGAATTATGAAAATAATTCATTGAGATTAAATATGTGAATCATCTGATATATAACTATTCCAAAATAGTATTATTTATAATAGCAATTAAGTCAATATTGGTAAATTACAATTTTTTAGAAAATCACTTCTTTTAGATTTTTAAAGGTATTTGCATAAAGTAGTATGAAATACCTCATAATTTTTTCTTCTTCTTATAAATGAGTATATATATATATCTCCTTTCTTATTTAGTGTTATATTTATGGTTTCTTTAATTATGA
This sequence comes from Manis javanica, assembly GCF_040802235.1. Taxonomy (NCBI): domain Eukaryota; kingdom Metazoa; phylum Chordata; class Mammalia; order Pholidota; family Manidae; genus Manis; species Manis javanica. The sequence continues at coordinate 72,713,666 of NC_133160.1, read as the reverse complement.
AACATAAATTTTTCTTTTTTCTTTCAAAAGGCTAACTACAGTATTTTCAATTCTATTATTTTATATTTTCTAACTCCCTCATTTCTGCTCTTATTTTTTAAAAATTTTCTTTTCCTGTGTTCTTGAAAACTGGAGACTCATGTTAGGCATTATCCACTCTTGTTTCTAAGTCAAGAGGCTGACTTGAGTTACTACCTCTTCACAGAACAAACCCTAGACCAAATTTCAATCACTTATAGAGAAAAATTGCTATATTTTCCATCCTTTTTTTTTCTTTAGTAATATGGAAATATAAATTCCTCTTTTAACTTTGTGCTTACTTCAGAATGTTTTAATATCATAAATTAATTAAATAAACTTAATTTCTCTAAAATCAATATAATCTCTCTAAAATTTATTAAATTTGTTTTGTTCTCTACAATGACTGCCATAGGATAGGTGTTAAATAAATAGATGTTATGTGAGCCAATCAATTAATTTTTTTTGTGTAACTGGTCTGTTGAAGTTTTCTAATTTTTCTTAGGTTATCTTGCTAAGAAATAATCATTTCTAGGCAGTGATCCATTTTCACTACATTTTCCCATATGCTGCCATCAAGGTTTGTGAGTTCTCTTTTAATTTTTTAAAGACTCTTATGGATATGTCATACATCTCCATTATCATTTTTAATGATATATACTTTCGCTGTTTTTCTTCAATAGGATCTCAAAAAGTTGGATCTGTTTTGTCTTTCCATCAAAGCAGCTTTCATCTTCTTTTTAACTAATTTCAGCCTTGATCTTTATTAATTATCACTTTCCTAGTTTCTTTTGGTTCATACTGTTCCTCTTAAAAACTCATCAGGTCAGTACTAGATTGCTAATTTCTATCTTTTTTTTCCCTCTAATAATGAAGGAATTTGGTTTTCCACTGCATTTAGATAAGTTGTAATTTTTTTTTAGATTTTTTTTAGTTAGAAGATTCTCAATTTCTAAGTATTTAGTATATTTTTATGAGTTTTTTCTTTATTTAACTGAAGTAAAATTCACTTACAATAAAATTAACCATTTTAAAGTGAAAAGCCAGTGGCTTTCAGTACATTCAAATTGTACCACCTCTATCCATTGCAAAATATTTTCATCACCTGAAAGGAATCCCAATTAAACAATACTTCCCATTTCCCTCTTTCCCCAGTTTCTGGAAACCACTCATCTACATTTTGTCTCTATGACTTTACCTTCTGGATATTTCATATAAATGGCATCATGCAATTGTGCTATCTGCACTATGATCTGCAGCAATCAGTTCAGCTCCTATAGCAATTGGCCCCAAATGGTAGGACTTCATCAACAACTGACAGCTTCTCTAATTTTTGCCCAATTTAGGATTTAGGACTAAGAGAAGAAAGCCAAATATGCTCCCCTAACCAGCTATCTGGGATGCCCCACTTCTAATTAGCCCACCCACAGCTTCCCTGAGCCAATAGCCTCCAATCAGGGAATACCTGAAGCCCTTCTTTTGTTCCACTATAAAGTTCTCCTACTCTGCTTTTGAGTCTATGCCAAACACAAGTGATGGTGGCTGCCTTGGTATTACAAGTTCTGAATAAATAGTCTGCCTGTCTTTTCAAATTGCTGGAGGCTCTGTGTGGATAAGTCTGAGACTTAAAAATTCTAGGAGGACCCAGACCTTGGAGGGTCCCTGCATTCTCGTGAATTTTACCTCTAGGATTTCACCCAGGTTCTCACAGTAAATATTGGAAAAAATCCCTTTATGCTTCTGGCAGGGGGAGTGGAATTTTGAAAAACACCAGAATATTCTGCTCTTCTCAACAGTGTCTTCTCTCAGGGGAAACTAGTCAACTACAGCCTAAAATGCTAGGGATTTATCAGAACCTAACTGACCTGGGAGATGGGAAATATGCAACTCCAGTCAACTTTAGCCTTCCATGGGGGAGAAAGGAAGTATCTAATCCAGCCCTCTGTGACCACCCTGTCCCACCTAAGCAGAAGGAGTAGGGAACTGGGAAAATTCCCAGTTTTGTGAAATCCACAAGTCCATTGACATAGCTCACTAAAAAACCAAGACCTGAGCAAAGGAAAAGAATGCTTCCCCTCTCTCCACACCTCAGTATTACTAAAGGCATATTTACAGCAGTTCGTTTTACCTTATCATATCAGGCTATCAAGCAAAAGTTACAAGGCATACTAAAAAGCCAAAAACATAATTTGAAGTGACAGAACAAGCATCAGAACAAGACATGGGGGGGACATTAGAATTATCAGACTGGAAGTTAAGAACATATAATTAGATTAGATTTATTTACTAGCATATTATCAACTAACAATATTATCATGTTATTGTTAGCATATTAGGACTAATATGCAAAGAGTGTTAACGGATAAAGTAGGCTGCATGTAAGAACAGATGGACAATATAACCAAAGAATGAAAATCCCAAGAAAAAAGCAAAAAGAAATTTAAGAGATCAAAAACACTGCAATAGAAATGAAGAATGCCTTTGATGGCCTTCTGGACACAACTGAGGAAAGACTCTCTGAGCTAGAGAATATCTCAATAGGAACTTCCAAAACTGAAAAGCAGAAAGAACAAAGACTGAAAAAGAGAAAAAACCCAGCAGTACAGAGTATCCAAGGACTGTGGGACAAGTACAAAAGGTGTTAACATACATGTAATGGGAATGCCAGAAGGAGAAAGAGGAGAATAAAGAACAGAAGAAATATTTCAAACAATCATAACTGAGAATATCTGCAAATTATTGACACAAAATTATAGAACCAGGAAGCTCAGAAAACACCAAACAGGATAAATACAAAAACAAGAAAAAAAGAAAAGAGAAAAAAACTATACCTAGACATACCATTTTCAAACTACAAAAAATCAAACCTAAAAACAGCAACAATGTATTCAATTACATTTGCTTATGTACATATTTTATACATATTTATAGATGCTTATGTATGCTTATATGTAGATGAAATGAATGGCAGCAATGATACAAGGGTCAGGAGAGATTAATTAGAATTATTTTGTTATTATATGGTACTCATACTTTCAGTGATGTAAAGTAGTATTGTGTTATTTGAAAGTGGACTTGGATTAGTTGAAAGTGGACTTGGATTAGTTGTAAATATATATTGTAAACCTCAAAAAAGAAAAAAATGAAGTAAACTGAAATATGAAGTAGAGAAAATGGAATCATATCAAATGCTCTGTTAAAACAACAAAAGGCAGAAAAAGAATGGAAAATAAAAATAAGGACACAGAACAAGGACAACAAATCAAAAACAGTAACAAATATAGTAAATATTAATCCAACTATATCAATAACAGTTTTAAACCTTAATGGTCTAAATATACCTATTGAAAGACAGAGATTGTTAAAGTTCATCAAAAAATAACACCTAACTATATGTGTCTACAAGAAATTTGCTTTAGACATGTCTAAATTTAAAGTAAATAGATGGAGAAAAATATCCCTTGCTAACACTAGTCAGAAGAAAGCAGGAGTAACTGTTAATTTCAGACAGAGCATACTTCAAAGCATGGAATGTTATCAGGAATAAAGAAGGGCATTACATAATGATAAGGGGGATCATTCTCCAAGAAGACACAGTAATTCTTAATATGTGTATGTACCTAACAACAAAGCATCAAACTATATGAGGCAAAAATTGATAGGAACTGTAAGGAGAAATAAATGAATACACTATCATAGTTGGAGATTTCAACACACCTCTATCAGATATGGACAGATCCAGCAGGCAGAAAACATAAAGACATAAATGAACTCAACAACACCATCAATCAACTGGATATAACACACATTTATAGCCTACCCCACAACAGCAGATTACACATTCCTCTGAAGCTCACATAGAATATTCACTAAGTCAGACCACCTTCCCAGCCATAAAACACACCTTAACAAATTTGAAAGACTAGAAATCATACAATGTCTGCTCTCAGAGCACAATGGAATTAAGCTAGATTTCAGTATGGGACATAGCCAGAAAATACCATAATACATGGAAATTAACAATATGCTTCTAAATAATGATAGGTCAAAGAAGAAATCTTAAGAGAAACTTAAAAATATTTTGAACTATGTGAAAAATAGTATCACAATTTGTAGGAAGCAGCAAAAGCATTGTTTAAAGAGAAATTTATAGCATTTAATGCGTATATAAGAAAAGACATATCAATAATCTAAGCTTCCAATTTAGGAAAGAAGAGTAAATTAAATCCAAAGTAACCAGAAGAAAAGAAATAATAGAAATTAGAGAATAAGTGAATGAAATTGAAAACAGGAAATAGAGAAAATCAATGAAACCAAAGGTGGCTCTCAATAAAATTGATAAGCTTCTATCCAGGTTAAATAAGAAAAGAGAGACAACACAAGTTACTAATATCAGAAATTAAAAAGAGGATATTACTATAGGTTCCATGGACATTAAAATGACAGTAAAAGAAAACTGAACAACTCTAGCCCCTCAAATCTGCAAACCTAGATAAATTGGACAAATGCCTTGAAAAATATAATCTGCCAAAATTTATACAACAAGAAGTAGATAATATGAATAGGCCTATCTCTATTTAACATATTGAATCAGTAATTAATAACCTTCCAAAACAGAAAGCACCAGACCCAGATTGGTTCTCCCAAATATTTCAGGAAGAATTTATATCAATTTTCTACAATCCCTTTCAGAGTATAGATATAGAGGGAACACTTCCTAACTCATTGTATGAGGCCAGCATCACCTTAATACCAAAACCAAAGACATTATAAGAACACTACAGACTAATACTTCTCATGAACAAAGATGCAAAAATCCTCAACAAAATCAAATTCAACAATGTATAAAAGGAACTACATACCATGAGCAAGTGTGATTTATGCCAGATATGCAAGACTGGTTCAACACTAAAAAAAATCAATTAATGCAATCCATCACATCAACAGGCTAAAAAAGAAAAATCACATGATCATATCAATAGATGCAGGAATGTATTAGACAAAATCTAACACCTATTCATGATAAAAAACTCCCAGTAAACAAGAACAGAGAGGAACTTCCTCAATGAAAAAAGCGTATCTACAAAAAGCCTACAGCTAACATCTAAAAAAGAAATACAGGTAAAAAGAAACTGGGAAGAAGGAACTTAAAATGCACATTACTAAGTGAGAAAAGCCTATGTACTGTATGATTCCAACTATGTATGACATTCTAGAGAAGGCAAAACTATGGAGATAGGTAAAAGGATTAATGATTGCCAGGGGTTGAGTGAGAGGGAGGGATAAATAGATGGAACACAGATTTTTAGGGTAATGAAAACACCCTGTATGATACTATAGCGATGGATACATGCCCATTGTACATTTGTCCAAACCCATAGACTGTACAACTAATAATGAACCCTAATACAAAAGATGGACTTTTAATGACTGCATGTGTCAATGTAGATAAATCGATGGTAACAAATGTACAACTTTTATGAAGATGTTGATAATGGGGAGGCTGTGCATGACTGGGGTCAGGGATTATATGGGAAATCTCTATATCTTCTACTAAACTTTGCTGTGAACCTAAAACTTCTCTAAAACATAAAGTCATATATATATATATATGCATTTGATCTCTAAGTCTACTAGTTTAGTTCTTGGATAACTTTCTTTACCTACTGAATTAGTTATTTAGGAAATTATTAGTTTTATCCTATATCTCTTTAGTGTTTCACTAGAATAATATTTATTATTATTTTAGTAGTCAAAATGTCATCTCTCTCTTTCAGCAGCTGCTTTATTAGCTGTGCATTTTTATTTCATTGCCTTCTTCACTTCTGGTTACTGTGCTTCTTTAAGTGGTCTCTTCATTTCTGACAGCTCACAGAGGCACAGGTCTTACTGGCCTCTGGCAGGCCAGGGAGGTAAGGACACACGTGCAGAACTGAACTCTACCTTCTCCATCCAGAAATCTCCTTTTAGGGTTTGCCACTCTCTGCTTTGACCTGAGGCTCCTGGTTCTGGTTTTGGTTTCTCCACTGATTCTTTCAGTGTACAAAATGTAATCAGTTCTCTCGACCTCTCCCTGGAGAACCCCAGAGTCCAGCATCACCCTTGCTTACCACTGCAGAGTGGCTCCAAACTCTGTGACTCAGGATACATCTGTTGGAGGCCCAAGAAAAGGGAATGATTTTCCATGAGCCATATGGTTGGAATCCTTTTGTCTATGAGTAACAATAGATCAAATACACCTAAATCACTGACTGCATCTCACCGTCCCTCTTTCTGATTATTTTATGAATGGTATCACCTCTTTCAGCCATAACAACATACACTCAAGGTGCCCTCAGAGGGAACGGAGCCCAAGGTTGACTAAAGAGGTCAATCTCTTTTCTTTCTTTTTCTTCTGCTCAGCATCCTCAGAAGATTACTTTCAGTCCTACAAATGAGCTGGATACAAAGGTAGGAGAAAAAGAGTGGTGAGAAGTAATGGTTCGTCTTTTTGGGTAAAAAAAAAAATCTTCCCTGGGAAACACTCTTTCATTGGTCAGAACAGGGTCACAGGGTAGCCCCAGGGACGTCTGGGACATGAGCGGCTCACATTTCTAACTTTTATCATGCAGGCAGGCAGGTTCTCCACTAAAAATGCAGCAGGAAGGAAATTGCTGTTGGGGTAGGCAACTGGTATGGCTTGCCATATTCCCAGAGAGCTCCGGGAGTTTGGGTCTTGAGTAGAAAAACCTGTCTTTGACTACTGAAGAAATCTGCTTTTCTGAATTGGCTGATGGCTGCCTCACCAGCCCGGTGGTGTGTTTATGTGTGGGGGCCAGTGTGTTCAGGGTGGAGGCTATCTCCCAGTGTCTCCTGCCCTGCTCCTCTGATTCTGATGCAGGGCCTCGGCAGCACTTGGGGCGTGAGACTGCCTCCTGCAATCTGGCCTATCTTTTATCAGTAGTCTTAGTTTCTAGCATTGTGGCAGATTTATGCTTGTTTTTAAGACTGCATAAGCATTTCATGGGGAAGTTGATAGAGGACCTGAGAGGTAGTTGCTGAATCAGTTTATCTTAAACCCAACACATTACTTTGTATTTTTCAATATATTATATTTGAGTATTTGAATTTATTTGAAGATTTGAATATATCTTTTTCAAGATTTTTTCAGTGTACAAAAGGAAAGCCTGATTGACAGTCAAAATTCTAGATGCTCTGAAGTTGTTAATAAATGATATAATAGGTTTTACTTTTTGCATGATATATTTTTTCTCTATAAATTTTTACTGATATTTGGTAATTGTGATAAGAGAGCAACTTCCTTAATGTTAGGTGATTATTTTATGCTACACTAGATCATGTGACATAAGGTAGCTCCATATGATTTGGTTCTTGAAGGAAGTTTTGACGGAAACAGGAAAGAAGGACTTTCCAGATAGTAAAGTCCAGACAGAGGGACTCTGAGTGTACAAAATACTGAGCTATATAAAAAAATACCCAATGTTGAGCAAATGGGCAGTTTTACATGGTTAGAATGAAGTTAGGCAGGTTGTGATTGTTTGTCAAAGCCACAAAAACCTCCTATTTTAAATTGAAGTTCTGTCTTGTTATGATATTTTGGGGACGGGTGGGGATAAAATAGGGAAAATTATTTCTCTGTATATAAATATATATATATATATGAAACTACAATTCTTGGGTATATATTCATACATACACATATATATTTTTTCATATAACATAATTTTTCCCTAATACTTAGGTGATAGAGCATCCTTTGCAGCCTGATATGTTAATATTGATGTCCCAGGTGTCTCTCTAATCCCCAAACAAAACATTCTTATGCGTGATAGTATCTTACCATCCAAAATGTGGCCTGTGAGCCCAGGCTCCTCTGTCACCTGGGAGCGAGCATTGGTCATACAGAAAGTCTTAGGTCTCAGTGGATCTGAGGCTCATTCCACCAAGAGCACAGGTGCAGTGATGTTTGAGAAGCACTGACACAGTGTCTGAAAGGATGAAAGCAGTGAAGGTGGGGAGATAATTGATCATCTTATTTCAGGATGCTATGGTGATTATGAGTTTTTACTTTCCACATTATTTTCAGGCTCAGCCTGAATTACACACATCAAAAGGCTTCCAGGTCTTCATTTCCACCAGTGAGTTCACCCAGGACCTGAATTCTATTTGAAGCACATCTTTGTAGTAAGTGTGAGCAGAGGTGAAAATATTAATGTGTTTCCTGAAATAACTAATATGTTAAACTATTTTCACATAAAGAAAGACTTATTCTGGTTCACGTACACCTGTGAGCGTGGTGTGTGTGTGTGTGTGTGTGTGTGTGTGTGTGTGTGTTTGATCATAAAATGGGGCCCATGAAATTGGAATCCAAAGTTCAAATCTGGGGAAGGGATAAATCTGAACCGTGAAGCATGACCATAGGGACCACGCACATGCTGGTCATTGAACAGTCCCAGGGAAATGAGAAGCGAAGAGTTATAAACAGGAAGCTTAGGAAAGAGGTTGAAAGCAAATTCACTTAGGGAGGGTCCCTCCCAACAAATTTACCTACTTACTGTATATAAATTGTTCAAATGACACATTTGATTCCCGTGGCAACTCTGGCCCGAGACAAATATCACATGAGGTCTTCCAGCCTGAATTCCTGAAGAGTTAAACAAAACATCGGCTTTCAGAAAATTCTTTAATTGCTCTAAAAATAAACAAACTGAAAACTAGATGTCCCCATGACATCTTTGCCTAACAGATTCCTTTTTTATTTTGTAATGAACTGTTTTAAAATGTTAGGAAGTTTTATTTTTGGAGTTCATCAGTGAGGGATATTGCAGCATCTGCATTACGATTTTGCTCTACATAATGATTTTTTAAACGTGTAGTTTTGGCCCTAAAAGAAATGATGATTTTATTTAAATGCTATCCTGTCCTGGGATGGGAAAGGAACACTGCTATCTCAGAGTGCTTGCTGTGTGCCGCCATTTCTAGCACGAAGATACTTAAGATAAATACTTTAGGAGGAATAGGAACTATTTCAGAGTATTTCATGTGAAAATTATTCTAAAGAAAACGTGCTCAGGAATTTTGGAACAAACTTCCAGTCCCACTGTCCCTCTTCTCCATACGTCACATGCCCAGGCAGAATCAGAGGTTAGCTCAAACCTACATTTATTCCTGTCTTTCTGTAAAGATTTAAGATTTTAATGGATTTGTTGTCCCCATCACCTGAATATTAGATACCTAAAATAATTGTCTGATGGAAAAAGCTAGTAGGCATCTATAAAGGTATAGAACTCTATCATTAAAAGTAAGTATCTGACTAGTGGTGTAAATAAGAGAGATTATTTTTTGGTACCAAAAAATGTTACCCTAATTTTTGTTGTTCTTAATGTTGCGACCCTTCAGGGACCGAAGCAACACGCCCAAAGTCTTGATTCTTCTCTAGGCTTTATTGTCTAATCTCTCGCGGCAGTTACAGCAGTTGTCGGGAAGCTCCTCTCCCTCCCGGCGGGCTCCCTTATATTCAGTCACCCAACCAATCTGGGACAGTATCATGCGTGACCTTTAAGCGGATAGGTGTCACGCGCCACTCTAAGCGGGCAGCACGAGCTGTGCATGGGTACGGAAGTCTGCTGGGCCAATCCCCAACAGGGAAGAGGGGAAAGGGTGGTGAGCAGGAAATGGGCGCCATCTTCTCCAGCTGGTGACAAGGCTAAAATACCAGGTCTTAGAACTACCACTGGGCAAGGGAGCTGCGGTGGATCATCCCCGGGACCGAGCCCTGGCCAGGGGCCTGGCCCTCACATCTCCCCCTTCTTTGTTTAATATAATGCGTGGCCTTTGGATCATGCCTGTCTTAGGTTGCCCAGAGTCTGTAGCATTCTTACCCGTCCTCAGGCGGCAGACAGCTCTGGTCTGTGCCCTGTCTTAGGTTGATATGCGCAGCTCCAGATCTTACCCGTCTCTGGCTACTGATCCAACATCTGAAGCCATATATTTGGGGAGACGCCTTCTTCCAGGGCAGCCATCGCTTGCAACAGCACTCATCTATCCTGTAATTGCTGCCGCCGCACAGAGCAAATTGCCCTGCCAAGGAGCAGCAGTCCCGCGATCACAATCACACCCATAACTCCCACCCCGGACCAAGCCTTTACAGCATCAAACACTGTCATAGCTAATTGAGACATGGAGATAACATTAACAGTGTTAGAGCTAACACTCATGATTTCTAATCTTAGCTGCACGGTAAGCTCCTCGAGTTCGCTAGACCAGTTTGTGTTCAGCAAGTGTCCCAGCTGTCGGGATAGGTTTGCAGCCCGAGAGAAGTTGTTGAACGGAATGCTGGAAATACACAGTCCAGTGTAGGAACTGACACAGCCCAAATGCCATGTCTGACTGAGCAAATCCAGTTGTTCCTGGAGAAGGTCCACACTCTGGTTCACCAAGACTATACCGTTCTTCAAGTGTGTATTAATAAGGTTTTGCTGCATCAGCGCAGAAGCAGTATCTTGCGACGGGCTGTTCAAAGTCTCTGCTGATAGGTTACTCAGGGGCAGTGGCAGTGGCCATGCCTTTACTACTCCCCATAGCTGTCTCTGCTTGGGTCTCGCTGGCGGCAGGGTCCACCCTAGGATCGTGAGCGCTATCAGCATCAGCATTCTGTTCTTCCGTCCTCGAGTTTTCCACTCGCCTCACGTATCGCTCTGGTACCCAGATAGGTTGGTGTTGGTCCTGCGGGAAAGCACAAACAGAGCCTCGGGTCCAGATAAGTACTGGGTCCGGGCCTTTCCAGTTACCTTCCAGCACGTCTTTCCACAGTACTTTGGGTTTCCTGTCAGTGTCGGCAGACTGACTGTGTCTTTCAGCCGCACTCTGGCCGTTTATGTCCAATGTCAAAAAATTTAATATAAATAGGATGATATTAAGTTTATCTTTAGGGGATTTGTAGTCTGCCCTTATTCCCCCTTTTTGTTTTATTAGAGTGGCCTTGAGTGTTCTGTGTGTGCGCTCTACTACACCCTGTCCTTGAGGGTTGTATGGAATACCCGTTGTATGAGCAATGTTTAGAGTCTGAGTAAATGTCAGAAACGGTCGGGATGTATATGCTGGTCCATTGTCAGTCTTCAGGTGTTTAGGCATGCCCCAGGCAGAGAATGCCTGTAGGCAGTGGGAAATAACATCTCAGACTTTTTTGCCCTTGTGGCAGGAGGCGAAGATTACTCCTGAGCATGTGTCAACGGACACATGAACATACTTCATGTTCCCAAATTTGGGGATGTGTGTGACGTCCATTTGCCACAGGTGGTTTGGTAGTAGTCCTTTTGGGTTTATGCCTTGAGATGGTAGGGATAGGAGAGTAACGCACCATTTACAGCCGAGGACTATGGCTCTCGTTTGCTCCCTTGTAATAGGATATTTCATCCGTAGGGTGGTGGAATTAACATGAAAGAGCTTGTGGTAATTAGTGGCCTGTTCTACCGGGTCGGCTAAAGCTAGGATGTATGGGCTGAGGGTTAGTTTGTCCGCTCTCCTATTTCCTTCGGCAAGCAGGCCTGGGAGTGGAGTATGAGCCCTGATATGTCCAATAAAGAAAGGATGGACCCGATCCCAGATAAGGTGCTGCAAGCTTCTAAGTGTTCCGGCGACCGGCGATGTCTGTTTAACGTGCCCTGCATTTTCTATAATGGTAACTGAGTTAACTACATATTGACTGTCCGACAGGAGGTTAAATGGCTCGTGGGGAAATAATTTAAAGGCCTGCACCACTGCCAGCAGCTCTACCTGCTGGGCGGATGTCGCCGGGAATGTGAGGGTCCATGATTGTTCATTGGTAACTATTGCGGCGGTGCCATCCTTAGAGCCGTCGGTAAAGATTACCTTAGCCCTAGGAATGGGTTCCCTCCTGGTAGTTTTAGGGAAAATGATAGGGTAGCTAGGCAAAACTGGAGCCAGGGGGATTTTGGATAATGATTATCGAAGGTGGCACTAGATATGGTGCAGGCGATAACCCATGCATCACAGCAGGCGGTAAGACATTCAATTTGTTTTGCAGTATATGGGGTAATGATGGTATTTGGAGGGCCACCGAACGTCTCTGTGGATACCCTGACACCTTTCAAGATCAGCTCGGCCACACTCTGGGGATACCAATCCAGGATCTTCCCGGGCGAATGTGCCAAGTAGACCCATAGCATAGGGCCCTCTTGCCACAGTATGCCTGTGGGGCTATGATTGCTAGGGAGCACTATGAAGGCAATTGGTTTGGAGTAATCAATCCGCTCGACTTGCCCTAACTGCAAGCGTGACTGAACCAATGTTATAGCTTTTCTCGCCTCTTCAGTGAGCAATCGAGGGGAGGCCAGATCAGGTTCTCCCCTCAGGAGGTCATATAAGGGACTAAGTCTTCATTGGTGAGTTTCAAATATGGACGAACCCAATTAATGTCTCCCAGTAGTTTTTGAAAATCATTTAGAGTTTTCAGGTGATCCGTCCTTACAGTTACCTTTAATGGCCTGGCCATTGTGTTTCCCAATCTCATTCCTAAATATTCCTTTACTTTGGATGTTTGGATCTTTTCAGGGGCTATTTTAAGGTTCCACTCCTCAAAATGTTCCTGCAGGAAACAGAGAGCCAACTCCAGTTGTCTCTCCTCTTCACTGCACAGCAAAATGTCATCCATACAGTGATAGATGATTATCAGGGGAAACTGTTTCCTGACAGTTTGTAAGGCCTTCTTTACATACATCTGACACATGGTGGGGCTATTAGCCATGCCCTGTGGCAATACTATCCACTCATATCGCTCATCGGGACAACTATGATTCACAGCTGGCACGGTAAGGGCAAACCTTTGACAGTCTCTGGGGTGAAGCGGGATGGAGAAGAAACAGTCTTTGATATCTATCACTATTGAATTCCATCCTCTGGGCAGGGCCACAGGGAGAGTAAGGCCTAATTGTACAGGTCCCATAAGCTCCATCTGTCTGTTCACTGCCCTGAGATCATGGAGTAATCTCCACTTGCCAGACTTTTTCCTAATTACAAAAATAGGTGTGTTCCATGGCGAGGTAGAGGGCTGGAGGTGACCAGCTGCTATCTGTTCTTGTACTAAAGTGTGGGCTGCTTCCTTCTTTTCTTTGGTGAGGGGCCACTGAGGTACCCACATGGGCCTTTTTGACTGCCATGTTATTTCTATAGGCTGTTTTCTCTCAGTGGCCCCGAAGAAAAACCCAATCCTGGTCCTCCGGGCCGTTTGGGCGGTCTCTCTGCTAAAAGGATTGGTTGTTCTTTCCCTTGGAGATCCTTCCCTAGTTCTCTAGTGCCTGCGTACCCCTGTTTTTTCATTATGGCATTAGACTGCTCACTGTAAAAAGTCTCTGTGGTTAGTTTAAAATTCATTTGTGTTAACACATCTCATCCCCATAGGGACATAGGCATTTTTAGGATGTATGGTTGAATAACACCGTGATGCCCCTCTAAGTCCTTCCATGGCAGCGTGGCTGCACTGTACATTGGTGCCTGGGCTATCCCCAGACCTCTCAGTGTTTGTGCAGCTCGATTTAGAGGCCAGTCTTTAGGCCACTCTTCTTCCCTGATGATGCTGCGATCTTCCCCGGTATCTAATAGCCCCACAAACTCCCTGCCTCTAATTTGGATTACATACATAGGCGGGTCCCCTAATTCTAGCGTGGCACAAACTAGTGGAGCCCCGGACAACCCAAAGCCGGAGGTCCCCCTTATGACCTTCTTACTGTCAAAATTGTCATGGTTACTGGGAAGCATGAGAATTTGAGCGATGCGGTCTCCTGGATTTATGGTGGTAATGCCTCGTGGGGAGGAGACCATCACCTTTACTATTAACTCAAAATCTGGATCTATCACTCCAGGATGGACTATCAAGCCTGCTCTAGTGGTGGAACTGCGGCCTAAAAGGAGTCCCACCACCCCCCTCTTTAAGGGCCCCCTGTAATCGGACTCCACTACCTGAACTCCCATTTCTGGGGTCAGTACGAGGCAGGTGGTGGCACGGATGTCCAGTCCGGTGCTCCCTGTTGTGGCTCTCCTTGGTTTTCCGCCTCCTTGTGAGTGCTCTGATCGGTCAGGTGATAATGTGTTCGGGGGATTTGCTGAATCACCCCATACATTTGCGGGCCCTGAGGTGTGGGGCCCCGCCTCCCGTTTTTTGGCTGCTGTGAAGGCAGTGGGCATCCTTCTACATCGGCCACTGATCTACACTCATTTGCCCAATGGTTCCCTTTTCTGCACCTAGGGCACAGTCGAGGTTGCCTGATGGGTGCGGCATTACCTCCTGGTCCCCCTAGCTTGGGGCAGTCCCTCTTCAAGTGACCTGGCTGCTTACAATAGAAGCATGCCCCTGGAGGGGTGGCTCCGCTGCGCGCATTGCGCAGTCCTTGAGTTATTGCAGCGGCCATCACTTGCCCTTGAACTACACTATCGTTTATGTCTCTACATACCTTCATATAGGTGTTTAAGTCTTTATTTTTCCATGGCCGAATGGCTTCCTTACACCATTTGTTTGCTTGCTCATATGCTATCTGTTTGACTAAGGGCATGGCTGTTTCTGCATCTCCAAAGATCCTACCGGCAGTTTGCATCAACCTCGCAAGAAAATCTGCATAGGGCTCATTAGGCCCCTGCAACACCTTAGAAAGCTGACACTGTAGATCCCCTGTGCCTTGTAAGGTCTTCCAAGCTCTAACCGTGGCTGTGGAAGTCTGTAAGTAAACCGCGGGAGGGTAGTTGACCTGATTGTGCTGCCCTAAGTAGGGTCCAGAGCCCATTAACATGTCTAGGTTCCATTGATGGTTCCCTGCTGCAATATTACGCCGTGCAGTATCCTGGAAAAACTCCTGCCATGCGGTTTTAAAAGTCAGATACTGGCCTCCGGAGAGAGACGCCCTGGTGACATTGGCCCAGTCATCTGGGGTGAGGTTCAAGGAGGCCACTGATTCTACCAGAGACACTGTAAAGGCGGCCTGAGGCCCATAGGTGGTGGCGGCCTCCTTCAGGCTTTTGATTATTTTGAAGTCTACGGGTTGATGATATCTTTGCTGAGTGTTCAGGTCTTCTATTACAGGGAATGCTGCCTGCCCTTCTCTGCATACCCACCTCGCCCAGCCATCTTTTCTCGCTTCCTCAGGGAGCCAGCTGGTACAGTGACAGTGCTGATAAAGTGGCGGCTCGGGCCATGAAGTGAATGGTCCTGGTTTTAATCGCGAGGGTTTGATGGGGGCTGAGGGAGTTACTAGCCCCGCTTTGGCATTATCTGCCTTTAGGGGGGTGTGGTGAGCCTCCCCCTCCTCCCTTGGCTGGAGTCTCAACAGTTCAAGGGAGGGATATAATGACGGGCATGATGCTCTGCTATTAAACCTGTTCTCTAGCTCGTCCCCCGAAAGTTCCCGTCTTCATCCTCATCAGATGGCAGTCCCTGTTCAGATCCCCCTTCCGATGCCTTTGCGAAGGCACGCTCTTCTCGTACTTCCTCTAATATTTCCTCCCCCTCTTGGATGGCCTCTCGGCAGCTTGGCTTCTGTCCCTTCAGCAATTTTTTACTAGACCCCAAATAGGGATTGTCCCTGGTGGAAGGGGCTCCCTCTTGTCTGCCCAGCATAGGTCATCCCCCAGCCTGTCCCATAAAGGGCTGGTGATCTTTCCTTCATCTAAGAACCATGGGGCATGATTCTCTATAGTGTTCAGGAATGCCCTGGCAGTCTTTGTTTTCAAAGGGTTCCATTAGCTCTAAGGAGCGCTTTCAGAGGTTCCTCGGCCCTAAGCCTAGAGGCCTCCATCCCCATCCTCTCTCTAAAGTGGCAAGTATCCTAGTTATGATTTAGATGGACTACATCGCTAATTCCGCGAACCTTTTGATTTCGTCGCCACTCTGCAAACCTTTTGATTTCGTCGCCGCTCTGCGAACCTTCACTGGCGCCTCCTCATTCCATATATTATAATAAACAATGTCACAAACACTAACAGGACACACACACTACACATAAACACCCACCGCAACTGCCTGCCGTCTGCCCTGCCACGTATACTTTCAGTTTGCTCACTGATCCACTCACCCTCCTCGGTTCCCTCTCCCGGTCTGGCCAGCTGACCGAACGGCGTCCAGCAACGTTCCTGAAGAGTTACAAGCTCTACTTCATCAGCAGGCACCAGGGTCAGCGGATCAGGTCACGACGAGGTTTAGCGATTCCCGGGTTTCGGCGCCACTTGTCGCGACCCTTCAGGGACTGAAGCAACACGCCCAAGGTCTTGATTCTTCTCTAGGCTTTATTGTCTAATCTCTCGCGGCGGTTACAGCAGTTGTCGGGAAGCTCCTCTCCCTCCCGGCGGGCTCCCTTATATTCAATCACCCAACCAATCCGGGACAGTATCATGCGTGACCTTTAAGTGGATAGGTGTCACGCGCCACTCTAAGCGGGCAGCACGAGCTGTGCACGGGTACGGAAGTCTGCTGGGCCAATCCCCAACAGGGAAGAGGGGAAAGGGTGGTGAGCAGGAAATGGGCGCCATCTTCTCCAGCTGGTGACGAGGCTAAAATACCAGGTCTTAGAACTACCACTGGGCAAGGGAGCTGCGGTGGATCATCCCCGGGACCGAGCCCTGGCCAGGGGCCCAGCCCTCACACTTAATATGCATACAATTCTGCTCATATTTATGTATGCTCATAATTTGTGGTATGCTCACTGGGTATGCTCATCTTTCTTTGGCCTTGCTCAGTTGATAGCATGAGCTTGGTAAGTTGAAAAGCCTCTTCTATTTTCTAATGAAGATAAACACTTCCCATACATTTCTTAACCATCCTAATTAATTTTTTTAAATGTATGCACTCAAACAATAGCACATATTTGTTAGCATATTCCCTTTATATGAATGTCACTTTTTGATTATACTTTCTTCAATTTCAAACAAAAAGGTTACAGCATATCTTTTGGTTATTTTTCTTTGTTTTAGTTTTGAATTTTAAAGGTTTAAAGTTTTTATGTAGCCAAAAATCTTTAATTGACCTAAATTAAGAATTGTTTCTTAAACAATTTAGTTTGAAGTGGTCATTCCAAGTCAAGTGAGTTGTAATATGATAGCAGATAGAGATCGGGCAACTCTTTGGACCCCCTAAACTCTCCCTCTGAGGGCTTAAGAAACAGAGACATTTAAAATAAATAAATAGGCAAACAAAATGCTTTGTTTCACAGCATAGTTACTGTTCGTTTCAAAATCTCAAAATAAACGTCTTAGCATTCCCATGCATTATTCAAACAGAAAGATAAGTGTCTGCATATATAATCAAATGGTTTGCACTGGATGAAATATGGACTCACTTGATACAATAGCATGGAGCAATCTTTATAGCTTTTCACTCATTTTCTCTAATTAGAGGGAATTTACATATAATCACAGTTGCTGTATGAAATAGGAGAAATCTATTTTAGTCATTTAATATTTCATTTTAAACCCCATGTAGTATGCCCTTAAAATATCTATAACCATTTCATTGAAAATTGCCATTAATGTACACACCTATCCAAAGTATTACTGAAATTACATTGTGGAATGCTATTCTAATTATCTGTTACATTGTACTACATATATTCCATGTCATTGTCTTCTTGTATCTATATTGTCTTGCCAAACTAAAATTCTTTCTTAATATTTCTTATTAAGTTTTGAAGTTAATACCTTTAAGATTATTTGTTTAATAAAGAAAGACTTTAAAAAATCATATAATGTACATGTTAAATAACTTATTGTTTTATTAAAAAAATTGAGCTTTATTGAGTCAGAATCAACAGTGATAACTAGTAGTGGTACATTGTGATTACTATAGAAAACTTGAAACTAGGAATTTAGAGTTTCTATGTTTATCAAAGAAAATGTTTTCTAACCTTTTATTTAACTGTGGGGTTCCTCAGTGGCATACAGGTACACAGTGTCAGAATTCTGCTTCCTGTATCACATTGTTGTGCTTATTTGTACATGACTACCTCCTACTATGAGACCATAAAGTTTTCAGTCACAGGTGCATGACTTTCATGACCAGTTCCTAAGCACCTAAATGTGGTAGGTGCTCAACCAGTGTTCGATGAATGCATGAATATCTACATAAATTGATGTGCATATTTAAGAAATGCCTAAACATAAATGTTAAGTTGATGTTTCTTCTGTCAAATGTGGTGAAGTTATTAAAATGTGTTTAACAGAGTTTATTCTAGGGTACTCAAAGATAGAGAAGCAGCCCCCTCAGAAAGCACTATATACTTTGCATAGTTAACTCTTCTCCCTGAAGTCAACCATTGACATCTCTAAGTGTCATGATAGTAGAAGGAAGCATTGTGGTTCAATTAAGGATATTTCTCTATATAATGTCCATAATCAACTGAAGATCTAGATGGGGGAGCCCCAAATTTCAGTTAAAGCTAGAGTTTCTAAGAGTGCCCTGGAAGTTTGGAATGATTACTGAGGCATGCCAGATGGATTCCAACTTTATTTCTTATATGAAAGGATTCTAAAAATCTCCATGCTGATGTTTAAAACTCCAAACTGACATAAAACTCTCTTCTGCTATTCCAAGAAATCATTGTTTTTTTTTCTCCAAAATGTTATAGTTATTTCAGGCTTATTATGATATCATATCTTAAAGTACTTAGGTACCTTAACACTGTTCTGTTACAGTTATAAGCTGATTTTGCAAAAGTTTTATAATAAAGGGAATTGCAAGTTTAAATATGTGGTGTGTAAGGAATATAATGAATATTCTACTTAAAAAAACTAAATCATTTTCTACAAATGACATCTATAAGCATATAAATTTTCAGCAAACCAGGGGAAAAAGTGAAATATAAAATAGAGACTGTATGTTAAGTAACTTTTTGGCAGGAAAATTATGTCCAGTTTTTTCAAAGCCTTAATTGTTTTAGATCTTTGTAGCAAATTTTGAAGTGATTTGTAATGTATATATTGTATCATGTCTTTTTTTAGCCCCACAGATTTACTGTTTCCTCCTAATTTTCCCCTAGTTTCACGGTTCCTCATGAACCACATGTACTCCTTCAAAGAAAGAAAAACAGTTTTGTCCTCTTGATGCAAATATGCCTAAGGCTTTGGTATTCACAGCACAGTGTGTCTTACCTTTTACTGAGCTGGGAAAAATTCAGAAATGTTTTATCATTTTACCATTAAAACACTCCTAGTTCAAAAGTCCTGGGATCATGTAGGCCTATATATTTTTTTTCTCTTCAAATAAGCAAATAGGAAGATATTAAATGAAAATTTACTTCTGTTTATCAAGAGAGTCAAATTGCTTTGTGGTCTCTCAATGATGACTAATTAGCTAAACTGCTTTGTATGTGACTTGAGGTGTTATAAATGGCAAATGGTAAAGAGCATTACAAAAAATTAACTTCTATTTTCAGGTCAATTTTTCTTTAATCTGTATCTGTGACTTCATTTTAGACATAGAAGCAGCAGGTTTAGTATAGAGATGCTCTTAATATAGAAAGAGATGCACAAGTGTCTCAGAATACTAATGTTCAAGAATCCTCAGAGTGATAGCAAAGTTAATGGCTGCCCTCAGCACAGCACCTGCTGGGATAACGGCTCGCTGATAGAGGACTCCATGTTGACAAAACTGATAAAGTCACAAAACCAAATCATCACAATAAGGCTACAGAAATCCAACAAGCATTGTGATTTCATCTCTTGCTCAGGAATTGTGCATATTTAGGGATGTTATGCTCTAAGGAAATTTGCTTGTAGAACATATTTTGCTTCTAATATGCATTCAAATTAATAGCATCATATAAATTACGGTCCTCCTTGTACATGTGGTACAGAGGAAATCATTTTCAAAAATACCTTCTAACCATTTACATTTTATTGTTCTTCTAAATTTCACAAACATTATACTATTAAAAAAAAGGAAACTAACTTGATTTCCTAAGGATTCTCAGTATGAGTTGCTGACTCCACCCAAAGCCTGACATATATGTGTCAGTCAAGGCAGCAACAGCACCACTCCCAAAGGGTTTCATGGGACTTTCAAGGTTTAGGCACTTTATCTCTCACATTGGTTAATATCTCCTGAAAGCTGTGAACAAAACTAAGCATGCAATTAATTCTTTAGAAAGCTAAATTTGTAAATTGAGGCAACCCAATCAAAATTCAATCTGAAGGGTTTTTCTAATTAATAAACATAAAATATCTACAAACCTAACTATTTTGGGTGTGAGTACAAGTGATCATACTTGCTAGTGGCCAGGGCCAATGCAACAGCAAAAGTGAACACTGAGAGTTGTGCATGTGTAGGCAGGAATTTGAGGGAAGTTATCTAGAAATGAAGAAGTTAGACTAAGTTTTACGGTTAGTTAGGGATTGCCCAGGTAAAGAAGATAGAGGGGTGGCATTCCAAGCAGTAAAAGCAGTTTGGAAAAGTATGGGAGATAGGAGGGAATTATGGAATATTTGATGAAGTGTGTACAGTTCACAACATAGCCTATGGTGTGGGAAGGCAATACAAGAACTGAGATATAAGAGAACCTAAATGATGAAATGTTTATATGCATGCTAAGAACTTCAGATTTTATTCTGAAGGTAATGAGGCACCTTTAAGGATCAATTTTGAAATTTCAAATAAAACTTTGGAGCAATGGATGGAGGCAGAAATGGAGGCCAGGAGATGTGTTCGGAGGCTGTGGCAGTCCTATGTACAGAGGATGATCTGCATCTGGACTGACATGGTGTGGTGCTGGAGACCAAATAGAGGAAACATGATTGACAAGGACCAAAGAGGCAGACTTAATAGGATTTGTGCTCTGATGGCTTCTGGGACTCCAAAGAGCAGAGTAGAGCTATAGCTCAGTGACTGTTAATGAATTCAAGTGGAAAACAGATTTTCAGAATAACATTTTGAAAGTCCGTTGAGCTTGACATTGCATGGAACATCCAGAAGGAAATGTTCAATGGGCAGTTGTTTACAGATTGTAATCCTGATGAGCGGGGCTCTGTGTTGGAGATGAAGTCCTTTGCACAACAATTGTAGAGGTCATTGAAGAGAGAAGTATATTTAATTTCACCTGAGGGAAGTCTGTATATATTGTGGAGCAAAATGACATCTCTGACACTATGGTGTCTCTAAAGAAGACATTGTTCCTCTTTTTACCACTCTTTTTGACCATTTAAATAAGTAAACATACACAAGAAATTGAATAACTATGTGAACTCTAGCTTTGAAAGCAATGTAAATTAATGATCATTGATAATAACAATTAATATTTAATAGCCACAGGCACTGTACTAAGCATTTGTACATGCGCTATCTAATATAATATTTACTATAGACACATAATAAATAGTATAATCTCTTTTCTCAGATGACAAAGCTGCCTTAGAGAAATTAAAAAACTGGCTCAAGTTCATACAGCCAGTAGATGTTGAAGCTGATATACAGAGCCATAGTATGCCTATTGCAGATTATTATCACCTGGTTGGAGGTAACTGTGGTAGTGAAGTTATATTCACAGTTTTGCATTATTGGCCCCAGTGTTGGCAACCAACTCAGGCTTTCTGAAATCTGGATGACTTGCCTTGATAAATATCTTAATTTTAATGATAGTTTCACTTTCTGAACTCTCACTGTTCCCATTTTGTTTTAGTTAATACTCTTTGTTATCAACTCAGTGACTCACAGTGGAGAAGTCAGTGCGTGTGTGTCTGTGTGTACACACTAGTATATAAGAAGACAAAATCTTTGTCCTCTTGGTAATATCTAAGCATAGAGGCAAATTAAAGAAGAGATATTAGACTATTTCATAGTCTTTTAAAGAAAATGAAAGCTTAGTAGAATTGAGAATAAAGGTGTTATCAGGGGAGTGCTATTTAAACCTATCAAGTCCGTTTTTGTAAGTAATATTTCTGTGGCTCACCTGAAACAAAAATGTAATTTTTAAAAGTATTCTGGGAAAGGAAAGTATATGTGTGGAAAGGAGTGAAGTGGATTTGCTAGAAGTGACATCTTCCATCTTCTCTCCTCTCAAATATTCTCTGACTCAGAAGATCCTTCCACAGAAAATGAAAGGAACAGTACCCTGAGTTCATGAGAATCTCCTCAACATGTTGACTAAACTAGGATATGTTTGTTCAAGGCCAGATTTTCAGGAAGTCGAGCTATAAAGAAGAACTGAGCACCGTGAATTACTTGTGATGGTCATTTTCTGATTTTACTTTTAGAGTAGACCTTTCTTGAATTATGCGTGATATGACACAATTTACCCAATTTGCATAAACATTGCACTGGCCCTGAAGGATTACCTGGAAAAATAACTTTCTGGGATATAAATCGTGCTCAACATTCCATACTCGTCTAGAGGTCTCCAAAAGACAAGTAAAATTTTATTTTCCCCAAGTTGATGTCTCCATACAATATTATTAAATGTATTTTATACTGTCTTCAAAACATTTTCCGGAAGTTATACAAATTCCTTGTATTTTCTTCTTTTCAGTGTAGCATAGAAAACTAGTATTATTGAAATAATTGTTTTATTTAAACATTACGTTTATTAGTAAGTCTTAAGGTTAAAATTTAAATGATTTAATTAGACTTTCCAATATTTTTTTTTTGAGAGGGCATCTCTCATATTTATTGATCAAATGGTTGTTAACAACAATAAAATTCTGTATAGGGGACTCAATGCTCAATGCACAATCATTAATCCACCCCAAGCCTAATTCTCATCAGTCTCCAATCTTCTGAAGCATAAGGAACAAGTTCTTACATGGTGAACAAATTCTTACATAGTGAATAAGTTCTTACATGGTGAACAGTACAAGGGCAGTCATCACAGAAACTTCCGGTTTTGATCACGCATTATGAACTATAAACAATCAGGTCAAATATGAATATTTGTTTGATTTTTATACTTGATTTTTATGTGAATCCCACATTTCTCCCTTATTATTATTATTTTTATTATTATTTTTTAATAAAATGCTGAAGTGGTAGGTAGATGCAAGATAAAGGTAGAAAACATAGTTTAGTGTTGTAAGAGAGCAAATGTAGATGATCAGGTGTGTGCCTATAGACTAAGTGTTAATCTAAGCTAGACAAGGGCAACAAAACATCCACAGATGCAGAAGATTTCTCTCAAAACAGGGGGGGTGAGGTTCTAAGCCTCACCTCTGTTGATCCCCAATTTCTCACCTGATGGCCTCCCTGCGACTGTGCCTGTCTTAGGTTGTTCCTCCCTTGAAGAATCTTACCCATCTCTGGCTAACCAGTCATCTTCCGGGGCCTTACAGGGAAATGTAAAGTTGGTAAGTGAGAGAGAAGCCATATTGTTTGAAAAGGTTAGCTTTTTACTTCTTTGCAGATTTATGCCCTGTGGCTTCTATGCCCAGCATTTGTCTTGAGGTATCTTTACCACTTGGAAGAATTATGATACTTGGTAAATGTGATATGAGGCACAAATTCTATTTAAGGGTTGTAATTAGGAAGGAAGAAGAAAAGCTATAGAAGTAGCAGGCGGAAGAAAACATGGGAAGATTGATTATTTCTTTGACATATCTTCTTGTAGAGTAACTTAAGCATGTATAGGTTTTAAACTACTAATTAAATTGTGCACACACATTAACATAATAGGAGTACAGTTACATAACCAAAGCAGACCTATAATTACCAGCCATCTCCAGTGAAGCCAAGAAAACCAGTTAGGTACCCTAGGCATTTGTGAAAATTTATCTATTATATGATGGATATTGTCCAACTGAACTTGAACAGTCTGAGAGAAATCAGACAAATTAAAACAACCCATTCCTGGGAACCGTTCACATCCCATATGTTCTTTTAACAGTAGATAGTCTGTAGTTGTAAGATTTTTGGAGCGCTACAACTTGCACTTCTAATTCTTGGTTGAGTTCCAACAGTATAGATCCAGTCAAATTTGTTGTTTTACTGTATGCACAGGCCAGCTTAGATATCTCCTTCTTCATTCCCATGGCAAGTCCAGGAACCAGTGGGATGAATGCAGCTACAACTGTAGCAGCGCCTGGATCTTTTTTGAGGTTTTTTGATAATCATCTTCTGGTATGACTCTTCCAGAGAGTGCTGATGTTGGAATTCTTCTTCATATCGTATCTTAGTTCATTTTCTGGGTAGCCAAATTAGGCTTTGATCCTCTGTATTAACACAAACAGACCCTTTGCCCACACTTTGATATGCCCTTTATACCATTGCGTAGAACTCATTGGAGGTCACCACACAGGACCTGCTTCTTTTTTTTTTTTTATTAAGAGAAAGGAATATTATCAGAAAAATGTACCTCCATAGCCGATCATCTGACACCCTTTAAGTGATCAAAATTAAGGATATTTAAAGCATGCATTAATCGTTGATTTACAGTTAGTTTTACCTATCAGGGAGTAATCGCCCTTTTCTTCCTTTCTTTTTTTTTTTGTTATCATTAATCTACAATTACATGAAGAACAGTATGTCTACTAGGCTCTCCCCTATACCAGGTCCCCCCCACAAACCCCCCTACAGTCAGCATAGCAAAATGCCACAGAATCACCACTTGTCCTCTCTGTGCTGTACAGCCCTCCCCTTTCTTCCACCCCCCCATTATGCATGCTAATCTTAATACCCCCCTTTTTCTTCCTCTCCTTATCCCTCCCTACCCACCCATCCTCCCCAGTCCCTTTCCCTGTGGTACCTGTTAGTCCATTCTTGGGTTCTGTGATTCCACTGCTGTTTTGTTCCTTCAGTTTTTCCTTTGTTCTTATACTCCACAGATGAGTGAAATCATTTGGTATTTCTCCTTCTCCACTTGGCTTATTTCACTGAGCATCATACCCTCCAGCTCCATCCATGATGCTGCAAATGGTAGGATTTGCTCTCTTTTTATGGCTGAGTAATATTCCATTGTGTATACGTACCACATCTTCTTTATCAATTCACCTACCGATGGACATTTAGGTTGCTTCCAATTCTTGGCTATTGTAAATAGTGCTGCGATAAACATAGGGGTGCATCTGTCTTTTTCAAACTTGATTGCTGCGTTCTTAGGGTAAATTCCTAGGAGTGGAATTCCTGGGTCAAATGGTAAGTCTGTTTTGAGCATTTTGAGGAACCTCCATACTGCTTTCCACAATGGTTGAACTAATTTACATTCCTACCTGCAGTGGAGGAGGGTTCCCCTTTCTCCACAGCCTGGCCAACATTTCTTATTGTTTGTCTTTTGGATGGTAGCCATCCTTACTGGTGTGAGGTGATACCTCATTATAGTTTTAATTTGCATTTCTCTGATAATTAGCGATGTGGAGCATCTTTTCATGTGTCTGTTGGCCATCTGTATTTCTTTTTTGGAGAACTGTCTGTTCAGTTCCTCTGCCCATTTTTTAATTGGATTATTTGTTTTTTGTTTGTTGAGGCATGTGAGCTCTTTATATATTTTGGACATAAAGCCTTTATCGGATCTCTCATTTACAAATATATTCTCCCATACTGTAGGGTTCCTTTTTGTTCTATTGATGGTGTCTTTTGCTGTACAGAAGCTTTTCAGCTTAATATAGTCCCACTTGTTCATTTTTGCTGTTGTTTTCCTTGCCCGGAGAGATATTTTCAAGAAGAGGTCACTCATGTTTATGTCTAAGAGGTTTTTGCGTATGTTTTTTTCCAAGAGTTTAATGGTTTCATGACTTACATTCAGGACTTTGATCCATTTTGAGTTTACCTTTGTATATGGGGTTAGACAATGGTCTAGTTTCATTCTCCTACATGTAGCTGTCCAGTTTTGCCAGCACCATCTGTTGAAGAGACTCTCATTTCCCCATTGTATGTCCATGGCCCCTTTATCAAATATTAATTGACCATATATGTTTGGGTTAATGTCTGGAGTCTCTAATCTGTTCCACTGGTCTGTGGCTCTGTTCTTGTGCCTATACCAGATTGTCTTGATTACTATGGCTTTGTAGTAGAGCTTGAAGTTGGGGAGTGAGATCCCCCCTACTTTATTCTTCTTTCTCAGGATTGCTTTGGCTATTCGGGGTCTTTGGTGTTTCCATATGAATTTTTGAATTATTTGTTCCAGTTCATTGAAGAATGTTGCTGGTAATTTGATAGGGATTGCATCAAATCTGTATATTGCTTTGGGCAGAATGGCCATTTTGATGATATTAATTCTTCCTAGCCACGAGCATGGGATGAGTTTCCATTTGTTGGTGTCCCCTTTAATTTCTCTTAAGAGTGACTTGTAGTAGAAAGAAGTATAGGTCTTTCACTTCTTTGGTTAGGTTTATTCCTAGGTATTTTATTCTTTTTGATGCAATTGTGAATGGAATTGTTTTCGTGATTTCTCTTTCTATTGGTTCATTGTTAGTATATAGGAAAGCTACAGATTTCTGTGTGTTAATTTTGTATCCTGCAACTTTGCTGTAATCTGATATCAGTTCTAGTAGTTTTGGAGTGGAGTCTTTATGGTTTTTTATGTACAATATCATGTCATCTGCAAATAGTGACAGTCTAACTTCTTCTTTACCAATCTGGATTCCTTGTATTTCTTTATTTTGTCTGATTGCTGTGGCTAGGATCTCCAGTACTATGTTAAATTACAGTGGAGAGAGTGGGCATCCCTGTCTAGTTCCCGATCTCAGAGGAAAAGCTTTCAGCTTCTCGCTGTTCAGTATAATGTTGGCTGTGGGTTTATGATATATGGCCTTTATTATGTTGAGGTACTTGCCCTCTATTCCCATTTTGCTGAGAGTTTTTTTCATGAATGGATGTTGAATTTTGTCCAGTGCTTTTTCAGCATCTATGGAGATGACCGTGTGGTTTTTGTCTTTCTTTTTGTTGATGTGGTGGATTATGTTGATGGATTTTCGAGTGTTGTACCAGCCTTGCATCCCTGGGATGAATCCCACTTGGTCATGGTGTACGATCCTTTTGAAGTATTTTTGAATTCGGTTTGCTAATATTTTGTTGAGTATTTTTGCATCTACGTTCATCAGGGATATTGGTCTGTAGTTTTGTTTTTTGGTGGGGTCTTTGCCTGGTTTTGGTATTAGGGTGATGTTGGCTTCATAGAATGAGTTTGGGAGTATTCCCTCCTCTTCTATTTTTTGGGAAACTTTAAGGAGAGTGGGTATTATGTTGTCCTTGTATGTCTGATAAAATTCCAAGGTAAATCCATCTAGACTGGGGGTTTTGTTCTTTGGTAGTTTTTTGATTACTGCTTCAATTTCGCTGCTGGCAATTGGTCTGTTTAGATTTTCTGTTTATTCCTGGGTCAATCTTGGAAGGTTGTATTTTTCTAGGAAGTTCTCCATTTCTCCTAGGTTTCCCAGCTTGTTAGCATATAGGTTTTCATAGTACTTTCTAATAATTCTTTGTATTTCCGTCATAATTTTTCCTTTCTTGTTTCTGATTCTGTTGATTTGTGTTGATTCTCTTTTCCTCTTAATAAGTCTGGCTAGAGGCTTATCTATTTTGTTTATTTTCTCAAAGAACCAGTTCTTGGTTTCATTGATTTTTGCTATTGTTTTATTCTTCTCAATTTTATTTATTTCTTCTCTGATCTTTATTAAGTCCCTCCTTCTGCTGACCTAAGGCCTCATTTGTTCTTCTTTTTCCAGTTTTGATAATTGTCACATTAGACCATTCATTTGGGATTGTTCTTCCTTCTTTAAATATGCCTGGATTGCTATATACCTTCCTCTTAAGACTGCTTTTGCTGTATCCCACAGTAGTTGGGTCTTTGTGTTGTTGTTGCTGTTTGTTTCCATATATTGCTGGATCTCCATTTTGATTTGGTCATTGATCCATTGACTATTTAGGAGCATGTTGTTAAGCCTCCATGTGTTTGTGAGTCTTTTTGCTTTTTTTGTACAATTTATTTCTAGTTTTATGCCTTTGTGGTCTGAAAAGTTGGTTGGTAGGATTTCAATCTTTTGGAATTTACTGAGGTTTTTTTTGTGGCCTAGTATGTGGTCTATTCTGGAGAATGTTCCATGTGCACTTGAGAAGAATGTGTGTCCTGTTGCTTTTGGATGTAGAGTTCTGTAGATGTCTATTAGGTCCATCTCTTCTAGTGTGTTGTTCAGTGCCTCTGTGTCCTTACTTGTTTTCTGTCTGGTGGATCTGTCCTTTGGAGTGAGTGGTGTGTTCAAGTCTCCCAGAATGAATGCATTGCATTTTATTTCCTCCTTTAGTTCTGTTACTATTTGTTTCAGATATGTTGGTGCTCCTGTATTGGTTGCATATATATTTATAATGGTTATATCCTCTTGTTGGACTGAGCCCTTTATCATTATGTAATGTCCTTCTTTATCTTTTGTTACTTTATTTTGAATTCTGTTTTGTCTGATACTAGTATTGCAACACCTGCTTTTTCTCTCTGTTGTTTGCATGAAATATCTTTTTCCATCCCTTGACTTCTAGTCTGTGCATGTCTTTGGGTTTGAGGTGAGTCTCTTGTAAGCAGCATATGGATGGATCTTGCTTTTTTATCCATTTTATTACTCTGTGGCTTTTGATTGTTGCATTCAGTCCCTTTACGTTTAGGATGATTATTGAAAGGTATGTACTTATTACCATTGCAGGCTTTAAGTTTGTGGTTACCAAAGGTCCAGGGTTAGCTTCTTTACTATCTTACTGTCTAACTTAACTCGCTTGTTGAGCTATTATAAACACGGTCTGATGATTCTTTATTTCTCTCCCTTCTTATTTCTCCTCCTCCCTTCTTCATATGTCGGGTGTTTTGTTCTGTGTTCTTTTTAGGAGTGCTTCCGTCTAGAGCAGTCCCTGTAAGATGCCCTGTAGTGGTGGTTTGTGGGAGGCAAATTCCCTCAACTTTTGCTTGTCTGGGAATTGTTTAATCTCTCCTTCATATTTAAATGATAGTCGTGCTGGATACAGTAATCTTGGTTCAAGGCCCTTCTGTTTCATTGCATTAAGTATATCATTCCATTCTCTTCTGGCCTGTAGGGTTTCTGTTGGGAAGTCTGATGATAGCCTGATGGGTTTTCCTTTGTAGATTACCTTTTTTTTCTCTCTGGCTGCCTTTAATACTTTGTCCTTGTCTTTGATCTTTACCATTTTAATTATTATGTGTCTTTGTGTTGCCCTCCTTGGATCCCTTGTTAAGGGAGTTCTGTGTACCTCTGTGGTCTGAGAGGCCATTTCCTCCCCTAGTTTGGAGTTTTCAGCAATTATTTCTTCAAAGACACTTTCTATCCCTTTTTCTCTCTCTTCTTCTTCTGGTACCCCTATAATGCGGATATTGTTCCATTTCGATTGGCCACTCAGCTCTCTTAGAATTCTTTCATTCCTAGAGATCCTTTTATCTCTCTCTGCATCAGCTTCTCTGAGTTCCTATTCTCTGTTTTCTAGTCCATTAATGGTCTCTTGCATCTTGTCCATTCTGTTTTGCAGTCCTTCCAGAGCTTGTTTTATTTCTGTATTCTCCCTCCTTTGTTCTTGCATATTTCTCTGCAAGTCCATCAGGATGGTTATGACTTTTGTTTTGACTTTTGTTTTTCAGGAAGACTGGTTAAATCTATCTCCCCAGGTTCCTTTTCAGGGGAAGATGTAGCAGATGCTAAAGCTGTCTGGGTTAGTCTTGTCTGGATCATATTTTTTTGCCTTTTCATGTTGATAGGTGCTATTGACTGTCAGCTGGTAGGGCCAAACTTTCCACTTGCTATTGGCCTTTCTTTACTGGGACAACTGTGACCCCAAGTGGCTTGTATTGGGTAATTGTGTGTAGACTGGGTCTTTGTGTCTTGCCTGGCGGGTATGGAGAAAGCTCCCTTGCTGAGGGTGTGGCCAGCTTCTGGCTGCTTCTCTGCTATGTCTGCACCCCCGGAGGGGTAATGGATGGGGGGCTGTTTGGCTGTTTACTTCCGTGAGGGGTCTCAGAGCTGTTGTCCAGGGGGTTAGTGTGCCCAGTTTTCCCTGTAATTTCTAGCTGCTGGGCTGTGACCTGTGTTGTTTCTGTCCAGCTGTTGCATCCCTGTCTCTTTAAGACTTTCAAAAAGCACTCGCTTTTCTTTGTCACAGGGGCATCAGCTTCGGAACCTGCTCAGAGGTCTTGCTGCCCTGTTTCCCTAGTTTTCTGCCCTCCATGCATGCACTGTGTCTGCACTCTGGTGCGGATGGCTAGGGCTGGGTGTTTAGCAGTCCTGGGCTCCCTCTCCCTCCCCGCTCTGACTCCTCTCCTCCCGCCGGGAGCTGGGGTGAGGGGCCCTCGGACCGCCAGGCCGGGGCTTGTATCTTACCCCTTTCACTAGGTGCTGGGCTCTCGCACGTGTGGATGTAGTCTGGCTGTTGTCCTGTGTCTTCTGGTCTCTCTTTTAGGATTAGTTGTATTTGTTGTATTTTCAAAAATACATATGTTTTTGGGAGGAGATTCCCACTGTCCTACTCATGCCGCCATCTTGGCTCTGCCTCCTAGACTTTCCAATATTTTAAAAGATGAAGATTGTATTTCTTCCTAAAGAGCACTTTCATTTTAGTCATCTGACTTGATCTTTTAAAAATATTATAGGGAAATCATTTGAGGCTGAGAAACTGAAACTAAGAATTCCCTCATCTTCTACTTCATTTCATTTTTCTCAATAATGGGGAATGCTGTCAATGAAATTACTTTTCCAATTTAGCATCAAATAATCTTTTATCATTATTTTCACTGTTATAATAAAACAGAAGTCATGTATCCTTCATTTTATATGCCTTTCCCACAATAAAACACAGACTGTAAGCTTCATTATTGGCAGAGACTCTATTCATTATTTTCCCATTTGAATTCTTAGTGTCTATCAAATTCCTGAGCCATTTTCTTTGACAACTCTTTGTTGAATGAAGGAATTATATAGATTGTTACATTTTAGGAAATAGTTTAAATTCTTTGTGTCTCATATTCATTCTGCTTCTGCCACAAATTATATGTACTCTTTGGTTTATATGCTAGTGTTACTTCACCAAGGTAAACAAATTTGCCAGAAAACAATGTGGACAGCAAGTTTCTATTGTGGTAGAACAGTATTTCTTGAGATGAATATAGTGTTTTATAAGGAATGCCATGGTCATGATACTTACCTAGTTTGTTCTATGAAACCAAAATATATCTATCTATAGAGTATCCTGTCAATTTTGGTCTCATTTATCAGAGTGCATTATCTTTTTGCTATAGTATCCTGTTGACTCTTTTACAATAATGTCACTCTTCAGCCATTGTATTACAGTACCATTTTATATCTGACTTGTCAGGGTTTTTCTATGTCTTTGAAATTCATGTTTTCAGCAATTTCATCAAAACGCATGGCATAGGCACATTCCACTTTAAAAGCTCAAGAAATTATGAATATGGTGGTTGGAGATATAACTGGAAACCCATCTTTAAATGAATTTTAAAAAGAACTCAGAACAATACAAAGGCATGGAGAAGATAGTAAATTTTTTGTTTAAAAGTCAACTTTTCAGGTAAAGAAGTCAAACATTTTATTTAGGACTAGGATATAGTTTCACATGGTGATTGATTCTCATTTTAAAAGGTCATAAACATTTTTTTTTGGTTTTGCCAGTCATGTAACTTGGTTTTTTTAAGGAACAATGGTAGGATTTTTGTCACCACAGTGTTCCCAGAGGAATTAATCTGGTGTTATTCAGAGGTCACTTTATTCATCTGAAGCTATACTGGGTTACAACTCAGTTCCACACCAAAATAATGGTTATCAAACTGCGAGTTGAGTTACTACACAAATGAAAGAGATTTTAGAAAAGTTGATAAATTAGTATCTAAAAATCACATTCATGGCATGTGTAATAAGATGATGACATTGCTTTGCTAGAGTAATTCATGCTTACTATTTAGAGATGCAAATGACACAGAAAAGTAAAATTTTTAAAATTTAGTCTGCAAAAAAT
This sequence comes from Manis javanica, assembly GCF_040802235.1. Classification (NCBI taxonomy): domain Eukaryota; kingdom Metazoa; phylum Chordata; class Mammalia; order Pholidota; family Manidae; genus Manis; species Manis javanica. The sequence continues at coordinate 72,681,721 of NC_133160.1, read as the reverse complement.
AGCTATAATTTACAATCTATGAATATCAATTCAGATATCTCTTTAAACATAATAATAGATTGAGATTAGAACTTACATCTGTTGTATACCAATTCCCATTCCCCTTCCAATATACCACAATGCCTTCAAGCATGCATTTGAGGAAAAAGTATACAGACTGTATGTATGGCAATGGTTTAGGAGTGCAAAAATCATCACGACCAGGTGTCTACTAATTAAGAACTTGGATAATACACTCTGTAACTGTTGAGACACCATTCTTGTGTTTCCACACAAGAGGAGAGAAGAGGGGCACTGACAATATTTTGTTCTAGACTGTTAAAACATGTTTATATAATGAATGGCCTGGGAGGATAGAGTTAATACTTCCTTCAGCAGCAAAGGGGAAATTTATTGGTTGAACAGTATGATCAAGATAACATGTTCCTCCAGGGCAAAGTTTAGGAAACTTTGCTTGGAGCAGTTATTTAAAAAAATGGAGCCTCCTAAGATGTGACACATTCCACTGCATGCACAGCAGCTAATGGAGCCATGCCTCTCTGCCATGGAACTTGGAGGACAAGGAAAACTGACATGAAAATAAAACTCATGATTCCTGCAATGCCATGAGCAATAAAGTCCTTTATATGACCCAGTAAACTCATGTCTTCTGCCACTATCCAAGATACTGTGCCAGGCAAACTGGTTTGTTTACAAGTAGAGTAAAATTTGAGACCATTCACAGTTCTTGATGTGAATGTGATTAAAATAGAAAAACTAGAAATAACCTAAATAACCATTAATGGTGGAATGATAATAAAAATTTGGTACATTTATTCAATGAGATAATACACAACCATTAAAGTGTAGAAAATATTTATTGACATAGAAAGAAGATAAAATACTTTGCTAAATAAAATATGTGATTTAAAATTTATTATATATTGTGTGTTTCTATTTCTGGAGAAAAACAGCATATTAGATATGTATTAAGTATTTATATATACATGGAAAAAACCTGGCTGGATACACACCATAATCTTCACATTGGTTACTTCTTGAGAATAGGTATAAGTGGCAGATGGCTATAAATCATGAGAAATTTCACTTAATACAAGTCTACAATATTTTTTTAAATATCAAGAAAGGTATTTTAAAAAACACTTCAAAATTAACACAGTTATAAAAAAGAGAGATCCATGTAGGTATGGATCTTACCTTTAATTCTTGCTGTCTGTGTGATGTGGAGTAAGTTATTTGACCTCAGTGAGTTTCAGTTTCCTTATCTCATTTCCATGAGATGGACATAAAATAATACCCTCCACATTTGTTTATGGTAAAGACTGAAAAAGTTACTGCAGATAAAAGACTTAGCACAGTTCCTGGAATGGAGTGTGCATTAACTAAGTATATTCTATTATTAATGTAGTTTTTTTGGAATTTTAAATCTTTTATATATGGCAAAATTAATTTTTCCAGCTTTTCAAAATGTATATATGTCAAGAAAACAAAAAAAAAAAACAAAATAATAAAGTTAGGATGGTAAATTAGTCTTTATTATAAATCTAGAAAACAATAGAAAATATTAATATTTTCCCCTGGAACAAATCCTATGCTTCTCAGGTTTTAGCAGAAAAGAGCACTGGAGGGGAAATGTTGAGATATGGATGGACAGCTTATGCTGAGATGTGACTTGAAGTTCAGTGTTTTTCCTTGGAGCACACACATCCTGCTCACTGGTCTTCCTCACTCAAAAGACTGAAACTTCTCTGCTAGAATTTGCTAACACCTTAGTCCTTCTGTGAATTTGTGTGTATGACTATGTGTGTGTGTGTGTTATACACGGTGCCCTTTCCTTAAGAAGTTGTAATATTGAAGTGAGGGCCATATGGCCTCTCAGTTTTTGGATGACATTGAGAAGTGCAATGCAATTTGCAAACAGAATGGCATACATCCTGGGGCTATTAAACAAATCCTGTTTTAATGACTAAGAATGCTATGTCCAAATTCCAAAACATTTCTCCAAAATTGATCAATAAAAATTACACACAGTTAAACAATGTGCAATAAAGGTAAGAAGTACATTTCTATATCACAAAGAACACAGATTTTAATCAGATCCTCATTTATAATAAGATGTTTTCCCCCCTTGAAAAGGCAATGAATAGGAAAGTTAAATAAACTATGATGAAATCTATTACATGGGTTTTAAAAAATGAGATAGCTAAGCATACAATGACATGGAAAGACTTCCAGGATATACTACATTAAACAAGTGGATTAGAGAATAACTATCTAAATTGTCTAATGTGAAAGAAAGGTCAAAATGTGTGGGTTTTAAATATTCTGCCTTTTATATATTTTTTAACTTTATAGGTTTTTTTTTACATATGCAGTTTCAAAATCTAGCCAGAATGTCTAATTTTTAGTTTCTTTTCTTAATTACTACCTAGAAAATGATGAGCTCCTTCATTCTACATATGCAGATCTTTTTGGAAGCTTAAGAACATCTTCTTCTAACTTGTCTTCAGTTTTTCACTTACTCCAAGTGTGGTGGGCATTGAGAAAGTAGGAAATGAGTAACACATATTTGTTTTAAAGTTTTACTGTAATCATTGTAAATTTTATTGAGGGCTTTCTATGTGCCAGGTAATTAAACCTTCTTATGTCTTTACGTGGAAACTTTGAAGCAAGTATTATCAGTATCCACATTTTACAGATCAGAAAGTTGAGACAGATAGATTCAGTAACTTGGTCCAGACACCCCACAGTGGAAGAGGCAGAGCCATGGTTTAAACCTCGGTGATTTGACTTGATGGTCCACTACCATTAAGCATTTGCTTGAGGACTTCCTTGTAGTTGCCACATGTGACTTTGTACCTTTCTCAGGAACACTTCATGTGGGGTCTCCATTTTTTAATCCTACAAAATTTAATCTCCTTGCTTATTTGCTTTTGTTAGGGGAGAGTGGAGGTATTTTTGTCTCTTCAAGTACAGATCAATTTATCATTTACATCGTTAATTCTGCTTTTCAAAGTATCCATTCTGATTGTTATTGCCTTATAGTGGATTTAAAAATCTATGGTTATTTTTGTTCTTGTTAAAGGTTTGTCTACCTCATCTCTGTCACATTTCATTTCACTACCTTTCAATGTCATAATTAATCTCCATTATGATTTAGCAAGTTGTACTTAATTATTCATGTTATAACTGGGGGTAAATTGAATGTATTCCTGTTAGAATAACTAGGACTCTCTTGGAATGTCAGAAAGCAACATGGCCTTAAAAAATGTGTTTTGAGGGGATATATTATGAGATCAACAAGGCGCACACACACACACATACACAATTTAAGAAATTCACCACCTATAACCATGTTCAAACCGTAACATCTGCATTAGGTATTTCTTTGTACTTCAGTTTTCCAGAAACACGTACATAAGATCAGTATAACTGAAGATATCTTTTAAGTTATTCTTTAAATTTCTGTCAGCATTTTCAGATGCAGTCAAATTAATGTATGATGGACAGACTGGCTCTGTTGCTTTCTATAATTATTGCTGTCAGGATATTTTCAGCTAGAGATGAAACTGCTTCTGCATTTATCATTCTCTGTTCCTGCTTATGTTTTTGTCAGTGCAGCTGTGATTCATTTATTTAATAATACTGCAGCTAATCGTGTATGGGCTATTTGATCAAAAACAACATTTTAATGGGACCAAAATAGCCAAGACAAGGGAAAAGTGTAGTTATATAACAATCCTTAGAACTTTTCTGGGAAGCAGCATTGAAAAAGATTGTTCATTTGTATAGCTCTGAAAGCCAAATAATAATTATGGTGGCATTGTTCTGTTGTCCATATTGTCCAAGTCTGGATTGGTAAACCAGAAAGAGAAAAGTGAATTATCCCTCATTATCTTGTTTGATTTGGCCCTTTAAATGGTCAATATTGCTAAATGGCCCTTTTGGTGGAAAGAAATTAGAGTCTATCATATGCTACTAAAGGTCTCTTCTGTGGTTGGATGTTTTTGAATTCATGAGACTTAGAGGGCCATGTTAAAGTAAAGATAATTATGAATTCAGTTATTAGTCATTTATGCTGTCAACATAACATACAAATGGATATTTCACTCACAATTTGCAAGGCACCTATAAACACTGAAAAAGAACTCCAGGAACTAAAGTAAGCTTGGTTTGAGACAGTGAGAATTAAGGTATATGCTCCCAACATTAATTTTTGCACCAAGTACATTTCAGTTAACATAATTGCCCTTTCTTATGCCTTTGTGAAGGACCGTGAAAGAACACTTTGAATAATAATCCTATAGATTAAGCCCAGTGTTACAGAATGAAAAACAGTATAAAGTCATCCTTGCTGGGCACTTGAATAAATTTGGAGGGATTAAAGAAATCTTCCTGTAACAACTTCTATTACCTTCTAACAAAGCTGATTTGCTTTATTTTAACAAAATAAATACTCTGTTGGGATAGAAGTTGTTTTGATCCTACTAAGCAGTTTCCTCATTCCCATTCTCCATAACAGTACAGTCCACCATTACTGTGGGGAAGTGTTTCTCCCATACTCCTGTGGTCCTGGTAATGCTCCCAATTGCAGTACCCTTCCTGCTGGTCGTGAGATGCACTTGAGTATAGCCAAGGGACTGACAAGTTTAGCCAAGGGACACGTGAGACTGATCACGTGTCCCCAGGTGAGCCAATCATATTGTTTAATCACTGTGGACATAGTGATTGAAGCCAAAGGAGGCGTATGGCCCACACAGTGATTGAGGCCAACTAAAGTTCATTTTGATTTTTGAGTTAAAGATGGTGAAATAGTGTTATCAATACCTGAATCAATGAGGAGCAAAAGTGGCCTAAAGTTAGAGGAGTCTTATTCCTTATAACATAGATAGGAAAAAGCAATTTGGGAGGGGTGTTCAAGTTATCCTGGTTATCAGGAGAGGAGAGCAGGGTAATTCTTTCTCACTAAATCACTGAGTCCCTGGAATCCCAGAGGCCAACCATATCCTTAGACATCCTAACTTCAAAAACAAATAAATTATTTTTATTTAAGCCCTTTTGAATTGTACTAATGTTACAATTAACTGGATGTCACCAGTTATTGAAAGCAGCCTGACTAATAAAAAAATTGATTTGCTACAGAACTGGAAGTAGAATACTTTATGGCATCTGATAATATTTCCTATGTTGCTGAAATAATGTTTAGGATTTACTGTTCAATTTCCTTGATACTAGGGAGATATCTTATGAAGAAATACATAGCTAGAAGAAAAAAATAATGATAGCAAGGCATTTTGAGTATTAAGGATTTATGTGAGCACAAGAACAATTGTGTTAGTGTATTAGCATATTAGTACATACAAATTGTCAAAGTGCTTTGGGGAGTGGGCTGCATTACGTTGAAGATAAAGGTACACTATAACTTCACCAATAAGAGGGAAACAATGTTGATGTTCAACAAACACATCTGTGAAAATGAAAGTCACTAACATTTACTTAACCACCCCCCCACCCCACTGTGGTGTTTTCACATAGGTAGTACTGTTTCCCCTCATATCAGCCCTGTGAAGTAGACATTAGTACCCTTAGTTTGTAGGGATTAAATTCTTTGAGGGCAAGTAGTTTTGCCCAAGGTCATATTGTAGTTCTTTTACCACACCACACAGTCTCTGCTAACAAATGACCAACCAGTTGTTGAGTTTGCAAGTATTTAAAAGGGAGAAATTATAGACATTGTACAGCATAAACAATTTATTGGAAAAATAAAACAAATTTCATTTGAAAAGAGTGCACAGTGTATACAAAGATTGAACTGACATTTGGGTAAGAAAAGAAGAGTCTGTGCATTTTTTTAAAGGAAAAATATGGATTTTTTAGTATATATATAAAAAGAAAAAATCCAGGTGATCTAAATATAGGGCACAAAAAAATCAGTAGATTTTTTAAAACTGAGGAAAAGTTAACATAATTTAGGACAAGTGGTTAATATGATTAATATATGCAAAACTCATAAATCAGTAAAAAGGTAAATGATTCAGTAGCAAAATGAGCAGAGGGCATGGATAGATAATTTTTAAAAAGTACATTAAATGTATGTAAAACCAAGTTACCTAATTAGTTACTATAAATACATATTAAAATAATGATATGTCAGTTTCCAATACACAAAAATGGAAACTGTTTTCAAAGTAACATATTCTACCAAATTGCTCATTAACTGTGGGAAAAGAGCTATCCAACACTGTTAGTAGTGGTATAAATTAGTACCCCTCTTATATGGGGCAGTTTTTACAGTGGGTATCAACAGCCTTGAAGATGTCCACAGGGTTTGACATAATATATTTGAGGGGACAATTTTACTAATCAATTAATCAGCGATTAATAATATCCTAAGACTTACATTGAAAGAATGTTTTTCACAATGTTATTTCCTAAGAAAAAAACTTACATAAATTCAACATCTAACTATAGTGTGTATAATGGAATGTTATTCAACCATGAACTATTCTATAATAATTAAGTGGTAAATTCACTAATAAAATGCAAATATCAATGTTCAACAAATGCACATGTATAAAAGTGAAAGTTATTGGTCTATGATAATTTTTTATAATTTTTTTGTGAACATTTATATATAGATTAACAAATGCAAAGGAAAAATTATTAAAAAGGTGGGATTGACCATTATTAGCTAAGAATATGTCTGAGTTGAAGATAACCACATGTGATACTGTGATTTATAATAAGTAGTATATATTTGGTTTTTGTCCTGTTCCTGGCAGAGAGCTCCTAAAACCTTGGAATTTCCTAGATGATAAAAGCATAAAGGTGTCTTTAGCTATTCGTAAGAAGCCCCTTTCATATTAAGTCCCTTTATTAGCCCACACTTAAATTTATGTTAATGAAGGGACTTCCAGAAAGCTCCTAAGGGTGGGTGCTGGGTGCTGGGCCCAACCACAGGATTAGGGGGTCAGAACTCTCAGTCCCCCACTCCCCGGCCTCCAGGAAAGGAAGAGGGGTTGGAGATTTGAGTTCAGTCACCAATGGACGATGATTTAATCAGTCATGCCTATGTGATGTAGCCTTCATAAAAACCCACAGGACAGGTTTGGAGAGGCTCCCAGTCGGTGAGCACATCCACATGCTGGGAGGGTTGCCCATCCCAGGCCCCCGGGCACAGAAACTCATGCACTCGGGGCCCTTTTTGATCTCACTCTAAGTACCTCTGCATCTGTATCCTTTATAATATTCTTTACAGTAACTGGTAAACATAAGAAAATGTTTCCCTGAGTCTTGTGAGCCACTCTAGCAAATTGATTTAACCCGAGGAAGGGGTCAGGGGAACCTCTGATCTACAGCTAGGAGGTTGGAAGCACAGGTAATGGTGTGGGTACGGTCTGGGGCACCTACCTACGGAATCTGAGGCTGTTAGTCTCCAGGCAGACAGAGACAGAATTGAGTTAACTGCTTGGTGATGTTGAAAGACATATAGCAGACCAAGCTATATGCTGAGCACATGGACAATGTACTGTGATGTGAATAACAGAATTTCTAATCTGAGTGACATTCCTTGTTGCATAAATAAACAATGGGCATTCTAGTAGCCAATCCCTAAGGCCCCGGTCACACCAGGCACAACAGAAAGAGAATGTCTGGGACTTAAAAACGGACAGTGTTATAGGCAGAATTATGTACCCCCGCCCCCCAAATTCATAGACTGAGGCCCTAACCCCCAGTATGTCAGAATGTGACTATGTTTAGAGATAGGGCCTTTTATAGAGGGGATTAAGTTAAAATGAGGCTGTTGCAGTGAACCCTGATCCAGTCTGACTGGTATCCTTTTAAGAGAGGGGATCTGGACACACAGAGAAAGACATGAGGGATGTGCCCACACCGAAGAAAGACATTATGAGAATACAAGGGGAATATGGCTATCTCTGCGAGCCAAGGAGAAAGGCCTCAGAAAAAAAAAAAATGCCTTGACTTTGAAAGAAGATAAATTTCTAGTGTTCAGGCCACCCGAGCAGACTGAGACAGTTGGAGTGGCCAGCCACTGCTTTAATTAGCCCCTCACACATTTCCATTCACTTTCACATGTTTAAGCTGCCTCCTGAGAATATACACATGGACATGTGGCCAAGTTTAGGAAGGATTTGGATTTTCTTCTTTTTACTTTTCTCATTACATTCAAATTTTCCTATTATCCAACTGTGGTTTTGTTATATTCTAAAAAAATATATTTAAAGAAAACAGAAAAACTCCTCCAAGTTAAAAATATTTCAGTTCATCTTAAATGGTTCCTTACATCACACACAAGGGCCCTTGCTCAACAAATCACAGTGCAATTCAACAATATATATAATTAAGTGTCAGAACAAAAATGGGAAATTTAAAGCATTCTCAGGCTTTATCTAATTGACATTCCATAAATTTAGAAATATCCATTTAACTTGACTTTTCCAAACATAATTACAGTAGTTGTGATGTGGACATAGGCTCAGTTTCTGGATCATGTTTTTGATGGCTCTTCTCATATTCCAAAGCTGATAATAATGATAACTTGTATCCTTGCAAAAACATGGCTGCTATTAGTTTTTGATAAGATGTCTTCACCGTGTGTATACATATGTGGGGACACCAAATGTTGAGAGACTACTGAGGGACTTCAGAAGAGGTCTGAAAGGGAGAATGATTCCCGTGGAAATACTGCTGCAAAGGAACATGGACAGTTAGAAGAACCAGCAATGACAAGTGATAAAGAAATACAATATGGGAGAAAAGGATCACATTCAGGATAGAGAAGAAATAAATGCGGTTTGGAGGAAAAAACCAAGATTTATGTGGCTTTTGATCAAATGTCAAAGTACAGGATACAGACAATAAGTAAGTGAACCCACAAGCAACTAAAATATTTTAGTTTATTCCCAACTGACATTCCCAATGACATTTCCTCACTTATCATTGGAAAGAAAAACCATTGAAAATGAAAGTGACTTTATAAATCACTTTGCCCTTCACCAATCAGCATCTAACCTTGCTATGCTTGTATGGTAGAAAATAATGGTTTAAGGCACAAAGTGCTTGGAACTCTGGAAAGACTAGAAAAAAGGATTTTTAGAAAGCCTTTCTTTCTAAATGGATTTGACATAGTGTACTACCCAACTACATGCTGAAATAATTACTTGGATTATAGAAATGTACTTGTATTATTATCGGTTTATGTCTTCCAGATCAATGCACTGGGCCACTTTAGGGAAAGTAACAAAATAATAATAATGATAATGATGATAATGGTGGCTTCTATTTAATGGGATTTTTATGTACTCTGTACTTTAAAGAAAGTTCTAATAATAGCTCAATAGTGTTTAAGTTACAGATGAGGAAACCGAGGGTCAGATAGTTTAAATAGTTTGCTCATAGTCTCAGATCTAGCAAGTGGTAAAGATGGGGTTTGAGTTCAAGTTTCTTTGATTCAGATCACTGGCACTTCCCTTCTGCCTCCCATCTCTGTGACCTCAATACTACCACCCTCTCTTCATCACTAAATGCCTGCTCTCCTGGCCTTCTTTCTGTTCCCAGAATATGCTGGACTTATTCTCATCTCAAGATCTTTTTATTTACAATTCCTTCTATCCAGAAAGCTCTGACTCAGAAAATTCTTCTTTAGAATTGTTCCTTTTGCTTTTTTGGTCTCAATTCAGTATCACCTCCAAAGAATGCCTCCCTAACCACCCCATTTAAAGTAACCCAATTGCCATGACATTAATTAGTTTTATTTTCTGTATGAGGCTTATTACTAACTGACATTTTTGTATTTTTATTTGTGAAAGTGGTTATCTCTCCCCATTCCCCTCATCAAGGATATGAGTACTATAACCTAGAATAGGGCTTTACACGTAATTAGGTATCAACGTAATTAATTAGGTAACACATAATTAGATATTTGAATAATGAATGAATGAATGAATTTAACCCATATGAGAGTTATTTAAAGAAAACA